>NW_024716703.1:5566103-5574694 GCF_018991925.1 Homarus americanus
GCCGCCGTAAACACCGCTCACCCCCTAATCTTTGTTCGGGTAAGGCAGCAAAAACGTCAGCACTGATACTAGTGCTGTCACCAGCGATGAAAACACTCCCGGCGATGCCAGCAATTACGCCAGTGGCGATGACACTCCCGGTGGTAAACACCGTCCCCCCCAGTCGCTACATCTGGTGTGGTAACAGGCCGCGTGTGGGGTGGGGAGGCACATGGTTGTTGACACCAACGATAAAGCCAGCGGCGATAACATTCTTCTGGTTAAATAAACTACCAATATCAATATTAGTGTCAATAAGAATTCTACAAATTCTCGGAGAGCCGAATTTCAATATAAGTAAATATTTTAGTATAGTTTTTTTGTATGTTAAAATGGCTTGACAACATCTTATTTAGAGAGAGGACATATTCTACTTGACATTTTATATGCTATGTAAGTGTTCTGCATGATTCATCAGTGTAACCACGGTACGTCACTGGTGTAGGCGGATCAGCTGTTCTTTATGATCACTGGTGTGTACACACACACACACACACACACGCGTCTACTCACTGACAGGGTGGGCTTGCCTGTCGGGAATGAACAATAACAGCCCGTCTGCTCGGACCGAAACCTTACGACACTGTCCGAGTGTAATGAATATTCGTTCACTGGGAGCGCGGGCTGGCTCGTCGCAAACACACACTCGCAACCCTGTACGCTGGAACCGAAACTTTATGACAACTCCTCAGATATTTGACCACTTCACTCAAACACATGGCACTCTACGTCACTGTTTCTTGTTCTGACGTTATGACGATCTACGTTGTCCCACGCTGAAACTCCCGGCGTTGGTGCTTCCTTTGTTCCTCATGGTAGTTGAGAATTCCCTTCGACGCCCCCCCCCCTACTTGTTTTGACTGTAAACGCCTTAGTTAAGGACGTTCAGGTTACAGGCAAGTCGAAGGGAATGATTGAAACCCGTCTTTTGTCACATTCAATATTTATTGATGTGGTCAATACCTGCAGAGGAGAAGGCGTTCATAATATTACAAGGTGATCCATCTGATACATAATTAGTTAGTCTCACACAATTTTATCTTAATTACAATTTATTAAACATAACACAAATTTCATATCTCTATTAATCTTAGCTTCGCTTCATTCTGCATTGTCTTATTACTCCACGTTAAGCAGAAACGAGTAGGCGTAATTAGTCAACAATATTTCAGTACCAAGGGGTATGTCATCTATTACGAACCACGCCATCTATTGTGTCATGATCTAACTACCCAGCACTACCGAGCAACGCCATCTAGGGACGAAACCCGAGTATGACTAGTCTTAGTCACCACTCCGGGTTTCCTTTCTCTATATCCTGGTTGTTGCCTCACCTCCTCCAACTCTTCCTCATCAGCTCCCGATCGAGGAGAGTACAGTTCACTCTGGGAAGTGACCACACTTGGATTACCTATCCTGGAAACCTACGGCACAGTGACTACCTACCATCTTCTTCAATACTCAGCCCTACTCGTCAGACTCTTCAGCACGGCACTTGAGTATTTGTAACCCTATATTACCTCCCACCTCCACTTCCTTCAGATTGTTGTATGTTGTATAAATATGTATATACTGTTAAGCCCATGTTGCGTATGTTTAAGTTAAGTATGGTTAAGGGTAAATTATAGAAAGCTGGATATTTTGTTAAGGAATTTATTGTACTCTATTATACACAACAAAAACTCGCATCCTTTGTATACCCTTTTATAGTCCGATTGTCTTTGTTGGTTTAGTTTTTTTATTGTTGTTGCCTGTTGGGATCTGGGTAGACTTTTAACTATATTCTAAACCAGTTTCTAAACCCCCAACTCGTAACACATCACTTAGGCTGTACTTACAAGTGCTGGTCAATGCAGATCAGTATAGTGTTCCAAGAGAAAACAGTATTGCGTAAATCGTCCAAGCACAAATTCTCGGACAAGAGAAGCCTGGTCTTCACAGCATCACTAGAGAGGGCAATCTGTCTCATGGAGGAGCGGGCCGCCACCGCCACCAGTCTAAGACAGTCCATTCAGCAGAACCAGGACTTGTCTGTAAACACTTCTACATCTGGCGAGGTCACAGGTCGAAAGATTTAATGGCATCACACGCCAGCACTGTAGCTGAAGCCAGCAGCGATAACACGTACTGAAGGTATAGCTAATACTGTAGCATGTGTATTGTATCACTGTAGACCTTTCAACTGTCATTACGATTGTCATCTGAGTAGACTTAGCTTATTATATGTTTCAAATTACATTTCTTTCGATTATTGATTGATTGAATGCCCACAAAAAACCTTGTTTTTAAACTGGTTCACCACTGTATAGTATCCATTTATGACATATAATTGAAACATAAATAAATAGAAGAACAATTAAAACATTATATATAGATTTATATTTCCAATGTCTCACAGGGAGTGTAAAATAAATAATTTAATTAAATAAACTTCATTATACTGTTTCGTTTATACAACTGTTTTTCACAGACAAGCAAAGACACACACAGACACACACACACACACACACACACACACACACACACACACACACACACACACACACACACACACGTGAACAGATGATTCTGCTTAATCCCACAGAGAATTAAAACAGCAGTTTGTGTTGCATGAAATCAGCATCTTTAGAATGAAGTCTGTTTGGCATCGGTTACACACGACTGGAATAAATTCCCGAAATGGCTTAAACGTTTGAAGATAATATTCGTATAAATTAATGATAAACAGGCAACCTCATAAACAGCCTTCACACAGCTGTTCCCGATGCATGATGTTCTGTAACATACTTACCGATTTTTATTTATGTTTTATTGTCTAAACATGAATTCATATAGGTTGGCCCATTGCTCTATCCATTTTAAAATCAAATTAACAGTATATACAAGCAGAAAGGCATAATATAATACGAAACAACAAAGCCCAACCATAAATTAAGCAACGGGGAACTAAGTAACCAATCACCGATCACTTTTACATTCATTCATTATTTTTACTACGTAGTATAGTAAACAAACGGCCTTAAGTTGCCAGCTGTCTCCAGCAGTGTTCGAAGAATCTTGAACGAGACTGTACATCCATTCTGTGGAATAGCAATAGGATGGTGTCACATGAACGACTGGGGACGAGTAAATGAACATGTGTCTTTGTGTGTTAGTCACAGCCTACTTTACATAATATTGCTGGTATAAACACATGACACCTAAACGTAAACTAAGGGATTGTATTGGTTTGCAGATAATTTAAAAGAGTAATGTGTTCACACTCAAGAATATAAATATAGCCTTTTAATACAGGTGATAATGTTTAATGTCAAGCTTCTCATGTGTTCAGTTTACATCCTATTGTAACAATGTGGCTTGACACCAGGCCAACCCTTACTGTTTAGCACGTTTCGTAAGAAAACACCTTTTGGTATATTCAGGGTGGCTTATGCAATTTTCACAATTCATGATAATATATTTCCTTCATCCATGCCTTGTCTCCTACCCCACGCACAATCCCCGTCCGAGGTCTCCCCAA
The DNA here is from genome assembly GCF_018991925.1 of Homarus americanus. Classification (NCBI taxonomy): domain Eukaryota; kingdom Metazoa; phylum Arthropoda; class Malacostraca; order Decapoda; family Nephropidae; genus Homarus; species Homarus americanus. The sequence continues at coordinate 5,569,663 of NW_024716703.1, forward strand.
CTTCCCTGCTCGATCCCATCCGCCCTTGGCCATACCCATCTCCCACCCTCTAGCACCCCTACAAACCCACCCCCTCCTTCTCCCTAGTCCTCCTCTCTACTCCCCTGTGTTTACATTTTGTAATGACACCCATTATGTTGTCATGTCGATAAGATAATCAAATGTGGCATAGTTTTGGTATATAACACAATGGCCAGCAGTCAAATGAGGTGAAAAATGTTTCTGTTAAGTATTATAGGGACATCTATATGTAATATTCTCGTAGATATTTAGGTCATATTACATGTCACAATCCAGAGAGCAGGGCACCTTAGTATGGTATACCAAATAGAGACACTAACCCCACAGTAGTATACTAATGGTATTACTCCGACCACCAGCTTTAAATGACATATTACCTGTCAACATTGCCTTTGTGATATCAGTTATTGATCTTACAATTAATGCAACTTTGCTTTAGCATGAATTTCTTTTTTATGGTATTAATGGCAATACAGATTTGGAAATGCACAGCTGATTGCACCTATATCAATATTTATCAGATTCAAATTCAATATTATTATTATTATTTAAGTCTAATATTCATGTGGAGTGTTATTGGCTTCTCTAGCTCTGTCCGTGGTGTCGAACCGGCAGCAACCATTAGTCAAACTATCGCCTGGCGTGTGTTCGTTTGTGTGTCGCCTCGTTGCCAGCACAGTGAGCCGTCGTCCAGAAAGGCCACCTGCACTCGCCTCCCGTTCGAGCAGGGTGCCCTCCGCATTATGGCTCTTGACTGTAAACTGATTGATAATGGGTGCCAGCTATTAATAAAAACCGCTGTTTAAAGTTTATTTTGAATTTTGGCCGGTCCACTAATACCCCGTTTTTGTAGTTCTTCTCTTCAATAATCTACACATGCACACATATGGTTCTCAGTGAGCATTATCACCACAGTATGAGAAAGAAAGCTGGAACATATCTTACCCACAGGTGTAAAGAATGGTAACATGGATGTTTTATGGCATTTTATGTTGGGGAGGGTGAGGCTTGAAGTCGGGTAGATAGAAGGCATTGTGGTGGTGAAGGTCGATCAAGTGATGAATCGATTTACTTTTAGTAAAAACCTATAATGCTAACCTGTAGCATTTTCAACAATCTACGTATCGATAAAATGAGACAAAACTCACTTATGACTCATATTTTCCATTGTGCTGTAAAGATGCATCGCATGTTTTGGAAGGAATAATGGATCAACCTGAATAACATCTAGTTTGCCAGTTTGGTATTGAAATCCAATATTTTCTGGCTTCAGTTTCGAGAGAAATCACTTCTCTCGAAACTGGGGTATTGATAGAACTCAAAACACATGAGTGGCCAGAAGTATATGGAAATCAAGATGAACCAGCAGCAAAATAGAAAAGCTCTACCAGGAAGGATAATCAGAATAAGGGAGAGTGGCCAAAGTTTACGTGAAAATACAGCATAATCTGGCATTTCTAAAATAACAGTGAGTTTTTGGTTGAAAATGTGAGAAGAAAGTGGAGATTTCTGTGACCGCCCCAAGGGAAGACCACCCCACAAGACCACTCACGAACAAGACCACCAAATACTGGAGGCTTTTTTATTCGGGGAATAGCCCACCCGGGCTCAGGTCATCGATCCAAACCGAGGCCTGGCGGGTGAAAAATAAGAGTAAAAAGAAATTAAAAATATAAGAGAAATATACTATATTAATCTACACCACGAAGATGCCGGAAAGCAATTTTTTTTAAGTGAGACAGAATGTAAGAGTGTGGAAACACAGAAGACAGAGCATTCCAAAGTTTAGCTGTGTGAGGAAAGAAGGATGTACTATAACGGGTTATTCTAGTGTGACCGACATCCACAGAGAAACGGTGGGCACCGGCGGCAAGACGAATGTTGCGAGTCGACGGCCTTACCGGCGGTACACAGGATGCCAAATCCACCGAACATTGCCCTTTAAAGTATCTGTAAAAGAGAGAGAGTGAAGCAACACTGCGGCAAAGAGAAAGGTAGAAAGAATATCAACTAAAGGAGAAGAGTTGATAAGACGAAATGCCTTTGATTCCACTCTAACAGTTGGACAGAAGAAGAGCCACCCCAGATATGAGAACAGTACTCCAAGTTAGGATGAACGAATCCCTTATAAATTTGAAGCAACTGCTGAGGGGTGAAGTAATTACGGCATCTGTACAGCATTCCCAGCCTTCGGGAGACAGCTTTAGCAATGTTGTGGATGTGTGGCTTCCATGACACTTTAGAGGAAATGGTGAGTTCTAGCATATATATTTTAGAGTTTGGCAGAATGATTGCATCCTGAAATGTGATCTTCTATTTTGGAAAGCGTAAGTGGTAAATACTGTGTCTTATTACTAATGAAATTAACCAATTTTCTACCTCCCCATTCGGAGATGCTGCACAGATCTGCATTGATAGATGAAATGATATCAGCTCCAGAAACAGATCTAGTTTGAGAATTAGGGGGTAGGAGAAAATGTGAAGTAGAGAGAAGAGTAGAATCATCAGCGTAAGAATTGATAAAATTTGTCGTAGTATGAAGTAAATCATTGATAAAAAGAAGGAAGAAAGTTGGTGAAAGAATAGAACCTTGTGGAATACCACAATTGGTAGAGAAAGAGCGAGAGATCGATCCCTCAACAACAACTCCCATGGAAGCTAGAAATTACAGAACAAAGTGGGGGAGAAAAACCATAGAAGGGAAGTTTAGAAAGAATAGACTTGTGCCATACCATGTCAAATGCTTTGGAGATGTCGAGGGCCACGACGAAAGTTTTCTCATAATCCCTAGGAGAGGATGACCAAAGATGGGTGCAATTGGAGAGCAGATTACCAGTAGATCTCACCTGGTGAAGGCTGTTGATAATAACCCATTAATCACTGCAGTATCCATAAGAGAGCAGCTGGAGCTAGACGTGACTCTTCGCACCGTCAGACGACTACTTTATGAAGGTGGTATTCACCATAGGACGCCTGATAAGAAGCAGCAACTAACAGGTTCGCCGAGCAATACTTAAAGGAAGGCCTGCGTTACTGGGGACGAGCCATGTTCACGGATGAAAAAACTTTCCGTTCGCTGTCTCACGGCAAAATACATTGCTGGAGGAGGATTAATACCACGTATAATTTTACAATCTTTCTGTATTTATATTGACTAAAGTGGTTTAACCTGGTTGCAGTTCAAAATAAAATAGTATATTGGATAGTTTCGTCCTGTATTAGCCACTTATTCTTTATATAAATGTGGGGTAGTACATTAAGCTTATATAATCATATCACCCCCTGTAACTTTCAACTAGCTATGAGGTAACATGGTCACATCACATGATGGGTAAGTTCCACCCTTGAGGCGGGGCCCTAAAATGCTAGGTCAGATAATAGAAGCCGGCTAGACCGGGCATTATCACTACAAGTCTCACACAAACAGGACTTACATAGTCCTCCGTGCTCATTTAACACTCATAGCTATAGTGATAAAGTTAAGGTGATATACACTTGGAACTGTATATAATATATTTTCCTAAGTAAAAGAAGAAAAGGACAACTTGGGTTTCGCTACTAAAACCCAATAAACTCTTACATGTTCCAGCTCCAGTAACTCACCAAGAATCAATGGTTAAGGACTAGAACAGCCCTATTATTTGCACTTGAGTTTTTTTTAAGTTAATTAGAGATCTTTATATTTTACTTATAAACATTTGCTATTATGTATTAAAATCATATAATATAAGTGCAAATACGGATATAATAATTAAAGAATATAAGAACATAAGAACATAAGAATGGAGGAAACTGCAGCGGGCCTATTGGCCCATACTGGGCACTCCCGTTTACACCCAACCCCTATTGCTCATATGAGCATCCAACCTATGTTTGAAGCAATTCAGCGTATTCGAGTTAATGATGATATTTGGTAACTTGTTCCATTCATCCACTACTCTGTTTCCAAACCAGTGTTTACCTATTTCACTACCCAAATTTGTCTAATTTAAAACCATTGTTACGAGTTCGTTCCCCTGGTTGGATAATTTGAGTACCTTGTAATGTCCCCTTTGCTTAGCCCCCCTGCCTTCCACTTATACACCTCTATCAGGTCGCCCTCGCCTACGTGCCCTCAAGGGAGTGCAAATTAAGATGCTTTTAACCCGTCTCTATACCACAAGTTCCTAATGCCCGGGATTGGTCTTGTCATCCTCCTCTGAATTCTTTTCCATGATTCTATATCCATTCTGTGCAATACGGTGACCAGAACTGAACTGCGCATCCAGGTGTGGTCTCACAAGCATAAAGATACAGTTTTTAGGATGACCTCGCTAGTCTTGTAACTAACACTTTGTATGAACCCAAGTACTTTATTAGCCTTGTTACGAGCAAAACACATTGTTTACTTGGCTTACGTTCCTACTTATCATTACTCCTAAATCTCTCTCGCAGTCGGATTTCTCTATGGCATCGTTGTTCATCTGGTATCTGGTTTTCCTGTTTACATCTCCTATACTGAGTACTTTACATTTGTCGACGTTGAATTTCATCTGCCATTTTTCAGACCATTCGAAAAATTTGTTTAGATCTTCCTGTAGTTTTGCCGAGTCCTCGTCAGATTTGATAACACGCCCTATTTTAGTGTCATCAGCAAATTTACTTATGTTGCTGTCTATGCCGATATCTATGTCGTTTATGTATATAATAAACAATATCGGTCCAAGTACTGAGCCTTGGGGAACTCCACTTGTGACATTGCTCCAATGGGACTTAGTGCCGTTAATGCTCACTCGCTGTTTCCTGTCCTGTAACCACGCCCTAATCCATTTAAGGATGTCACCTTTGATGCCATGAGCTTCTACCTTCTAATTAGTCTTTCGTGGGGGACTCTGTCGAAGGCTTTGCTAAAGTCGAGATATACCACATCATAATTGTGCCCCTCGTCCACCGATTCGAAAACTGATGAAAAAAATGTTAATAGATTAGTTAGGCAAGAACGTCCGCTTGTGAAGCCATGCTGGGAATCATT
>NW_024716703.1:5574794-5727553 GCF_018991925.1 Homarus americanus
GAAGCCAGCAGCGATATGCGTACTGAAGGTATAGCTAATAGAGTAGAATATGTATTGTATCACTGTAGACCTTTCAACTGTCATTACGATTGTCATCTGAGTAGACTTAGCTTATTATATATTTCAAATTACATTTCTTTCGATTATTGATTGATTGAATGCCCGCAAAAACCTTGTTTTAAACTGGTTCACCACTGTATAGTATCCATTTATGACATATAATGAAACATAAATAAATAGAAGAACAAATAAAACATTATATATAGAATTTATTTTCCAACCTCACAGGAATAAAAATAAATAATTTAATTAAATAAACTTCACAATACTCTTTCATTTACACAACTATTTTCACAGACAAGCAAAAGACACACACACACACACACACACACACACACACACACACACACACACACACACACACACACACACACACACACACACACATAGCAGTGAACAGATGATTCTGCTTAATCCCTGAAAAGAATTAAAACAGCAGTTTGTGTTGCATGAAATCAACATCTTTAGAAAGAAGTCTGTTTGGCACCAGTAAACACGACTGAATAAATCACGAAATGGCATTAAACGTTTGAAGATAATATTCGTATAAATTAATGATAACAGGCAACACCATAAACAACCTTCACACAGCTGTTCCGATGCATGATGTTCTTTAACATAATTACCGATTTTATTTATGTTTAATTGTCTAAACATCAATTCATATAGGTTGGCCCATTGCCTATCCATTTTAAATCAAATTAACAGTATATACCAGCAGAAAGGCATAATATAATACGAAACAACAAAGCCCAACCATAAATTAAGCAACGGGGAACTAAGTAACCAATCACCGATCACTTTTACATTCATTCATTATTTTTACTACGTAGTATAGTAAACAAACGGCCTTATGTTGACAGCTGTCTCCAGCAGTGTTCGAAGAATCTTGAACGAGACTGTACATCCATTCTGTGGAATAAGCAACAGGATGGTGTCACATGAACGATCAGACAGTAAATGAACATGAATTTGTGTTAGTCACAGCCTACTTCACATAATATTGCTGGTATAAACACATGAAACCAAAACACAAACTAAGGATTGTATTGGTTTCAGACAATTTAAAAAAACAATGTGTCCACACTCAAGAATATAAACATAGCCTTTAATACAGGTGATAATGTTTAATGTCAAGCTTCTCATGTGTTCAGTTTACATCTATTGTAACAATGTGGCTTGACACCAGGCCAACTCCCTTACTGTTAGCGCGTTTCGTAGAAAACCTTTTGGTATATTCAGGGGTGAAGCATGCAATTTTTCACAATTCATGATAATATATTTCCTTCATCGCCTTATCTCCTACCCCACACAATCCCCGTCCAGGGTCTCTAACTTCCCTGCACGATCCCCATCCGCCCATGGCCATACCCATCTCCACCCTCTAGCACCCTACAAACCCCACCCCTCCTTCTCCCCAGTCCTCCTCTCTACTCCTGTGTTTACATTTGTATGACACATTATGTTGTCATGTCGATAAGATAATCCAAATGTGGCATAGTTTTGGTGCCTTATAACACAATGGCCAGCAGTCAAATGGTGAAAAATGTTTCTATTAAGTATTATAGGGACATCTGCTTATGTAATATTCTCGTCAGATATTTGGGTCATATTACATGTCACAATCCAGAGAGCAGGGCACCTTAGTATGGTATACCAAATAGAGACACTAACCCCACAGTAGTATACTAATGGTATTACTCCGACCACCAGCTTTAAATGACATATTACCTGTCAACATTGCCTTTGTGATATCAGTTATTGATCTTACAATTAATGCAACTTTGCTTTAGCATGAATTTCTTTTTTATGGTATTAATGGCAATACAGATTTGGAAATGCACAGCTGATTGCACCTATATCAATGTTTATCAGATTCAAATTCAATATTATTATTATTATTAAAGTCTAATATTCATGTGGAGTGTTATTGGCTTCTCTAGCTCTGTCCGTGGTGTCGAACCGGCAACAACCATTAGTCAAACTATCGCCTGGCGTGTGTTCGTTTGTGTGTCGCCTCATTGCCAGCACAGTGAGCCGTCCTCCAGAAAGGCCACCTGCACTCGCCTCCCGTTCGAGCAGGGTGCCCTCCGCATTATGGCTCTTGACTGTAAACTGATTGATAATGGGTGCCAGCTATTAATAAAAACCGCTGTTTAAAGTTTATTTTGCACACATATGGTTCTCAGTGAGCATTATCACCACAGTATGAGAAAGAAAGCTGGAACATATCTTACCCACAGGTGTAAAGAATGGTAACATGGATGTTTTATGGCATTTTATGTTGGGGAGGGTGAGGCTTGAAGTCGGGTAGATAGAAGGCATTGTGGTGGTGAAGGTCGATCAAGATGATGAATCGATTTACTTTTAGTAAAAACCTATAATGCTAACCTGTAGCATTTTCAACAATCTACGTATCGATAAAATGAGACAAAACTCACTTATGACTCATATTTTCCATTGTGCTGTAAAGATGCATCGCATGTTTTGGAAGGAATAATGGATCAACCTGAATAACATCTAGTTTGCCAGTTTGGTATTGAAATCCAATATTTTCTGGCTTCAGTTTCGAGAGAAATCACTTCTCTCGAAACTGGGGTATTGATAGAACTCAAAACACATGAGTGGCCAGAAGTATATGGAAATCAAGATGAACCAGCAGCAAAATAGAAAAGCTCTACCAGGAAGGATAATCAGAATAAGGGAGAGTGGCCAAAGTTTACGTGAAAATACAGCATAATCTGGCATTTCTAAAATAACAGTGAGTTTTTGGTTGAAAATGTGAGAAGAAAGTGGAGATTTCTGTGACCGCCCCAAGGGAAGACCACCCCACAAGACCACTCACGAACAAGACCACCAAATACGGGAGGCTTTTTTATTCGGGGAATAGCCCACCCGGGCTCAGGTCATCGATCCAAACCGAGGCCTGGCGGGTGAAAAATAAGAGTAAAAAGAAATTAAGAATATAAGAGAAATATACTATATTAATCTACACCACGAAGATGCCGGAAAGCAATTTTTTTTTAAGTGAGACAGAATGTAAGAGTGTGGAAACACAGAAGACAGAGCATTCCAAAGTTTAGCTGTGTGAGGAAAGAAGGATGTACTATAACGGGTTATTCTAGTGTGACCAACATCCACAGAGAAACGGTGGGCACCGCGGGCAAGACGAATGTTACGAGTCGACGGCCTTACCGACGGTACACAGGATGCCAAATCCACCGAACATTGCCCTTTAAAGTATCTGTAAAAGAGAGAGAGTGAAGCAACACTGCGGCAAAGAGAAAGGTAGAAAGAATATCAACTAAAGGAGGAGAGTTGATAAGACGAAATGCCTTTGATTCCACTCTAACAGTTGGACAGAAGAAGAGCCACCCCAGATATGAGAACAGTACTCCAAGTTAGGATGAACGAATCCCTTATAAATTTGAAGCAACTGCTCAGGGGTGAAGTAATTACGGCATCTGTACAGCATTCCCAGCCTTCGGGAGACAGCTTTAGCAATGTTGTGGATGTGTGGCTTCCATGACACTTTAGAGGAAATGGTGAGTTCTAGCATATATATTTTAGAGTTTGGCAGAATGATTGCATCCTGAAATGTGATCTTCTATTTTGGAAAGCGTAAGTGGTAAATACTGTGTCTTATTACTAATGAAATTAACCAATTTTCTACCTCCCCATTCGGAGATGCTGCACAGATCTGCATTGATAGATGAAATGATATCAGCTCTAGAAACAGATCTAGTTTGAGAATTAGGGGGCAGGAGAAAATGTGAAGTAGAGAGAAGAGTAGAATCATCAGCGTAAGAATTGATAAAATTTGTCGTAGTATGAAGTAAATCAGTGATAAAAAGAAGGAAGAAAGTTGGTGAAAGAATAGAACCTTGTGGAATACCACAATTGGTAGAGAAAGAGCGAGAGATCGATCCCTCGACAACAACTCCCATGGAAGCTAGAAATTACAGAACAAAGTGGGGGAGAAAAACCATAGAAGGGAAGTTTAGAAAGAATAGACTTGTGCCATACCATGTCAAATGCTTTGGAGATGTCGAGGGCCACGACGAAAGTTTTCTCATAATCCCTAGGAGAGGATGACCAAAGATGGGTGCAATTGGAGAGCAGATTACCAGTAGATCTCGCCTGGTGAAGGCTGTTGATAATAACCCATTAATCACTGCAGTATCCATAAGAGAGCAGCTGGAGCTAGACGTGACTCTTCGCACCGTCAGACGACTACTTTATGAAGGTGGTATTCACCATAGGACGCCTGATAAGAAGCAGCAACTAACAGGTTCGCCGAGCAATACTTAAAGGAAGGCCTGCGTTACTGGGGACGAGCCATGTTCACGGATGAAAAAACTTTCCGTTCGCTGTCTCACGGCAAAATACATTGCTGTAGGAGGATTAATACCACGTATAATTTTACAATCTTTCTGTATTTATATTGACTAAAGTGGTTTAACCTGGTTGCAGTTCAAAATAAAATAGTATATTGGATAGTTTCGTCCTGTATTAGCCACTTATTCTTTATATAAATGTGGGGTAGCACATTAAGCTTATATAATCATATCACCCCCTGTAACTTTCAACTAGCTATGAGGTGACATGGTCACATCACATGATGGGTAAGTTCCACCCTTGAGGCGGGGCCCTAAAATGCTAGGTCAGATAATAGAAGCCGGCTAGACCGGGCATTATCACTACAAGTCTCACACAAACAGGACTTACATAGTCCTCCGTGCTCATTTAACACTCATAGCTATAGTGATAAAGTTAAGGTGATGATATTTGGAACTGTATATAATATATTTTCCTAAGTCAACTTGGGTTTCGCTACTAAAAAAATCTTACATGTTCCAGCTCCAGTATCACCAAGAATTAAGGACTAGAACAGCCCTATTATTTGCACTTGAGTTTTTTTTAAGTTAATTAGAGATCTTTATATTTTACTTATAAACATTTGCTATTATGTATTAAAATCATATAATATAAGTGCAAATATGGATATAATAATTAAAGAATATATATATTTAAAAAATACCAAGTATAACACGATCCATTTTATTTAATTATTTGTCAAAAATAGTATTTTTCTTCACTGAATTTATTTCCACAATTTCAGACTTGCTCAAGAAAACATCTGTGAAGAAGCGCAAAATGGCCATGTCACCTGTTACGTGTGGGGTTGGGTGTGTGTCCAAGGTATGGATGGATATCAGTCAAATAGAAAAGAAGGTTTACCGCCGCCGAGTATATATAAAAACTTGAGGAAGTTTTGTTTCCCTCTCTGCGAGAGTGAGACTTCACATTTCAGGAACAGATATTTTTTGTTCAAGATAAATAACTGAGCCACGCGGCTCACATAGTGCAGCAATGGTTTGCTGACCATTCTAATTTGGAATTATTCGAATTACCCAGTAGGGGATGTGATATAAACCTCATAGAGAACATTTGGGCTAGCATGGTAAACACACGGAACCAACCCAGGGAAGACCACTCAACAACTTATGCATGAAATTCACACTCAATGGGAACTATTTAGACATTATTTTAGGGGCTGATCTATAACAATGCTTCTTCAGTGTAGGATAGGTTAAAGACTTTCATAAATAACAATAGGAGTTGGAGTAAATACTTACTAACATATCATGTTTCTTTCATTGCACTGCGTACATTAGTACTGGTCTCTATAATCTCTTTTGATTCATATTACAGCTGCATAATATCAAACTCACCGCGCTAGTGGGGAATGTCACAGAAAACGGTATGCTGTACGTTGTTTTGTACGAATTATACCAGTGTCCGTGCATATAATCGTAAGTGTGTATACTAACAGGATTAGGGGAAAACTTAAGGTAACTATAAGATGATTGAGAAGGCCCAATTGATGCGGACTAGTGTACAATAGTGAATAAGTGTGACCGTATCTGAAGGTTATGATATTTACGTCTGTGTACGATTAGTAACCATAGCTACCTCGGGTATGACATGAAAATATATGAGAACAATGATCTGGGAAAAGAATAAATGTACCATACCTATGTGAAGTGTTCGAATTGACCCATAAACTATACTCCAAGGAAAATATGTACCTCAGTGTGAGCTTCTTACACATCGTTACCCTTTGTGACGAATAGCCACGAACAGAGCAATGGTTTGAGAATCTTATGAAAAAATTGAAATGGATGTACCCAAGACAAGAACCAAGGTCCTTTGTTCGCGCTGGTGCCTAAACCGCCAACGGCTACAGTTTCGAGGTAATGAGATAGCCAAATTAATTTGCCTGAGCCTGACAAACCAGACACTTACTGTTGTATATAATTTAGAATTAAGGTATGTAAATATAAGTCATAAAGTCACAATATAAAAGAAAGTGTATGCGTGCTGGCCAGAATACAAGACATGGTGAAATTCAAGCATTGGCACTGGCAGGCCTAGTCAGGGTGAGATGCTGCCCATCGTCCTCAGTGACACTCGGTATCACATACACGCACGTCAATACACTACAGCTAGTGTTACATCGGAGTGCTTAAAGAGGCGTATCTAGCGTTTTATATACATCTTAAAGCCTAGCCTAATGTTATCTATCGATCTATCTATCTATCTATCTATCTATCTATATATATATATATATAAAACAAAGAAGTATGTCTGTGTGTTTGTGTGTCCGCACGAGAATCTCGGAAACTACTTTACCGATCTGTAGTGATGATGGATGGTATTATATGTAGTGATGATGGGTGGTGTTACTGTATATGAAGTAATGATGGATGATGTCATATGTAGTGATGATGGATGTTGTTATATGTAGTGATGGTGGGTGGTGTTATATGTAGTGATGATGGATGGTGTTATATGTAGTGATGATGGATGGTGTTATATGTAGTAATGATGGATGATGTCATATGTAGTGATGATGGATGTTGTTATATGTAGTGATGGTCGGTGGTGTTATATGTAGTGATGATGGATGGTGTTATATGTAGTGATGATGGATGGTGTTATATGTAGTGATTATGGATGATGTTATATGTAGTGATGATGGGTGGTGTTATATGTAGTGATGATGGATGATGTTATATGTAGTGATGATGGATGTTGTTATATGTGGTGATGATGGGTGGTGTTATATGTAGTGATGATGGATGGTGATATATGTAGTGATGATGGATGTTGTTATATGTGGTGATGATGGATGATGTTATATGTGGTGATGATGGGTGGTGTTATATGTAGTGATGATGGATGGTGTTATATGTAGTGATGATGGATGGTGTTATATGTAGCGATGATGGATGATGTTATATGTAGTGATGGTGGATGTTGTTATAAGTGGTGATGATGGGTGGTGTTATATGTAGTGATGATGGATGGTGTTATATGTAGTGATGATGGATGGTGTTATATGTAGCGATGATGGATGATGTTATATGTAGTGATGATGGATGATGTTATATGTGGTGATGATGGGTGGTGTTATATGTAGTGATGATGGATGGTGTTATATGTAGTGATGATGGATGGTGTTATATGTAGAGATGATGGATGATGTTATATGTATTGATGATGGGGGGTGTTATATGTAGTGATGATCTATCTATCTATCTATATAAAACAAAGAAGTACGTCTGTTTGTTTGTGTCTGTGTTTGTTTGTGTGTCCAGTAGTGATGATGGATGGTGTTATATGTAGTGATGATGGATGGTGTTATATGTAGTGATGATGGATGATGTTATATGTAGTGATGATGGATGTTGTTATATGTAGTGATGATGGGTGGTGTAATATGTAGTGATGATGGATGGTGTTATATGTGGTGATGATGGATGGTGTTATATGTAGTGGTGGTGGTAACAGTGGTAGTGACTGTGGTAGTGGTGGTGATGGTGATAGCGGCATTTTTGTGGTGATAGTGATGGTGGCAGAGACTGGTTGATAGTAATAGTAATGATGGTGGTGGTAATGATGATGGTGGTAGTAGTGGTGGTAGTGATGATGGTGCTAAACGTAGTGATGATGGATGGTGTTATATGTAGTGATGATGGATGCTGTTATATGTAGTGATGATGGATGCTGTTATATGTAGTGATGGTGGGTGGTGTTAATGTAGTGATGATCGATGGTGTTATATGTAGTGATGATGGGTGGTGTTATATGTAGTAATGATTAGACAATAAAATAATAACAGTTTAATGCTAAAAAATATAATTTGCTGTACTGTTGTAGTGAAAAACATGGTGGAACTTACATACACCGTTCTTGAACTATTGGTGGAAGAAGAAGTTTTAGGGACTGAATAGTGAGATAATGTGGAGCCTCCCGGAGGGTGGCGTCCTACCGTGGCCTAGCGGATGAGCAGCGCGGAGGGCGGCTTTTTTACTAGTTATTAATATAATAATTATTTAAAAGGTTTTCTAATGTTGTGTGTTAATTCAAAAGGCAAAAAGATCAGTAAATGCTTTTATTTACATTCAGTGACGCTGAGCATCTCATATTACTAATACGGTGCTGTCACATGGTTATGGGTTATTAAGGATGTAACCTACGTTGATGAGTTCTTAGGTGACTAAAGAAGCCGATACGGAAACAGCAAGGTCGCTTACAGATGTTGCATATGTGGGGGTCTACATCTAGTGCGGGAGGGGCAGTGGCAGCATCTTTCCGGCGTTGGTGCTTGTCTGCCTCATTATGCAGTTGGGCTAACTCGAAAGTATTGACACCTTCTTGTGTGGTGATCCACCAAGCTATACGGTGAAAAGTATTCATCTCCCAGGTAAGGGGGGCGATTTGGCACTTGTTCATTTTTGTCTTAAAACTTTTAAGTTGCCCACCAACATTACATTTACTATTCGTTAGGTTACTGTAAAGTAGCTACTTTGGTAGCCTCGATGCTCCTGCAGTTGGTGTTAGTAAGATTACTGGCATTTGTTCTCTTGTGTTCCCAGCGAACTTGAAGGATGGAATGTAGACTATGTTGATGAAAGTTTTCCAGTGCCTTGAGGAGTCTCCTGTATGTGACCCATGTCTCGCTGCCATATAACAGGGTGGGGAGGACCACTATTCGATATTCATGTAACTTTGTTGAAAATTTCAGCTCCCTACAGATGAAGACAAGGTTTCCGAGTCTGCCGAAGGCTTGAGATGCACATCTGATCTGGTGCTGAATCTCTTCATCTATATCCGCGGTGGTGGACAGGTGGGAGCCGAGATACCGAAAGTGGGTTAACATTAGATGGGGTAGTACTGTTAAGCTGCATGGATGGAGGATGTGTGTCTGAACCAGGGGCAGGCTGAAAGAGAATCTGAGTCTTAAGTACAGTCACGTTCAAGATGCTTCGAACACTGCTGGAGACAGCTGACAACTGTAGGCCGTTTGTTTACTATACTACTTAGTAAAAATTATGAATGAATGTAAACGTGATCTGTGATTGGTTACTTAGTTCCCCGTTGCTTAATTAATGGTTGGGCTTTGTTGTTTCGCATTATATTATGCCTTTTTGCTAGTATATACTGTTAATGTGATTATAAAATGGATAGAGCAATGAGCCAACCTATATGAATTTATATCTAGATAAATAAACATAAGTAAAAATCGGTAAGTATGTTAAAGAACATCATGCATCGGGCACAGCTGTGTGCAGGCTGTTTATGAGGTTGCCTGCTTATCATTAATTTATACTAATATTGTCTTCAAACGTTCAATCTAACCGATGATAAACAAAACTTCTTTCTAAAGACGCTGATTTCTTGCAACACAAACTGCTGTTTTACTTCCCTGTGTGTGCGTGTGCGCATGTGGAGTGTGTGTGTGTGTGTGTGCGCACGTGGAGTGTGTGTGTGTGCGTGTGTGTGTCAGTCTGTGTCTGTATTTAATAATGACGTTGTTCAATTGAAGGTGATGGTAATTAATCTTACGAACCATCCGTCTGATGGTGTGAATTAGTACTGTAGCATACTTAAAATACTTTTACAAGCCATTATCTAGCAATATCATTGTCATTCTAAGACTTTGAATATTGTAAACAGCAAATGGCATTTCTTTTTCTTTGAGTGACTCTTTGCGCCCCCCCCCCCCTAAATCCTTGTTTCTGACTTGTGTCGATTACGTCAAGTTTAGTCTGGTCTTTAAAAAATATATGAATTTTTTTCCAAAAATGTGTATATGTATTATAAATTTGTATCATATTTCTTTATTTTTTTTATTCTTTTTTTTTATAAATGCCTAAAAAATATAAATATAACGCTGACGTTATTGGCGGGAAGGTGGGGGAGACAGGTGTTGTCAGTGCTGACTACCTTTCCACTTCCTCAATTGTAGAAGGACCCTGCCAACATGGAATACCACACGCAGAAAATCACTGAACGTGGAAGAATAATCGGCATGAAAGAGGCTGAAAATGCACGAGAATTGGGTTTTTCTCGGTCAACTGTATATTATTGGATTAAGCGATGGGAAGAGGAGGGAAATTTAAAGGACCACCACAGCACGGGAATGCTGCGCAGAACAACACTTGCACAAGTTGAAGCCATCCGGAATTTCGCTGAGGCCAACCCCTTCAAGACTTCATTTTCAGTAGGAGAGGATCTACAATTAAATATTTCCCCTTTAACAATCAGGCGAAGACTTCACGAAGGAGGCATTCACCATAGAACTCCCGCCACCAAGGAGAAGTTAAATGAGCGACATCGCGAGGGCAGGTTGCAGTTTGTTCGAAGGTATGCAGAAGAAGGCTTAGATTTCTGGGAAAGAATAATATTCACTGACGAAAAAACTTTCTCATCTACCTCTCACGGAAGGTTGCATTGCTGGAGGAGGAACAACACCCGATATGTTAGACAACATATTTATGAGGAAGCAGCGAGTGGCCAAGTGAATTGCAATGTTTGGGGATGGATATATTTGCACGGAGTTGGAGAGCTGACTGACATAGAAGGAAGATTCACAGCTGAACAGTTTTTAGAAATAATTGAAGAAGTTATGCTTCCCTCGGTGCGTGCATATGCTTTCCCGTTTCCCGAAAACATAATTTTCATGCACGATAGGTGTCCTATCCATTCCGCACGGATTGTAACGCGGTGGTTTGCAGAACAAAGAAATGTGCAAGTTTTAGACTGGCCAAGTAAAGGTTGTGACATGAACCCTATAGAGAACGATTGGGGCAATATTGTGAACGTGTGGGAGCCAGCTGAAGAGAGAACCAGGGTGCAGCTACAGGAGCATACACACCGTGAGTGGGAGGTCTTGAGGCGGACACCGCAACTGATACACAATTACGTCGCCTCTGTTCCCAACAGGCTGCAGCAAGTAATCGAGAATGAAGGTGGCTGGACTAAATATTAATGTGTCAGAAATATTTTTCCTATGTAATCAATGTCACATACTGAATGCATCTGAATATCTGTCAAATTATATAATAAATGTAAAGAAAACAATCTTCTTCTTATATACCCACTTGTGCAGTATGTATTCAGGATGATTTAAGTCAAGCAAATCCTGGCATTATACATATAATTATGATGAAAAGAGTACAGTATCATATATGATAAATATATTGCATGTGAAATAATTACTATATCTATCACGTTAGCTTTTAGTTTAACAAATTTATGAACAAAACTTGTAGTACAGTTTGCCTATTCTAAGTAATTCAGTGAGGTTTTGACACCAAGGGTGGTCTCACTTCTCACTGCCACGCAGGACAGAGGTTCATACACAAAGAAATACAACATATTCATTAACAGCTTTATATATATATATATATATATATATATATATATATATATATATATATATATATATATATATATATATATATATATATATATATATATATATATATATATATATATATATATATATATACATATATATATATATATATATATATATATATATATATATATATATATATATATATATGTATATATATATATATATATATATATATATATATATACATATATATATATATATATATATATATATATATATATATATATATATATATATATATATATATACTGATAACCACAGGAAAGAAGAAAACACGAAGTTCCGAAGCGCTTTCGTGTAATTCACATCTTTAGGGTGAGTACAGTATAGTCTGTACTCACACTGAAGAAATTACACAAAAGCTGGGAACTGTGTTTCTTCTGTGGTTATCACATATGCCTGATCACGCGCAACTACAGTGATTTACTTGCATATATATATATATATATATATATATATATATATATATATATATATATATATATATATATATATATATATATATATATATATATATATAAATAGAGGTCAGATTCATGTGGGTAAAGTCACTGTTTACTGCCATGCAGGACAGAGGTTCATTACACAAAGAAAGAAAGAAATACATCATATTCATTAGCAATATATATAGGTCAGTGGCTCACATACATTAGAATTCATATTTTAATTGAAGACAAGGTTCACATACATTGGACGTCCTATTCTAGTGAAGACAAATCAGTGTGGGCTAGCAAATTTGGGATAAACAGAAAGAATGTCCTCAAGCACCCCTGATTCAATGCAGTTATTACAAAGGTCAACCACGGAAAAAATCAGAGAGGGAGACGGAGATAAAGAAACAACTGTATAACGACACAATTCCTACAATATGTAATGGTCCGATCACAGCTGTCCCATACCGCTCTTGAAGGTACCTAACCTAACCTAACCTAACGTCAGCGTTATAATTATATTTACTATGCATTGATAAAAGATAAACGAATAAATAAATAAATAAGATACAAATTTATAATACACCATACACATTTTTGGAAAAAAAATTAATATTCTTTTTTAAAGACACCAGACTAAACGTGACGTAATCGACACAAGTCAGAAACAAGGATTTGGGGGGGGGGGGAAAGAGTCACTCAACGAAAGAAATGCCATTTGCTGTTTACAATATTCATAGTCTTGGAATGACAATGATATTGCTAGATAATGGCTTGTAAAAGTATTAGGCATATGCTACAGTACTAATTCACACCATCAGACGGATGGTTCGTAAGATTAATTACCATCACCTTTAATTGAACAACGTCATTATTAAATACAGACACAGACTGACACACACACACACACACACACACATACACACACACTCCACATGCGCACACGCACACACAGGGAAGTTAAACAGCAGTTTGTAATGCAAGAAATCAGCGTCTTTAGAAAGAAGTTTTGTTTAGCATCGGTTAGATTAAACGTTTGAAGACAATATTAGTATAAATTAATGATAAAAAGGCAACCTCTTAAATAGCCTGCACACAACTGTGACCGATGCATGATGTTCTTTAACATACTTACCGATTTTTACTTTTGTATATTTATCTCAATATAAATTCATATAGGTTGGCTCATTGCTCTATCCATTTTAAAATCAAATTAACAGTATATACTAGCAGAAAGGCATAATATAATGCGAAACAACAACGCCCAACCATTAATTAAGCAACGGGGAACTAAGTAACCAATCACCGATCACGTTTACATTCATTCATAATTTTTACTACGTTGTATAGTAAACAAACTGCCTTGAGTTGCCAGCTGTCTCCAGCAGTGTTCGACGAATCTTGAACGTGACTGCCTCAAGGCCGAAGTTTACATACGCATCTGCGTAAGTGTTCAGGATATCCTGTAGGTCGCGTTCAGTGTGAGCGACAAGGGTGAGGTCGTCTGCATACTGAAGTTCAGTAATGGAAGCTGCTGACACCTTGGTTCCTCCCTGGAGTCATCTTATGTTGAAAAGACCCTTCATCCGGTACTCGATGTCCACCTCACCGGCAAAATTGGCACTAGCACAAGTAAGGAAGGTGCCAGTACACACCCTTGTTTAACACCCTGTTGGATGAAGAAGTACTCAGACAGGGTGCCATTGTGCAGGACACTGCCGTTCATTCCATAGTGGAGTTCCCTCAAAATGGCGATGAATTTTGGTGGGCAGCCAAAACGGTTGAGGTCCACCAGAGGGCTTCCCTGTTGACCCAGTCGAAGATCTTGGTTAGGTCGATGAAAGCTATGTACAGGTCACGATGCTATTCTCTACACTTTTCCTGTATCTGGCGGGCAGAAAAGATCATGTCAGTGGTGACTCGTGATGATCTTAACACACATTGAGATTCTGGGAGGAAGTACTCTACCTCTGGAAGAAGTCTGTTTAGGAGGACTCTGGCAATAATCTTGCGAGCTACGGACAGCAGAGAGATCCCACCGTAGTTGCCACAGTATGACGGGTATCCCTTGTTTTTATAAATATTGAGGCTGAAGGTGTCTTTAAGAGCTTGGAGAATTTTCTCCTTTTCCTATATATTCTCCAGGAGAGAGTGGAGATGGCTTGGAAGTAGAGGTCCTCTTGCTTTATGCACCTCGGCTGGGATTCTATCAATCCATGAGGCTTTGTTATTTTTCATCTATTTGATGGCAGTAGCTACCTTATCCAGGGATGGAGGATAGCTGAGGTGGGTCAGCTCTGGACGCTGAGGGACCTGCTGAGTAGTCAGGACATCCACATCGTCCACATAGGTGTTTCTGTTAAGGAGTGAATGCTAGTGCTCTATCGAGCGCTGAAGGATGCCTTCATTGTCTTTAATTAAGGAGTTACCATCAGATGATCGGAGGGGAGCTGCACCACGAGTGATCGGCCAAAAAAATGTTTTCGTGGAATTGAAAAATTCGTGTATCTTGTGGTGATCTGCAATTTTGTTTTGTTTCAAATGCTTTATTTTTAAACTAGTCGTTCCTTAGATGGCAAAGTTTGCGCTGGGCAGCTGCTTTCTTCTTGCGGAAGGTATCAGGTTTGGTCCGGAACTGAGGGTTGTTCTGCCAGTCAGCTTAAGCAGCATGTTTATTGTTCATTGATTGCCGGGCCATTTTCATCAAAACAGTCCTCGTGTTTTCTTTCAATTTGACCTAGGGTCTCTCTGCAGGTTTTTGTCATGACTGTGTCGAGAATATTATATTCAGCATTGGGATTTGGGTTGTTTGTTGTCGGGTCGTTATCAGCCCATGTTCGAGCTGCTCTCTGAGAGCCTGTGCTACTGCTGGATCCTCCAGACGCTTAGTGTTAAAACTTCCTCTGGAGGCTTGCTGCCTTCCCCCTTTTGGGCTGACGTGAAATCATACCTAGGCTCTGACGAGCTGATAATCATTGTTGCAGTGGTCTGAGCTTTCATGGCTCGAGTGATGAGGACATCTCTGTTATCTCTTTCTCTGACAATGATGTAGTCAATGAGATGCCAGTGTTTGGATAATGGATGTTGCCACGAACCCTTGAACTTGTTGGCCTGCCTAAACAAGGTATTGATGATAGTGAAGTTGTGTGCAGCAAACTTGCTGAGGAGGAGTAGACCTTCACTTGCCTAGTCGATTCCCCCCTATGATTCCTTGCCAAATGACAGCATCTCTGCTAACTCTGGCATTGAATTTAACCATAGGCACTCTGTCAAGGTTAGTGCAAAAGGCCTCCTTGATGTCATCCTCTGCATCCCGTGTTGGGACATATGCACTGATGAAAAAGGCATGATGTGAGTGATTCAGTGGGAATCAGAGCGTCATGAAATGCTCGTTGATCTCAATAGGCATTTTAGTTAGCCTGTCTAGGATGCGTTGGTGGATGGCAAAGCCAATTCCATAAATGAGGTTTCTCCCTTCTAGAAAAAAGTATAGCCAGACCCCCGTTCTGTGAGTTGATCCTTGTCTGGGAGCCGGGACTCATTAATGGCTGCTATGTCGATGTTATATCTAGCCAGCTCTTTTGCCACAAGGGCGGCTCTTCTTTCAGGATGCTCATTTGTATCAGTATCCAGAAGGGACCTGACATTCCACGTAGCGACCATAACAGGTTGGACAGTTTGTTTTTGTTTTGATTTGTGATTATGATTGTATTTTCGACTGCATAAGGATGACCTTAATGGCTGCGGTTGCCGAGTCAGGTTGTTTTTTTAGGCAGACTATATTTGGGGCACCTTTTCTAGCCCCCTCCCCATGTGGGGTGAGCAGAGTGGCTCCTCGAAAGGGCTGTTCAGTCGCACAGACAGAACCGGATTGCACTGCTGCCTAGATCCCAGTGCATAAACAACCATCTTATCTGTGCCGCCCATGTGTAGAATTATGACTAGAGCCTCTCAGCAGTCATCTTCGCCTGTCCCCGTCGCCACTCGTTCGTCGGCATAGGATTTTTGGAAGTAAAGGGGTTTTCATAATGATGAGCTGGATGATGGCTGCATGTGAGTGTATTTATGTGGTGCGGCAGGAGCACCGGCTGCAACCACACATGTTGGCTCTCCCTTTTCCTGATCCTGTTGTGCAAGTGTTGCAACGACTAGGGAGAGGGAGAGTTTCATTGGACTGCCAATAGCCCAGTTTATCGGGTTTCGCCTGAGCAGCTTTTCCATCATGTATTGCCTTCGTCCGCCGGTGTAGTCATTAGGTTCCCATGGTGGTCACCTCTTCCACCTATACTGTCGTTGGGGTCTTGTTGGAGTTCTGTAATCATGTCTGCTGATGCAGGGGGCACTGCAGATTTTTTGGGGAGGTTTACTCCCGTAGCCTTATACTTACCAAGGTTAATCTTCAAGGCAGCGGGGCAATGGTTGGTAGGCGCCAGGATGTGTTTACATGCCAGTGTGCTGATGCGACGTCCCTCTGGGGCTCACTGCTATCTGAGATCCCCAGCTGGTCTAGCCTGGGCCCACGAGGCACCGTGTGTTTTCACGATGAAGCACAGCAGTGGTCTTGATGGTGAATAGGCTGTGTACTGGCAGGGGGAGACTTATGCAAGCTGCTTCCCTGTTCTCCACGAGGGCTAGCCAGTGGCGGTAGATGAAAGCTAGAGGCATTGGCATTGGAGTCACGAGTTATGAGGAGAAAGAAGATTATTAGGGATTGAAGAAAAGTGTTGAAGCTGGAATACAATAGGAGTAGAAAGAATCTGAGCTTAACCAGATCGCTTCATCTTATCTATTGTTTTATTATTTTTTTATTTGTTTTGGTCCCTCGGGTCGTCAGACCTTTGTATTAGTATTGGTTTATTTATATAGTGCTGCTAATTATACATTATACTTCTTACTTTGCGCCTTTTTTTTTTACTGTGGTGGAGTTAATGAGTTCTCCCAGGTCCTTGTGTGGCTGGGAGGGTAATCACATTTTGTTTCTAATGTGTTAGTTAAATGTTAGTTGTGTTAGTCTAAAGGTACACTGTATGGAGAGGCCTGCCAGGTTCTTAGTGGAGCTGGTAGGTCACTCTCATCATTTATTCTCTCTATTAATGTTTTATGTGTATATTGGGGCAGGAGATGGTTCAATTACTTTCTTTCTGGCTGATATAAACCTACCATGTTCTTGGATTTCCGCATTATCTATATTATTTATCCACTTTTGGTAAGTTTCTGTGTCGAGTTTAATCACTTTGTTCCAAATATTTGCGGCGTTGTTGTGTATTTCTACATTGATTGCTAGAAGGTTTGCTCGCTTGTGTAGCTGTTCATTATTGATGTAGTCAGTATATTTTACGTTATAAATAAATCTGAGGGCTATATTTTGTACTGTTTGTAACATTTTAATGCTCGTTTTATTAAGGTTGTTCAATGGGATGGGTGGGTAGTCCGTAATTGATTTGACAAGGGCTATATAAATCTTTATTTTGTTATTTATGCTAAGATTCTTAAATCGGTTTATTTTTTATTGTCTTGTTCTTGTCTGTCTTTCTTTATCTTTTATGTAAGTTATACAGTATATCCTCTTTTTGTTTGTTTTAGTCCAAGCATCCTGCCTTCAGTGTTGTATAGGTATAATTCCTGGTCGACAATTGTTGGACTTGTTTTGATCTTGCCTCTAAGTATTGTCTTGAATTTGTTCTCATTTGTCCTGATTTTCCATTTTTTCTCAAAGTCATTTATGTTTTTTATCGCTGTTGCCGTGTAACGTGCCATAAATTGGGTTGATATTCCTGGGTATGATATTATTTGAGTGATATTATCAGCAAACATTACATATTCGCTAAAGGGGGTTGGTTGAGGTGTGTCTGAGGTATATATTGTATATAATGTTGGAGAAAGGCATCCTCCTTGAGGTATTCCACTCTCAAGATTAAACATAGGTCCCATAAAGTTTCCAATTTGAATTTGTGCTCTTCTATCATCTAAATAGTCACACAATATTCTTAGCAAGTGTTCGTTAAGTTCCAATTTTAATATTTTATATTCTAAGTCCAAATGCCAAACTTTATTAGAAGCCTTAGAAACGTCCCTTAAAATTATATTGAGCTGGTTCCCCTTAATTTTTTCTATCGCCATTATTTCTGTTATGTAGCTGTTGCAGTTAGGGTATTTCTATTGGGCATAAATCCATATTGTTTATTGTTTGTATTCCCCGGGTGTGTTAAAAAGTATATAAGTCTTGAATTTATTTTTTTCCAGTAGTTTCCCGGTAATTTTCTTACCCTCCTTGGGAATAAATATCATTTAAGCATATTTTAGTTTGTCTGAAAAATAACCCGTTATTAAGTATGTCTTATAGATGTTCAATAATGTTTTTAAGATGTTTTCTTGTAGATTTATGATCATATTTCGTGTAATACGCGAGAGACCGGGGCGGGGGTCTTTTCTTCAAACTTCCTCAGAGAGTGCATCATTTCTCCCATAGTTATTTATTATTAGGTAATAAGTTATAGTCTATATATTGCTTTGGGGTGATTCCGTGTATGCGTCTTCCCATTTCATCATCTATCCTTTCTTCGTGTTCACTATCAAAATCTTTATTTTCCTCATCTGATATTTTAAAAACTTTTACCCATTCCCTTTGAATGTTGACTCTGGTTCATTTTCCTCGTACAGTTTTGTTCCATTATGGTCTTTAATGTATGGTGTTTTTTGCTTGTTATGCCCCATCATCTTGTTTATGGAAGTCGAAAATGTTTTGTGTCTTTAGTCTTGTCGTCCGCCATTATAACATCATTCCATTTGTGTTTGTTTGTTTCCATACATGTGTCTCTTAATTTTATCTGCAGTGCTGTCTGCATCGTATATAGCCATCTGTTACTGCCGTGTCTTTCCATGTGCCTTTTTATTTCATTGTATTGGATTTAGATTAATTTAATGTCGTGTGTTAGTCTATTGTTGGGTAATGTTCTGAAGTGTGAAGTAGGAGTGTGTTTGGTTATAAATGTTTTTATAGCTGAGTGCAGTCTGTCAATTTCTGAGTCTATGTCTTCTGTTGTTTTCCCTTGTACATTAATCGAATGGTGATTGCCTAAGTTTTCTTTGTAGCTGTCCCAGTCTGTTTTGCTCACTTCCAGTCTCTTGTTTATTGGTATCTGTATGGGGCTTGTTGACAGTGTTAGTATAATTGGTAGATGGTCACTGCCCGTGAGAGGTCCTTTTTTTTATATGATAATTGAAAAAGGCTTTGTTGTTGGTAAAAATTTTGTCTGGTGTCGATTATGTATTGTGATTTCTCTAGGTTGGAAAGTTAAGGCCTGGATGATTGATTTTCCCAAGGCTTATTAATTGATTAAGGGCGTTTCCCACGGCGTTATTATTTGTATTGTCGAAAAGCCTGTGTCTTGCGTTAAAGTCTCCTAAGATATACTGTGCATAGGGTGACTATTGTTAACCAATTTTAATAGGTCTTCTATAGGTAAGTAGCAATGATTACGTCTTCTTGGGTTGTATTTATTTGTATTGCTAGAAATTCATCCTGGAAGTCTTCGATTAGTTTATTTTATAAGTTTCTTTTTAACCGCTATAGCTACTCCGTCATTTTTCTCGCCCGATTTATTTCTTTGGTTTACAAAATAGTTGAAGAGTTTTATGTTGTTTGTCTTTCTCATCGTGACCGTTTATTAGTATAATGTCAGGGTCAATTTCTTGATATATATTACTCAGGTTAATTCTCTCGGTCTTCCAGTTTCTTTCGTTGTGTTGTATTATTCTTAAAGTTCTTACTGTTTGTCTGTTGTCCATTATTTCTTAAACTTGGATTGTGACAGTTGTAGTGGAGACCTATCATCTTATTTCCCGCTTCTGACTCTTCTAAACTCTGACGGCTCTAGTACTTTAGTCATTGGTCGTAATCTTTATTTTGTCCATAATGATTAGTGTTCAAACGTATTCTTCGTTTAGGGATTTTTCATGATATGTCCACTTGTATATCCCTCCTTCACAGTTTTTTTAGCTAGTGTCCCTCTTATTGGTCTCAATGTTGGGAATCCATGTTTTGGTGTAGTGATCACTTTTAATCCAATATCTTCAGCACATTCAGGTTGTCTGTTATGATCAATCTCCATCTTCTCCTCTCTCCTCTTTATCCTTTGTCTTGTAGACTGTCCGTCTGCTGTTTCTGTCTTCTCTTTGTCACCTCTAGTCATTTATCTGGGGTTTCTATCACTCGCTTGTATTTCTTGTGTATCAGCTGTTGCTCCTTGTTTATACCTTTCTCCTAGCTGTAGCCTTTCTTTCAGGTCACTTGCGTATGTTGCCTGAAAAAAATTATCGGATTCTGGATTCTCTGGGAATATCATCTCTGGGAGGTTATTCAATTTAAAAATTTTCCTCAATTCAGCATTATATGAGCCAGGTGATATGATGTTGTGTAGGTGTGCGTGTATCATGCTTATCTCTACTTTGTCATGTACTGCTTCGCTCAGTTTTAGTATGGTTGCTTCCGGATTGTTTACTTGTTGCACTGCCCTTTCTGCTATTACCACATATGTCGTGTCCTGCTCTTCTTGTTCCCTCCTCCACATCTCCCGTTCTTTGTATTTGATCATATGTTTCTTTATTGGGCACGCCATTGCTAGTGTCCTGTGATTATGGTATGTATCGCCATTCCTTTTGCAATTAAGGCATCCTTTTGTAGTTGTGTTTTTGCATTCGTTGAAAGTGTGATCTTCCCCAGCACAGTTGGAATTTTTTTCTTTTTCCGGGCATTTCCTCTTTGTATGTTCTTCATATTTGTAGCAGCAGAAACAGGTCTGCAGGCTTACAAATGTTTCTCTTTTTATTTGGTTTGGTGTTACGGACATGTTGAAAATCAGAAATCTTTTTGAATTGTTTTTCTGCCATGTGCTGTTTCCTCAAATGAGATCTTAAACACGTGGGTGTAGTCCTTGATTTTTATTACTTTATCCACTTTCATCCAGGTATTTTGTTTTTCAAGTTCGTCCTTCAGATCTTCTGCCGTGTGTTTGCCAACTTCTGGGTCAACTTGTCGTATAAACACAGACCTCTTTGCTTTTTGTTCTTGAGGCATTATTGCTACGAGTCCTTCTCTGTAGAACCTGTCTCTTGCGTCTTTGGAGAGGATTTTATCTGCATCGAGATCATCTTTGCATACAACTTTGTATCCTTCGTGTGTCGTGAATATTCTTGTGAGTGGTACTTGAAAAGTTCCATAGGTCAGCTCCCCAACTCTTTCCCTCCTCACAGGGTTCCGTTTGTCTTTATGATTGAGCCGAATATTTGTTGCATCTTGGCTGGTCATTGGTAGTTGTTAGGTTTGATTATGTTCTATTCTACCTATACCACAGGGGTGCCTGCCAGAGAAGCTGAACCTCCCCCTCTTGAATGGGCGTCAGGCTCGTAGGGCACAGCTCACTGGTACCTGTGGATTGTTTCGTCTATAACAGAGATCCACCTAACAACAGTGACCCCTAAACAGGGGATGTCTTGCACGATCACAGGTTTCCTGCTGGCTCGACTGCTAGCTAAAGGTCTCCCAACCCTCAACCACAACACATGCACACTCCTGAGTACGGTGTGCGTGTCTAAGGGGGGGGGGGGAATACAATAATATAAAATAAAAGTGTAGGTCCTGCCTCCAGGTGGAAAAGGGAAAAAAATGGAGAGAAAAGAGAAAACCTCCCAGCCACGGTACGTCAAGTCCTCCAAACAGGGCACCACAGTAGGTGTGCATGTATCACACCCCCGTAGGGCACTACTGATTGGGCTCCAGTAACGTACGCGTTCGAGGAGAAGTCAAGCTCAGTCCAAGATGAACTGATATTTTGTTGGTTGCCAGGGTCAGGCTAAACTGCTGAGTGTTGTTCCAGAGGTGGTCAGGTGAAGTGCGCAGCTCCGGGTCCAGCAGTGCTTGCACCTTAACACTAACATAATGCTGCCACCCTAGACGCATTTACCACCCTGTGTGCGAACACCCAGGTGTACACGCCTCTGAGCAGAGGGAGACCAGTGAGGTCGGATAGAATGCTTGGCCCAGCAACAACTGCTCTACTTTGAGGAACCCACCTGGTGTTGTGGGTAATGCTTATGACCACTATGCAACCTCCCCTTAGGATCTCTGGATATCGCACACTTCAACACCTTGGATGTGAAGAAATGATGGAGCTATCTGATGTGCTCACGGTCGACTCTTTAAGCGACGTAACTATACCGGACACAGAAACAGTCTGGTATGAATGCCGGGAAGGATCCCATCTACCTAACCAGAGTAGAATGTGAAACGGGTACATATTGTACCTATAGTTTTGTACCTTGGTGCTAAGAATGAGCTGCAGTACCTGTATGTATTGTGTGTATTGTTTTAATGTTCCTTATTGAAGATGATGATAAGGATATTGATGCTATTGAATATTACGGGTAATACAGGAGAAGGAACGACCTAGGTAAGGGGGTCAATGATTTTGTATGGAGAGAGACCTTACTTAATTATTTGGAGAAGGTCGGGTATTTTTGTGTTATGGAGTGACCTTAACAATTTGTTTGGGGAAGGTCAACTATTTTTGTATTGTGACAATGCAATTTTTTTTTTTTTTAAATAAAGTAGTCAAATTCTTGGTTGGTGTTTCACCATTCCTTCCACTCTCAACTTGATTAATGAAAAACACGAACTCACAGTGCCTGGATTGCTCTGTCAGCTACCTAAAGAACAATACATACTGCCCTGTGGTTTGGTGGCAGCGACCTTAAGTTAAGACATAAGTTAAGTACCCCTAGAATTTAGTGATCACACTAAGGGGTGGTATTGGAAATATTATATGCAAAAGGGATTATTTGGGGTAAATAAATGTTGTATGCATATTATATTTTCTACTATCCACCAGAATGTTTAGGGAAAGAATGGTGTCCCTTCAAGCAGCAGGATGGCTACGATAAACAATAATACACATTCTTATTTATCTGTAATCATTAAAGACGGAAGTAATGATTGATTCTAAAAAAAAAAAGTCCTAGCAATAATGGGAGGCAACAGGGAACTACAACAGGTGCAAAATGTTGTGTTTGTCGAGTAACTTAAGTCGTCATGGTAGGTGTGAAAGAGAAATCGAAACAAGAATAGGCCAAGAAAAAACCTTATTTAATAATCTTAAGGTTCTTATAAAAATGGACTTTAATATTAGTTTAAAAATATATATTCCTGAAATACTAAGTATGGTCAGTACTTATATTATGGTATAGGATGTCTCTTGCTGTACGATATGCTTAGTTCAGCCGGCAGCAAGGCTGTGACAGTTTCCAGTGGCTAATTGGAGTTCAAAGTTAATATATATAAAGGAACTAGTACTACATTCAATTAATGGTCAGCCCGTGACTGCTACGCCATCTCTCGAGAAACTCCCTTTTCATAGTAAATACATGTACAGTTCCGTTCAAAAGTTTGTTATACACCCGCGGTAAAGGGTGCATAACCTGCTTCACCTTTCCGTTGTCGAAATGACAACAGAATAGTTTGATTCGAACGAAGGCTCATTAAAAAGAGATGGGGAGGATATTAATGTGAATATCGGCCAACGTTACTGCTGATGGATAATGAAGATGTGTCAATATACTGGTTACGAGAAGAAGAAAACCATAGGATTATCTATTACATTAATGAAATACAATGGGGTGTACGGACCATGGTCGTGCATGTTAGTTAACGTAAAATAAGACGATTCAAATTACGCTCCATAGCCCATAAGACATGTAGCTATGACTTCTTTATTGAGTCTCCCATTTGAGACGGTTGTTTTCTCACCGCTTCAGTGTGCCTGAGACCTCCGTTTTTCTCTCGCGTACCTCAGAGACTCTAAAATCTAAAAGAGACTCTAAAATTGAGAGTGATTGCATATGTTTTACATTAAGTTAAATATCTCTATTTATAGATGATACATTCAAGATCCTTGTGAGTGATGTTGAAAGTTTCACCTGTATTTACTTATCGTAAAATTGACAAATAAGTTCATTGTAGAGTTTGCCAGTTATCAACACGCACTGAAACACTCCGACACAAGTTGTATGTGTGTGTGTTTGTATCTGTATGTGTGTGTGTGTGTGTGTGTGTGTGTGTGTGTGTGTATCGTTTCAACACTTGCACCACAGGATCAGGAAAAGGGAGAGCCAACATGTGTGGTTCGAGCCTGAGCTCCTGCCTCACCACAAAAATCAACTAACGCACAGCCATCGTCTAGCTCATCATACCTCTCATCATCATCAAAACCCATATACCCCCAAAAGTCCTATGGCGACGGACGAGTGGCGACGGGGACAGGCTGAGATGACTGCCAGGAGTCTCTAGTCACAACTCTGCACATGGGCGGCACAGATCTAGGCAGCAGTGCAATCCGGTCCTGTCTGTGCGACTGAGCAACCCTTTCCAGGAACCACTCTGCTCACCCCACATAGGGAGGGGGCTAGAAAAGGTGCCCGAAACAAAAGCTGCCTAAAAAACTTGCATGACTGGGCAACCGCACCCAGTAAGGTCATCCTTATGCTGTCGAACACTCAATCAAAATCACAGATCCAAACAAAAACGAACTATGGTCGCTGCATGGAATTTAAGGCCCCTTCTGGATACTGGCACAAATGAGCGTCCTGAAAGAAGAACCGCCAGTGTGGCAAAAGAGCCTGGATAAGTATAACATCGATATCGCAGCCATTAGTGAGTCTCGGCTCCCAGACGAGGGTCAATTCACAGAATGGGGGTCTGGCTATACCTTCTTCTTGAAGAGTAAGCCTGCTGAGGAGAGAAACCACATTTATGGAGTTGGCTTTACCAGCGCATCCTACACAGGCTAAATGAAATGGCTATTGGGATGAACTTGTGCCTCATGACGCTCCGAGTTCCACTGAATCACACACGTCATGCCTTTTACATCAGTGCATACGCCCCAAAACTGGATGCAGAGGATGATATCGAGGAGGCCTTTATGCCGATCTCAACAGAGTGCTAATCACTATCCCCAGAGAAGATAAGGTTGTGCTCCTTGGTGACTTCAATGCCAGGGTTGGCAGAGATACTGCTATTTGGCATGGAACTAAAGGGAGAAATAGACTAGGCAAGTGTAATCCCAGCAAGTGTGCCGCACGCAACCTCACTATCACCAACACCTTGTTTAGGCACCCTGGCAAGTTCAAGGGTTCATGGCACGCCCGCGATCCAAACACTGGCATCCTATTCACTACATCATTGTCAGAGAAAGAAATCGCAGAGATGTCCTCATCACCCTGGCCAAGCGTGGCTCAGACCAATGTGACACTAATCATCAGCTCGTCAGAGCCAAGCTCTCACTTCACGTCGCCCCAAAACAGCGAAGGCAGCAAGCCTCTCGAAAAGGATTTGACACAAAGCACCTGGAGGATTAAGCGGTAGCACATGCTTTCAGAGAACAGCTCGAACTTGGACTGATATACAATCCAACAACCAACAACCCAAATCCCAGTGCCAAATGGGATATTCTTAACACTGCCATGACAAAAACCTGCAAGAGCACCATCGGCCAGATCGAAAGAATACACCAGAACTGGTTTGATGAAAATGATTCGGTAATCAATGTACTCATCACTGATAAACGTGCTGCTTTAACTGACTGGCAGAACAACAACCCTCATTCTCGGACCAAAGCTGATACCTTTCACAAGAAGAAAGCTGTGGCATAGCGGGAACTTCAAATCTAAATAATGACTGCTTTAAAAATAAAGTATGTGAAACACTAAAATTTGCAGATCAGCACGAGATGCATGTTTTTCAATTCCACCAAAGCATTTTACAGGCCAATCACTCCTGGCGCAGCTCCCCTCCACTCATTCCATGGTAACTCCAAAATTAAAGATGATGAAGGCCTCCGTCAGTGCTGTAAAGAGCATTACCATTCACTGCTCAACCGAAAAACTGATGTAGATGTGCTTATTACCCAGCAGGTTCCTAGGCATCCAGAGCTGACCTACCTCAACTATCCTACATCCCATGTAGCTACTGCCATCAAACAGACGAAAAACATCAAAGCCTCAGGGCGTGTTGGAATCTCAACCGAGGTGTGTAAAGTAAGAGTACCTCTGCTTACCTGCTTACCAGCCGTCCCCACTCTCTCTTGGAGAATATACACGTCTTGGAAAAGGAGGAAATCACACAAGCTCTTAAAGACGCCTCCAGCGTCAATATTTATAAGAAAAAGGGAGGCCGGTCAGACTGTGGCAACTACCGCGGGATCTCGCTGGCAAGATTATTGTCCGAGTCTTCCTAAACAGACTTTTTCCTGAGGCGGAAAACTTCTTCCAGAATCTCAATGTAGCTTCAGACCATCATGAGGCACCACTGACATGATCTTTGCAGAGAACAGAGTCGTGACCTGTACATGGCTTTCATCGACCTAACCAAGACCTTCGACCCGGTCAACAAGGAAGCCCTCTGGTGGACCCTCAGCTGTTTTGGCTGCCTCCCAAAATTCATCTCCATTGTGAGGCAACGCCACGATGGCATGGACCCCATTGTCCTGCACAATGGCACCCAGTCTGAGTTTTTACCCATCCAAACGGGGGTTAAACTAGGATGTGTACTGGCACCAACTCTCTTTTCCATCTTCTTGGCTGCCTTCCTTACACGTGCCAGTGCCAATTTAGCCGGTGGGGTGGATATCGAATACAGGATGAAGGGTCTTTTCTACATAAGACGACTCCAGGCAAGAACAAAGATGTCGGCAGCTTCCATTACTGAACAGTATGCAGACGACATCACTCGTGTTGCCTACACTGAACGTGACCTACGGGAGATCCTGAACTCCTACACAGATGCGTAAGCACACCTCGTCCTTGAGGTGAATGTACAGTCACGTTCAAGATTCTTCGAACACTGCTGGAGACAGCTGGCAACTCAAGGCCGTTTGTTTACTATACTACTTAGTAAAAATTTTGAATGAATGTAAAAGTGATCTGTGATTCGTTACTTAGTTCCCCGTTGCTTAATTAATGGTTGGGCTTTGTTGTTTCGCATTATATTATGCCTTTCTGCTAGTATATACTGTTAATTTGATTTTAAAATAGATAGCGCAATGAGCCAACCTATATGAATTTATATTTAGGTAAATAAACATTAGTAAAAATCGGTAAGTATGTTAAAGAACATCATGCATCGGGCACAGCTGTGTGCAGGCTGTTTATGAGGTTGCCTGTTTATCATTAATTTATACTAATATTGTCTTCAAACGTTTAATCCCTTTATGGTAATTACTCCAATTGTATCTGACCGATGCTAAACAAAACTTAAGGACGCTGATTTCTTGCAACACAAACTGCTGTTTTACTTCCCTGTGTGTGCGTGTGCGCATGTGGAGTGTTTGTGTGTGTGCGCATGTGGAGTGTGTGTGTGTGTGTGTGTGTGTGTGTGTGGGTATTAGTCTGTGTCTGTATTTAATAATGACGTTGTTCAATTGAAGGTGATGGTAATTAATCTTACGAACCATCCGTCTGATGGTGTGAATTAGTGCTATAGCATATGCCTAATACTTTTGCAAGCCATTATCTAGCAATATCATTGTCATTCCAAGACTATGAATATTGTATGCAGCAAATGGCATTTCTTTCGTTGAGCGACTCTTTGCGCTCCTCCCCCCCCCCCTAAATCCTTGTTTAGTCTGGTGTCTTTAAGAAAAAATATTTATTTTTTTCCAAAAATGTGTATGGTGTAATAAAAATTTTGATCTTAATTATTTATTTATTCGTTTATTTTTTATAAATGCATAATAAATATAAATATAATGCTGACGTTAGGTTAGGTTAGGTTAGGTTAGGTTAGATTAGGTTAGGTGCCTTCAAGAGCAGGATCAGACAGCTGTGATCGGACCATTACATATTGTAGGAATTGTGTCGTTATACAGTTGTTTCTTTCTCTCCGTCTCCCTCTCTGATTTTTTCCGTGATTGACCTTTGTAATTACTACATTGAATCGGGGATGCTTGAGGACATTCTTGCTGTTTATCCCAAAATTGCTAGGCCACACTAATTTGTCTTCAATTAGAATATGACGTCCAATGTATGTGAACCACTGACCTATATATACTGCTAATAAATATGATGTATTTCTTTCTTTCTTTTTGTACGAACCTCTGTCCTGCATGGCAGTGAACAGTGACATTACCCACATGAATCTGACCTCTATATATACAGTATATATATTTATATATATATATATATATATATATATATATATATATATATATATATATATATATATATATATATATATATATATATATATATATATATTATTACGAACAAAGCTATCTATTGTGTCATGATCTAACTACCCAGCACTACAGAGCAACGCCATCTAGGGACGAAACCCGAGTATAACTAGTCTTAGTCACCACTCCGGGTTTCCTTTCTCCATATCCTGGTTGTTGCGTCACCTCCTCCAACTCTTCCTCATCAGCTCCGGATCGAGGAGAGTTCAGTTCACTCTGGGAAGTGACCACACTTGGATTACCTATTCTGGAAACCTACGGCACAGTGACTACCTACCATCTTCTTCAATACTCAGCCCAACTCGTCAAACACTTCAGCACCTCACTTGAGTAATGTAACCCTATATTACCTCCCACCTCCACTTGCTTCAGATTGTTGTATGTTGTATAAATATGTATATACTGTTAAGCTGGATATTTTGTTAAGGAATTTATTGTACTTTATTATACACAACAAAAACTCACATCCTTTGTCTACCCTTTTATAGTCCGATTGTCTTTGTTTGTTTAGTTTTTTTACTGTTGTTGCCTGTTGGGATCTGGGTAGACTTTTAACTATATTCTAAACCAGTTTCGAAATCCCCAACTCGTAACAAATGGCGACCGTGACAGGACCCGACCTTAAGTGCCATATTTGTTCCACCCCTTGTTACTCCTTGTTAATTATTCCTCCCAGTCACTTCTGTTCACAATTGCTTTACCGTCGTTTAAAGTTCCCTTCATATGTGTGTGCATATATTGGTATTATCGTAGAGAAAGAGTGACAGACGTAGGATATTAGGTTCCGAGTGTCATAAAGCTTACCTGTTATTACACGTAGGCAGTCATGTAGTAAGTCTTATCGAGTGTAGGGAAGAATCCGGATCTGTTTAATGCCGTACCCTCGCTCCAGAGTAGGCTGTTCCATAGTCACTAGTTTAGGGTGAAGTGATACTCTTGGGACGCCCGGCTCTACCAGGACCCCATAATTATAAAGCCTCAATTATTGTTCTTCTCATTATCTCATTCCGGGTCAATAATAAAGTAACTCAGGGGTTGTTTTTCCGGATCTTTATATTAATGCCGTAATACGCCCTTCCTGTTTCAAGTATCTTTCCAAGTCTTTTATCCTTATTTAAGGATCTTATCAGAAGAACAATATTCATAAGTGTAATTTCCCTAGATATAGCTTGGGTAGTTTCCGGGACTTTCTGGTTGTCCACTGCCGTGATATTTTCTAGGGTAATCCACTTATCTTATCTTTTTGGCCATTCGTTAATTTATCTAGTTTTTCTTAACAATGACCACCTCAGGTTGTGATCTCCAGGATTTTATTGAAAATCCTTCCGTATCTAAATTACGTGTTAATATCCTGAAGAAAGAATGGAAAAGAATAGCCACCTATTACAATATCCCATATTCACAGCAAATGACTATGGAAGTGTTAAAAAATCAGGTAATTGAGATGTTGGTTCAACAAGAAGTTTTAGAAGAATCCGCTGTTGACCAATTAGCGCCCATGTCCAATACACTTCAACCACTATCTACCACCAGTCCTCACTCAGAAGTTGCCTCAGGTCTGGCTAGCCCTCAAGAAAAAACACAAAGAGTAGACGCCTTAGAAATAGAACGAGCTAGGTTCGATTTCCAAATCAAAATGAAAGAACTCCAGTTGGAACAGGCCAAGTTGGAGCATGAGGAAAAGTTGGAACAGGCCAAGTTGGAGCAGGAGGTTATACTGAAAGAACTACAGGTGAAAGAGACAGAAGTCACCTTAACATCCGAGTTTAAATCAAAGAAGTGGCATTAAAAGAGAGACTAGCTGCTTTTAACCCTGCTAATGCTTTTTCCCTTGTTCCCGAGTTTGATGAATCCGATATGGACTGGTCATTTAGGACTTTTGAGAAAATAGCCGGGAAGAATGAGTGGCCTAAGGACCAGTGGGTGTCGGTGTTAGTTCCTAAATTATGTGGTAAGGCTCGTAGAGTTTATAACTGTTTAGACCAGACTGATGACTAAGATAACATAAAAAAGAATATCCTCACCTCTTATGCTATCACGCCAGATAGATATCGACAGAAGTTTCGTAAACTAACCAAAAAATTTTCACACACCTTTGTTGAGTTTGCTCAAGAAAAGCTTAGGTTTTTCAAGAAGTGGTTAATGGCTACAGAGACCTCCACATTTCAGGATTTATTAAACTTGGGAGTCCTGGAGGAGTGGTGAGCAAGATACCATTTCACATCTTGAAGCGTGTGGAGGAGCGTGGAGAGGTTAATTTAGGGCGTGCGGCTGAGGTGGCTGATGCGTAGGCCTTGCTGGTGGAGTCACTGGGCAGTAGGGAACGTGGTACTTTCCAGCATGTTATGTCCTCCTCTGATGATAACCTTGGGGACGTGAGTGGAAGGTCGAAAGTTCCTACACCTACCTCCCCTGATGCAACCAAGTTTTATTGTTCTTACTGTAAAAAACCAGGCCATACGATCCAGTCTTGTAAACACCCAAAGT
Organism: Homarus americanus; assembly: GCF_018991925.1. Classification (NCBI taxonomy): domain Eukaryota; kingdom Metazoa; phylum Arthropoda; class Malacostraca; order Decapoda; family Nephropidae; genus Homarus; species Homarus americanus. The sequence continues at coordinate 5,605,826 of NW_024716703.1, forward strand.
GTCGAACTTCTAAAAGTAGTTCCCTGGATCCCAAATTCAAACTAATAGCAACCACCAATGTGGAAAGGCCCCATCAGGATCTCTTCTCTTCATTCACCTATGAGGGAAAAATTTCAATCATAGAGGGGTCTCGTTCTTTCCCTATTCGTATACTACGTGATACGGGCGCAGCACAATCTATCCTCCTGTTTAACGTCATTCCTGATATATCTCCCGCATTTACTAATGAGAGTGTTCTAATTTTAGATCTCTCATCCCATTCTTCCTATCCCTTAGCTAAAGTGCGCCTCCAATGTCCCTTGATTACTGGGGAAGTGCAAGGAGCCATTAGGAAAGATCCAATGCCTGTCAGCGGCATTCATTTATTATTGTGTAATGACTTGGTAGGAGATCTATTGGTTCCCAACATAAAGACAGTCGACTCTCCCTTGCCTGTCAACTCCACCACTGACCTTGAAGAAACTATTCCTCACCTTTTCCCATCTTGTGCTGTCACCCGGTCACAGAGTGTGCGAAATGGGCCCTCTTCAACTAAAACCACCTCCAATATCTTCCTACCCACAGAAGATCTGTACAATAAGACCATTAGTAAGGATGAGCTCATTAAAGCCCAACAATGTGATCCATATTTGAATAAACTTCATCATGCGGCAGTTGAGGGTAAAGATTTTAACACCTTTCCTTGTTTTTATTATCAGGAAGGGGTTTTGATAAGGGCCTATAGACCCCCTGAGCTTACCCATCTAGACACGTGGTCTGAAATACATCAAGTGGTAATTCCCTCCTCAGTGAGACCAGCATTAATTGCCCTTGCCCATGTTGGTATTTCAGGACATTTGGGAATCCTGAAAACATATAAAAAGCTCCTCCAACACTATTACTGGCCTGGACTTAGGAAGGATGTGTCAAAGTATCTAAAATCTTGTCATATTTGTCAAATGGTAGGAAAACCAAATGAAAGTACACCAACAGCTCCCAGTAAGCCCATCCCAGTATTTTCTACACCATTTGAAAAGATTGTTGCGGATTGTGTGGGCCCATTACCAAAGACTAAGAAGGGAAATCAATTCCTGCCCACAGTTATGGATACCAGTACACGTTATCCTGAGGCTTTTCCCCTTAAAAGCATCACTTCAAAAAATTTAATCAAACCTCTTTTGCACCTTTTCACTTCAGTGGGCATTCCTAAAGAGATTCAATCCGATCAGGGCACCAATTTTACAAGCAATCTTTTCAAACAGGTGATGAAAGACCTCAGTGTGGACCATTGTACATCTTCGGCTTACCACCCACAATCCCAAGGTTGCTTGGAACGGTTCCATCAAACTTTCAAATCAATGCTAAAAAAATACTGTATAGAACACCAAAAGGAATGGGATGAAAGCATAGACTTGTTCCTCTTTGCCATCAGAGAATGTCCCCAGGAGTCATTGGGTTTCTCCCCGTTCGAGTTACTATATGGGAGACAAATCAGGGGACCCCTTAAAATAGTAAAGGAGCAGTGGTTTGACACTCCATCTATTAAGCCCGCAACAGTTTCCCAATACATTGACACTTTACGGGACAAATTAACTGAAGTCCGAACCATTGCTCAGTCAAACTTAAAAAAAGTCCAAGACAAAATGGTGAAGTCCCAACCTAAATTAGTTGAAAGATCATTTTCTCCAGGTGACAGTGTTACTCTTTCTACCCATTCCAGGCTCTCCACCTTAAAAGCAAGTTTACTGGTCCCTATATAGTTGCTAATAAACTATCTCCCCTCAACTATATAGTCCATACTCCTGATCGCAGAAAAGATTCACAATATGTTCACATTAATCTCATGAAACTTTACCATTCCAGGCAGTCAGAGGAAGACATCCCAGAGGCTATAAGCCTACCTGTATTGCATACGGCTTTGTCAGGGCAGGAGCCGGAGACAGATGACATGGACCTATTGGAGAATTTAGATTTCCCTCTACCTAAAGAAAACCCTGCTAACATTCACATACTAAACAACTTGGATGAGTATTTTTCTGTTCTGAATCCATCTCAAGCAAAAGATCTCACCAAGTTATTATCAACATTTCCTAAAGTCCCGTCAGACCTCCCAGGGTTTTGCAATATACTTAAACATGATATTAAGCTAATCTCAGATGATGTACAACCCATTAGGCAATCAGCATATCGGCTAAATCCACAAAAAAGAGAGATTATGAAAAAGGAGGTAGATTTTTTGTTAAAACGTAGCTTAGTTGAGCCTAGTACCTCCCCCTGGGCTTCACCTTGCCTTCTCATTCCAAAACCCGATAGCAGTTTTCGTTTCTGTACCGATTATCGTAAAGTGAACCAGGTCACTGTCTCAGACTCCTACCCTTTACCTTTGATTGAAGATATAATAGACAGCATAGGCTGTGCAAAATTTATTACAACGGTGGACTTGATGAAAGGATATTATCAAGTAGGACTTGTAGATATATGAGACGAATATGGCTGTAATATGTAACTCTGTACTATTTACCATTATTGATTCAGGTCTCTGTATTATATGTTTATAATCATACTCCCTTTTGTCACTGAGTGTTAGTTCATGTTTTGGGCACATGCGCGCTGTACGCGCATGCGCAGATAGAGATACCCAGAGAGATTCCAAGAGAGGACGCTGTTTACCCCTGTCTTAACTCCTTTTTGTGTTTGTCCCAGAAATAGAGCTTACGGACTTGACATCAGTGTGTTTCCTTTACCCCTGAGTATAAGGACCACCTGAGTCTCCCACATGGCGCAGTGTTTAGCTGGGACATCACATTATTCAGAATTGGAGTGGACACAGAATCTCTCTCGGAGCCGCCATCTTGTCAACTTCCCTTGTCGAGTGGATCTCGGCGCGTACCTCAACACGATATTCCTGGATTTACAGTGCAGTGTTGTGAAGTGCTTTTTCAGTGTTGTGTGTGCCCTTTAGTGTCTTTAAAGTGTTTCCCTGTGTTCCTGCACTTTTTACAAAAGAGGGAGCCTTTTTAAGACCTATGGGAGAGCTCTAGTTTTGACATCCACCCCCGTTCATGTCTCGACTGGCACTGACGTGAGCCAGCCAGCTTCCGCGCTAGCCAGCCCGCCCCGAGTACACGCACGAACGAACGCACACACACACACTCACAGACGCTCGCAGATATCTTCCATTTAAAGACGATTGCTCTTCTGCTCACTTATTAATTACAGTAATTGTGAGAGAAATAAACCAGGCCATATGGAAGATCAGGAATTTATTCGGTTTTCTTCAGATACCCAACAAGCCCAACTTCAGACGGATGTCGGTGCAGTAAGTGGACTCCAAGTGGATCGCAAAGTCGATCAAGCGGCCCCACCCACCCTTAGCCCCCACTACACACGTCCCCAATCTGCCACAGGTGTCGACTTCCTTCATTTAATTCAGTTTTTGGAAGAAAACCGACGACAAGACGACATCAGGAGGCGACAGGAAGACGATGAACGAAGACGTGAAGAGAATCACAGACATCAACAAGAAAATGCCAGATTCAGTGCCATTATCGAGTTGTTGGCACCTGTTAACCTTCAAGCAGCTACTACACCTGCCTCTTCGTCCACAGGTGCACCTGCAGGATCCTCTTCAACTTCTTTGCCCCCCCACAGAAAGCACTCGCTCAGAGTTCACCGCCACTCCAGGCTGATGCCTCGTTCCAGGTATTCCGTGAATGGCGTCGGAGGTGGGACGATTATTCGATGATGGTCGATTTATCAAGGTTGCCTAGGGAGAAACAGCTGATCCAGATGAGGATGTGTCTCACCCTAGAGACGCAACGTATCCTGGAGCACACCCTGCAAATTCCCCACGACACAGACAAGACTGTGAAGGACGTCTTGGATGCTTTACAGACGCATATCAAGGGTCTCCGCAACGAAGCTCTCCGTAGGAGAGAACTTCTCAGTTGTAAGCAGCTGGAGGGTGAGTCGTTTGCCAATTTTTACGTACGACTCAGACGCATCGCTGAGGAGGTTGACGTTTGTCCTGGGAACTCGTCGACTTGTGAGGAAACACAGCTGAAGATGATTATCTTCATGGGCGTGCGGGACGAAGAGCTAATTCAGAAGCTTATCTCCCTCGACACTGCCTCTTCTCTGCAGGATGTTGTCACCACCTGCCGCTCTTACGAAGCCACCAGAAGTGCGACTTCTGCCATTCGTGCTCCATCTAACCAGCTGTGTGCCATCTCCGCATATAAGAAGAACAAAGGACGTGACCGGACTTCAGCTTCACATCCGACTTCAGCTTCACATCCGACTTCAGCTTCGCATCAATCTTCAGCATCACTTCAGACTTCGACGCCAGGTCATTCCTGCGAGTATTGTGCTCGTTGGCATGGTTCTGAATGCCCTGCCGCTGACAGCACCTGCAACAACTGTGGCCGTCGTGGTCATTGGGCTAGGACACTGAAGTGCCCTGCCAACAACGTTCAGTGCCGCTCCTGTAGCCGCATTGGACACTATGACAAATGCTGTCAGTCACAGAAGAAGAATAATACTACTTGCAAGTCTCAGGCGGCGAAGAACAAGCGCTGTCGTCGCGTGGGATCCTCTTCTTCCCCTGTCAGCAAGACACCTCAGCCCATCTGTGTTCACCTGTCATACGGCGACATTACTTCCCGTATCCAGATGCTTCCTGACACAGGTGCGGACGTCACAGTCATCGGCACAAGACACCTCGACATTCTGGGGATTCCTAGGAGCAGCTTGCAACCACCGTCAACTTCTACAACGCTCACCGCAGACGGTTCTACAATGGCACCTGCTCTGGGTACATTTCAGGCTACCCTCACCCTAGGTAAGCAGTCATGTTCTGCCAGGATTCAGGTCCACAAAGGTGTTCAGATGCCACTACTGTCTTATGGCCACTGTCAAGAGTTGGCCATAATATCTTCAGACTTCCCTAAGCCAATTCTGGAAATAAAACATGTCAACAGGTGCAAGGAGCTGCCCCTCCCACCCAATACGTCACCTTCTGCAGCCAGGGAGTTCTTCCTACTGCAATTCAAGGACGTGCTGGTTTCCAAGGAGGACCTCAAGACGGCTCCACTCAAGCCAATGGCTGGCTCCCCCATGAGAATTCACCTGAAGGATGACGCAGTACCTTTCGCCATCCACACACCGAGACAGATACCCTTCGCTTTCCAGAGCCAAGTTAAGAAGGAACTCGACTCTATGGTAGCCCAGGGGATCATTAAGCCTGCTGGTGACGATCCTTCGAATTGGTGTCACCCCATGGTAGCAGTCGCCAAGAACATTACTGGAGTTCGTATCACCGTCGACCTCACCAAGCTGAATAGCCAAGTTTCCCGCCCGACCCACCCTTCACCGACACCCTTCACCGCTATATGCAGTGTGGACCCGAAGACAAGGTACTTTACTACAGCAGATGCCTTATGTGGGTACTGGCAGATGGAACTTGCGGAAGAAGATCAGTACCTCACGACGTTCATCACACCGTACGGCCGATTTCAGCACTGCAGAGGACCTATGGGTTTCGCGGCTACTGGCGATGCTTTCTGCCTCCGTGGTGACATGGCCCTTCAGGGTGTGGCGAACTGTGTCAAGGTCATCGACGACGTGCTCCTATATGACGAGGATTACTCCACGCATCTTGAGCGTATTCACCAGATGCTCACCAGGTGCCGCAAGTACGGGATCACCCTCAACAAGGATAAGTTTGTGGTCGCCGCACCTAGTGTGAACTTCTGTGGGTACACCCTCTCAGGCAAGGGCATCTCGGCTGATCCTGGAAAGGTCAGCGCGATCCGGGACTTCCCAACTCCTGCCAACCTGACCAGTTGGCTGAGTTCACCCCCGGCATCGCTGCTGTAGCACAGCCCCTACGCCCCCTGATGAGCCCCAAGAGAACATTCACCTGGACAGCTGACCATGATGAGGCATTCCGTCGCTTCAAGACAGCTCTCCTTAGCCCACCTGTTCTCGCTTCCTTAGACCCGGCCCTGCCAGTTGTCCTCCAGACTGATGCCTCTCGCCTCTATGGGATTGGATACGCTCTGCTACAGGACCATGGCAATGGACGCCTTCGTCTGGTTCAGTGTGGCTCTCGGTTTCTCACTGACGCCGAGACGCGCTACGCCACCATCGAACTGGAGCTGTTAGCCGCCGTCTGGGCCATGTCCAAATGTAGGTTGTATCTGATCGGCCTACAACACTTCAACCTCATGACGGATCATCGGCCACTCATCCCGATCCTGAACCACTACTCCTTGGATGTGGTCGAGAATCCCCGCCTCCAACGCCTTAAGGAGAAGATCTCGCCCTACCTCTTCACAGCTGTGTGGCGTGCTGGCAAGCTGCTTTGCATCCCTGATGCTTTGTCACGAGCCCCAGTCAGCCACCCCACACCAGAGGACGAGATCGCATGTGCTGATGCTACTGCACACCTCAGGACTGTACTGACCGTGAACGCCGTCATCTCAGAAGAGTCTCCACCGCAGGACGCCGACAGGACTCTTCAGGAACTCCGAGCCGCGGCAAGAGCGGACCCTTCGTACATCCGTCTACTGAACTGCGTGACCTCGGGATTTCCCTCCACCCGGTACGACTTACACAGCCCTTTACTCCCATACTGGAAGATGCGGGACGACCTCTATGCTGATGGCGACCTCGTCTTGTATGGAGCAAGAGTTGTGGTTCCTGCCGCCCTCCGCCGCCGCACCCTAGCCCACCTGCACGACAGCCACAGGGGTGTGGAAGCTACGAAGTGCCGGGCGAGACAAGCTTTTTTTGGGCAGGCATCGACTCCGACATCGCTAGTTCCGTTCAAGTCTGCGAGCCATGCCAGGTGCTGCAGCCTAGTCAGCAGCAGGAACCCCTCATGAACAACGACAACCCTACGAGGCCCTTTGAGTCCGTCTCTGCGGATTTCTTCGTTGTGGCGGGAAAGTCCTTTCTCATCATCGCCGACCGGCTCTCAGGTTGGCCTGTTGTCGTTCCCTGCGGAGGCAACACTACTGCCTCTCATACAGTACGTATGTTCTGTCGCTACTTCCGGGAAGTTCGTGTCCCTCTCCGCCTGAGGACTGACGGCGGGCCCCAGTTCACCAGCAACGACTTCCGGGACTGCATGGAGCAATGGGGAGTTTATCATGTGGTGTCCTCGCCACATTATCCCCAGTCCAATGGACATGCAGAGGCTGCTGTAAAGTCCGTCAAGCATCTTATCCTCAAGACGGCACCCTCAGGCAACATTGACTGTGAGAAGTTTGACGGGGGTTTATTGGAATTGTGGAATACCCCCAACTTCACAGGTCGCTCCCCAGCACAGATGTTATACGGCCACCCACTACGGTCATGCATCCCTGCCCATCCTGAGTCCTTCTCGAGGGAGTGGCAGGCCAAGACCGAGGACTGCGATCGTCGTGCAGCCGCCCGTGCTGACCAGGTAAAGGCACAGTACGATCAGCACGCCCGACCCCTTCCCAGGTTGAGTATCCGGCAAACAGTTCGGGTTCAAGACCCGACGTCTCACCGCTGGGACAAGGTCGGGGTTGTCATGGGCTGCGGCAAGACCAGGGATTACGAGGTCCGTCTCCCTAGTGGTCGGGTATGGTGGCGGAATCGCCGCTTTCTTCGTTCAGTACCGTCCCCTAGTGGTGAACCCCTCCCCCACATCCCTGTGAACCCTTGCTTGGACGAGAAAAGTAAGTCCTCATTCAGTGACCCCCCAGTTTTCCCACGTCACTCTCAAAGGCTCCTGGAAAAAGAGTCCGCTCGAGATTGCACTACGAGCGTGAGGGGAGAGGGAGGTGTAGATATATGAGACGAATATGGCTGTAATATGTAACTCTGTACTATTTACCATTATTGATTCAGGTCTCTGTATTATATGTTTATAATCATACTCCCTTTTGTCACTGAGTGTTAGTTCATGTTTTGGGCACATGCGCGCTGTACGCGCATGCGCAGATAGAGATACCCAGAGAGATTCCAAGACAGGACGCTGTTTACCCCTGTCTTAACTCCTTTTTGTGTTTGTCCCAGAAATAGAACTTACGGACTTGACATCAGTGTGTTTCCTTTACCCCTGAGTATAAGGACCACCTGAGTCTCCCACAGGACTCACGGATAGGGCAAAAATAATCTCAGCATTTATAACTCCATTTGGTCTTTTTCAATATTTGGTTATGGCGTTTGGCTTTGCTAATGCTCTGGCCACATACCAGAGGGCAATCAATTACCTGATTCAGGACCTGGATGGGACGTTCGCCTACCTGGATGACCTGATGGTGGTGTCGGACGGCTGGGACGAACATCTGGTGCGTTTGGAGATACTGTTCGCACGACTGCAAGAGACTGGATTCACCATAAACCTGGCTAAATCTGCTTTTGGCGGGCCTCAGTGACTTACCTGGGACATATCGTTGGGCATGGTATGGTGAGACCCAAGGACGCAAACGTTAAAGCCGTCTTGTCCTTACCCACTCCAAGGACGAGGAAGGAACTCATGCGCTTCCTGGGGATGTGCGGCTACTACCGCCCGTTTCTGCAGTAACTTCTCCGGCGTGGCCGGACCCCTCACAGGCCTTACTAGTTCTGCGGTCCCTTACAACTCGAACCAGAGGTGCGACCAGTCTTTCCACCGCCTCAAAGCCTTCCTTGCCTCCAAACCTGTAGTCCACCCACCTGACTACACCTTGCCCTTCCATTTGCAAATCGACGCTAGTGGTGTCGGAGTGGGGGCTGTGCTCCTACAACCCGACCCAACCACTGATGTCCTTCACCCTGTGGCATACTACTCCGCCAAGTTGAAAAAACATCAGACCAACTACTCGACCATAGAGAAGGAGGCCCTGGCTCTGGTGTTGGCAATAAAGAAGTTTGAATGTTACCTCCAATCTCGCCCACAAACCACCCTAGTCTTCACCGACCATAACCCGCTCACGTTCATCCAAACCAACAAGACCTCCAACCAGCGAATCCTCCGCTGGGCTCTCCTCACCCAGCCCTATAATCTACAAGTTCGGCACATAAAGGGGGTGGACAACCTGATTGCGGACTCCTTATCCCGAGCTCCAGTGGAAATGCAGCAGCTACTCTCCAGACGCACCAGGTGATCACCTCCTTCACGCCCGCGCTACGGAGGTCTTTGGAGGGGGGATGTATTACGAACCACGCCATCTATTGTGTCATGATCTAACTACCCAGCACTACCGAGCAACGCCATCTAGGGACGAAACCCGAGTTTGACTAGTCTTAGTCACCACTCCGGGTTTCCTTTCTCCATATCCTGGTTGTTGCGTCACCTCCTCCAACTCTTCCTCATCAGCTCCAGATCGAGGAGAGTTCAGTTCACTCTGGGAAGTGACCACACTTGGATTACCTATCCTGGAAACCTATACAGTGACTACCTACCATCTTCTTCAATACTCAGCCCTACTCGTCAGACACTTCAGCACCGCACTTGAGTATTGCAACCCTATATTACCTCCCACCTCCACTTGCTTCAGATTGTTGTATGTTGTAAAAATATGTATATACTGTTAAGCCAATGTTGCGTATGTTTAAGTTAAGTTAAGGGTAAATTATAGAAAGCTGGATATTTTGTTAAGGAATTTATTGTACTTTATTATACACAACAAAAACTCGCATCCTTTGTCTACCCTTTTATAGTCAGATTGTCTTTGTTTGTTTAGTTTTTTTAATGTTGTTGCCTGTTGGGATCTGGGTAGACTTTTAACTATATTCTAAACCAGTTTCTAAATCCCCAACTCGTAACATATATACATACATACATACATACATACATAAATACATACATATACATATACATATTGTCGCGATCCCACTACCCTTTTTACTTGGGGAGTGAAACCTACCCCAAGTTATTAACAAATAAAGGAACAAATAGGGAACACGGCAATAATTATCCCCACCAAAAACCTATTCAACAAAATGTACTTGAATAAGTAAGAACAGTTGAAATACGTGAATCACAAAAGGAAAGATAATTATTAATTAATTCAATTTATGTTCTAAAGGGAGTAATGACTAGCAAACAAGAATTTAAGGGAATAAGTAATTTTATAATAAAATAAGAGTGATGCCGGAAGGGCGAAAATACACCGTTAGGAGTTAGATTAAACTAATATTACTTTACATAAATATATTACACAAACATACAGTATATATAAACAGCAATCACTACAAAATGATTATTTCCTACCAAACAGGAGATTCCTTACCACCAGGATCCCTTCCTAGGTCTAACTAAACGTGTCACTAATACCTGATACCCCTAGGGCATTGCAGAAGACTGGACAAGGCACTAGACAAGGGTCAAGGCTAGAGAACGAATGGACACGTCTACCCTATGTTTTTCGCTACTGCGGAAGCGTGGGCACGCCGAGGAGCGCGTCTCATATCACTGGATCCAGGACATTTACTGGATATTTTATATAATTAAGTAATACTACTCTTTAGTTGACTTAACAGAGTAAGACAATGATGCATATTAATAACATACATAAATATACAATTAACCTAAGTAACTAAGAACAATAATAATATAATAAGTACAATTAACAATTTATTTATAGCTTGTATGAAATGTAGGCGTGAACATATGCCTCACGCTATGCGAGTTCCCGAGCGCTCAGGCACGTGACACCTCCCCCCAAAAAGTGAGCTTACAACTAACTGGAAGCGAAAATGGATATACAGCTACACAGTGAAAGTAATAACTAACACAATCGGTTTAAATTAATATGAAGCAAAATAATTCATAATATAAACACAAGGTACTCAATGACAATAAAACAAAAAAATAATTTGCATATAGACATAGTTACTAAATAATCAGACTCGAGAAAGTGCATCAGCCAACACGTTCTCTTTTCCGCGGATATGGGAAATGTTCAAGTTATAGGGCTGAAGTGATAGAGCCCACCTCAAAAGTCTTTGGTTGGTATGTTTCATCTTGCCAACAAAAGTAAGTGGGTTATGATCAGTGAACACTTGAACGGGATAAGCAGTGCTGCCAATATATACTTTGAAGTTTTCTAGTGCCATGATCAGTGATAAAGCCTCCTTTTCAATGGTGGCATAGTTTCTTTGATATTTGTTACATTTTCTAGAAAAATAGCACAACGGATGAAGCACTTGATCACTCTCACCCCCTTGCAGAAGCACAGCACCGGCGCCAAGTTCACCGGCGTCGACATGGAGAGTGAACTGTTTCTGGAGGTCAGGTGCAAGTAGTACAGGAGCATTTGCCAGCAGGGATTTAAGATTCTCAAAAGATTCCTGGCAAGCCGTAGTCCACTTGAAGGTTTTCTTGCCACTCAGCAGGTCAGTCATGGGAGAGGCAACGGAGGAGAAGTTTGGACAAAAACGGCGGTAGTACCCCGCCATACCCAGCAACCTCATCACACTCTTCTTATCGCCTGGCACTGGATACTGTTGAATTGCCTCAATTTTGGCTGCTATAGGCTGGACTTCCCCTTGTCCGACCACATGCCCCAAGAAAGTGACGTGGGCATGGCCAAACTCAGTTTTGACGAGGTTCACCGTCAGCTTGCTTGCAGCCAGTACAGAGAAGAGGGCTTGTAGACGACTCATGTGACCTTCCCAGGAACTGCTGAAGACGATGAGGTCGTCTAGGTAACAGTGGACACCTTCCAGACCAGACGTGATGAAATTCATGAGGCGTTGAAAGGTTGCAGGGGCGTTCCGCATACCAAACGGAAGGACTGTGAATTGGTACAACCCCTCAGGAGTGACAAAAGCAGAGATGGCCCTGGAGCGTTCAGTCAGTCTTATCTGGTAGTAGCCCTGGAGGAGATCCAATTTGGTCACGTACCTTGCCTGTCCAAGATCGTCGATCACGTCGTCGATGCGTGGCAAGGGATAACCATCGGGTTCAGTGACAGCATTCACCTTGCGATAATCCACACACAGCCGCATTGACCCATTCGGCTTTGGAACTAGAACAACAGGGGATGCCCATGGACTGATGCTGGGTTCGACGAGGCCTAGCTCTTGAAGATGCTGTACCTCGGTTCGCACACACTCCCGCTTGAAGGCATTAAGACGGTAGGGACGCTGTCGGATTGGCTTGGCTCCCCTGGTCTCAACGTCATGCTCCAGCACTGAACAAGAGAGTGGGTAATCACCAACTGTAATAAGATACTCCTGTAATAGAGACTTTATATTATTGGCTTGGTCACTAGAGAGATGGCACAACTTAGCACTGGGGTCCTCCAAGATAGTCGAGTTTTCAACTTTTACACTAGACCCATTCATTATTTCAGAAAAACACTGATCTTTATCATCCTTACACTCTGGCACAATGATACAAGTTGGCAAGGATTGATCAACACAAGCAACTGCTTTTCCCAGGGTTTCGTTACGAACATGATATGACTTTAAGAGATTGACATGGATAAGGCGTTTTTTCTTACGCCGTTCAGGGGTGCTAATCACATAATTCACGGACCCCTGTTTTTCTAGTACTTCATATCGACCACTGTATTTGGATTTAAAAGGGTGATCATGTAAGGGCAGGAAGGCCAACACCTGCTCCCCCACTTGGAATTCTCTAAGTTTTGCCTGATGGGCCTTATCAAAATGCAGTTTCATTTTCACCTGAGCACACTTCTCCTTGAATTGGACCACATATGAAGCTAAGGGCGTCGCGCTCTGATCACTCAACCAACACTCTTTTAACACCTTAAGAGGCCCTCGCGCCTCATGTCCATAGACGAGCTGGAAGGGCGAGAATCCTAGCGACTCTTGTTTACTGTCCCGAACAGCAAACAAAAGCAGGTCAACTCCCTCGTCCCAATCCTTCCCAGTCTCCAGACAGAAGGTGCGCAACATGAGTTTTAGTGTCTGGTGAAATCTCTCTACCACCCCCTGTGACTGAGGGTGATAGGCCGAAGACCTCAACTGCCGGACTCCCAGGGTTTGCATTACCTGATTAAACAACCGGGAAGTAAAATTGGAACCCTGATCTGACTGCACCACTGTAGGAAGGCCTACTTGAGTGAAGAAGTGGGTTAAGGCTTTGATAACATTCTTTGCTGTGATGCGGCGCAAGGGAATGGCTTCAGGATAACGGGTTGCACAATCAATAATGGTTAGCAAGAACTGATGACCACGAGGGGTCTTAGGTAAGGGACCGACACAATCTATGACCACCTTAGTAAAGGGCTCTTCAATGACTGGGATAGGCTGCAAAGGGAATGGTTTAACACTGGGGTTCGGTTTCCCCGCTACCTGACAATCATGGCAAGTGCGACAGTAAGAGCTGACGTCTTTCTTCATCCTAGGCCAAAAGAACTGGGATAAAATATTTGAATAGGTCTTCCTAACTCCTAAATGACCACCCACCCCATCATGAGCGATACTAAGTACGTCCTGCCGCAAAGGTTTGGGAATAACAACTTGATGATGAACTAACCAAGGGTGATTGGCAGGAGAATTGGAGGGACGGAACTTCCGCATTAATACACCAGACCTAGTGTAGTAGCAATTTGATTCTTGCTCAGCTTCTGTCTCAGTAACTGCCCTATTGAGAAAACCTACTAGCTCAGGATCCCCTGCTTGTAGCTCAATAAACTTACTCCTAGTGATGGGAGAGGAACCAAAACTAGTGACATCTGGGTTCCTATCTCCATCAGAACTAATCTGGAGGTTATCTGGTTGTAGGGAATCCTCAAAAAATTCACTGAGACCAAGATCAGTATGGTCCGGCTGGATAAGATTATCCTCGGACGTCTCACAGTCCTGGAGGGAAACTTCATCAACTTCACTAATCTCTTCTACCTCTGTACTGCGGCTCATACTACGGGTCACAGCACACGCAGGGAACAACCCTGGAAAGTCTACTTCTAACTGCACAGTATTATCCTCGGCAGTGGGACAAGATGAGATCACAACATTAGGGAACATCATGTCGCCAACGAGGTCATTTCCTATCAATAGAGAGACCCCTTCTACAGATAAGCTATCTACTACTCCTAACGTGACATAGCCTGACTTTATGGATGACCGCAGGTACACTTGACAAAGGGGAATACGCGACCCACCGGTCAAACCGTTCACAAGCACCCAGCTACCAGTATAGCATGAATCCAGGAATGGAGCAGCTTCTTTAGTAACAAGAGATAAGGCTTAGCCTGTGTCTCTCAAGGGTTTAACAGAAATGGATTGACTGAATTGATCCAAAGCTAAGGAACCAGGAGAACAAAATGGTTCAAAGGTTGATATCACAGAAGAGGGGGAAGCATCCAGGGCAACAGTCTGACTGAGGGCACTGACACAGGGCTCCAATAATTTCTCCGATTGCTCGGCCACCCTGACCAAAAGAGCGGGGGATCCTTGGTGAGAGGAATTTCTTTTCTTTAACTTCAGACAGTCGCTGATGACATGTCTTGGCTTCTTACAGTACCTGCAGCTAAAGTTTCTCTCACCAGTAGGAGTAGATCCACCTGTCCCATGGACCATGGGCTCACCCGGGGTAGATGATGCAGAACCTGAGGGTCGGGTCGGTATGACAAGAGGCAGGGACCCCGATGTAGATGTTGGTGTGGGCCGCTTGAAGGAAGTGAAGGACTGGGACATGGGAGCATAAGACCTGGAATTTACATTTCTATTAGTTAAGGAATAATGGTCAGCCGCTGGACCAGCATCAGCCAGGGTACAGATACCTCTCCGATCCAAGTGTGCTCGAATGTCGCCTGGGATACACTTTCTAACCTCCTCTAGCAGGATTAGTTCAACAAGCTTGTCATGTTCTACATGGGCAGACTCACTTTCAATCCACCTCCGACAAAGGACCTGTTTCTGCCTGAAGAACTCCACAAATGTTTGTTTGTCAGTCTTCCGGCAGTTACGGAACTGTTGTCGGTAGGCTTCAGGAACAAGTTTATAAGCGCTCAAAACCGCGGACTTAAGAAGTTCATAGTCTAGACATAGATCCTCAGAGAGGGCAGAAAACACATCTTATGCTTTACCAGTGAAAGATCTATAAATAAGTTGAGACCATTGAGAAACAGGCCACTTGTTAAGTCGGGCAATTTTCTCAAAAAGAGAGAAGAATTTGTCTGGTTCTTCCTCATTAAATTTAGGAACACTGTTGAGACATTTGTCTACACTGAATGTTGAAGTATTACTACCCTGAGCCAAACCTCGTTGTTTGAGAGTTTCCAGCTCCACCTCGAGTCTTTTGAGTTCAACTTGTAAGGCCAAATTACTTGGTGTAACAATTTCCTCTGAATTTCCCGACGGTTAGGCTATGATTTCATTGTCAATAAGGTAGTTGAGGACAGCCTCTTCTAACCTAGCCTTATTCATGGAAGAGCGGCCTTCTACTTCATAATAAGCAGCGAGGGATAGCCACTCTGCCTTAGTAAGCCTCTTCAGTACTTCGGCTGAAGGTGAAGCCAAAAAGCTTTCCAGGTCAAACATGTTGAACTCAAAATCGAGTAGCGGAAAAAAAGTATCCGTGGCAGCTAAGCTAACTAGCTAGCTAATTAATAATATCAAAATGCAATCAACTGTGAAACACAGCAAGGGATTAACCAAACACCTGGTACACAAGATAAGGGTTAACTCACCAGTAGCTTAAGCAATAACAGGAGCAATATAAATGAACACTGTGAACACAGCAACTTGCATCCAAAAATACTTAGCGATGAAACAACACCTGGCGAGTAACAACACTTGATATGACACAACAATAGTTAGCTCCCGGACACAGGCCCCCACTTGTCCCGATCCCACTACCCTTTATACTTGGGGAGTGAAACCTACCCCAAGTTATTAACAAATAAAGGAACAAATAGGGAACACGGCAATAATTATCCCCACCAAAAACCTACTCAACTAAATGTACTTGAATAAGTAAGAACAGTTGAAATAAGTGAATCACAAAAGGGAAGATAATTATTAATATTCAATTTATGTTCTAAAGGGAGTAATGACTAGCAAACAAGAATTTAAGGGAATAAGTAATTGTATAATAAAATAAGAGTGATGCCGGAAGGGCGAAAATATACCGTTAGGAGTTAGACCAAACTAATATTACTTTACATAAATATATTACACAAACATACAGTATATATAAACAGCAATCACTACAAAATGATTATTTCCTACCAAACAGGAGATTCCTTACCACCAGGATCCCTTCCTAGGCCTAACTAAACATGTCACTAATACCTGATACCCCTAGGGCATTGCAGAAGACTGGACAAGGCACTAGACAAGGGTCAAGGCTAGAGAACGAATGGACACGTCTACCCTATGCCACGGTTTGTCGCTACTGCGGAAGCGTGGGCACGCCGAGGAGGGCGTCTCATATCACTGGATCCAGGACATTTGCTGGATATTTAATATAATTAATTAATACTACTCTTGAGTTGACTTAACAGAGTAAGACAATGATGCATATTAATAACATACATAAATATACAATTAACCTAAGTAACTAAGAACAATAATAATATAATAAGTACAATTAACAATTTATTAATAGCTTGTATGAAATGTAGGCGTGAACATATGCCTCACTGGCTATAGAGTTCAGCTCAGGCATGAGCAATAACCATATACATATATATATATATATATATATATATATATATATATATATATATATATATATATATATATATATATATATATATATATATATATATATATATATATATATATGTATATATATACATATATATATATTTCATGTAAATCACAATGAAAAGCGTGGATAAGATAAATCTTGATAAAATCACACGGGAAAATGGAAACAGCGAGGTACCTTAGCTTTCGTCTTTATTCCAGAACATCTTCAGGAGGCAGCGAAGATGTCTTGAATAAAACAGCACAAATATAAATATTTCCTTCCGATATTATTATCAAAAATTTTATATATATATATATATATATATATATATATATATATATATATATATATATATATATATATATATATATATATATATATATATATATATATATATATATATATATATAGCTGTTAATGAATATATTTGTATTTCTTTGTGTGTATGAACCCTCTGTCCTGCGTGGCAGTGAGAATGAGACCACCCTCGGTGTCAAAAACACAACTGAATTACTCAGAATAGGCAAACTGTACTACAGCTTTGTCAATAAAATTTGTTAAACTAAAAATCTAACGTGGTAGATATAGTAATTATTTCACATGCAATATATTTATCATATATGATACTGTACTCTTTCATCATACTTATAAGTATAAAGTTACGATTTATTTGACTTAAATCATCCTGAATACATACTGCTGCACAAGTGGGGATATTAGAAGATTGTTTTCTTTGCATTTTTTATTCAATTTGACAGATATTCGGTGCCATTCCAGTATGTGACTTTGATTACATAGGAAGTGGCTGACGTGTATTTTACTCAGCCACCTTCATTCTCGATTACTTCCTGAAGCCTGTTGGGCACGGATTGATTTTGGCGCTTACAGCGGCTGCTGGGATTAACCCCGTTGTCGGGATATTATGGCACTGAATGTTACAGTATTTCATTTACATTATTTGTTTAGTTCTATACATAAGGGTAACTTAGAGCGACGTGATTATTGTATCGGTTGGCGGGTGTCACCGCAGGACCTCCTCCACTCACGGTGTGCATGCTCCTGTAGCTGCACCCTGGTTCTCTCTTCAGCTGGCTCCCACACGTTTACAATATTACCCAAACGTTTTCTATAGGGTTCATGTCACACCTTTACTTGGCCAGTCAAAATCGATGCATATTTCTTTGTTCTGCAAACCATGGCGTTACAATCCGTGCAGTATGGATAGGACACCTATCGTGCATGAAACTGATGTTTCGGGAAACGGGAAAGCATAATACGCACCGAGGGAAGCATAACTTCTTCGAGTATTTCTAAATACTGTTCAGCTGTGAATCTTCCATCTATGTCAGTCAGCTCTCAACTCCGTGCAAATACAGTATATCCATCCCCAAACATCGCAAGTCACATGGCCGCCGCTTGCTTCCCTCATAAATGCTGTCTAGCATATCGGGTGTTCATTCCTCCTCAGCAATGCAACCTTCCGTGAAAGGTATATGTGAAGGTTTCGTCGGTAGATATTATTCTTCCCCAGAAATCTAAGCCTTCTTCAGCATACAATCGAGCAAACTGCAACCTGCCCTCACTGATGTCGCTCATTTAACTTCTCCTTGGTGGCGGGAGTTCTATGGTGAATGCACTCCTTCGTGAAGTCTTCGCCTGATTGTTAAAGGGGAAATATATAATTGTAGATCTATACTCTTATTGAAAATGAAGTCGTAAAGGGTTGGCCTCAGCAGGAAATTCAGATGGCTTCAATTTGTGCAAGTGTTGTCCTGCGCGGCATTCCGTCCCTGTGGTGGTCCTTTAAACTTCCCTCTCTTCCCATCGCTTGAATCAATAGCGCAGTTGTTGAGAAAAACCCAATTCTCGTGCAATTTCAGTAGTGAAAACCCACAGCCTCTTTCATGGCGATTATTCTTAAACGTTCAGTGATTTTCTGTGTGTGGTATTCCAAGTTGCTTGGGGTCCTTCTACAATTGAGGGAGCGGAAGGGTTGTCAGCATGGATAACACCTCTGTCTCCCCCACCTTCCGCCAATAACGTCAGCGTTATATACATATATTTATTATGCATTTATAAAATAGAAGCGAATAAATAAATAAATAAATATGATACAAATTTATAATACATCTAATACACATTTTTGGAAAAAAACTGAATATTTTTTTAAGAACTTACCAGACTAAACCTGACGGGGGGTTGAAATGAATCAGAAAGAAATGCCATTTGCTTAGCACAATATTCAAAGTCTTGGAATGACAATGATATTGCTAGATAATAGCTTGCAAAAGTATATTAGGCATATGGTATAGTGCTAATTCACCATCTGACCGATGGTTCGTAAGATTAATTACCATCACCTTCAATTGAACAACGTCATTATTAAATACAGACACAGACTAATACCCACACACAACACTTACACACACACTCACATGCGCACACACACAAACACTCCACATGCGCACACACTTTTAGGAGATAAAACAGCAGTTTGGTACAAGAAATCAGCGTCCTTAAGTTTGTTTGACATGCTACGGCACTAATTCACACCATCAGACCTTGGGTGGTTCGTAAGATTAATTACCATCACCTTCAATTGAATTCAAACCTTTATTAAATACAGACACAGATTGACACACACTACACACTCCCACATGCACACACACACACACACACACACACACACACACTCCACACTCTTACATGCGCACACACACACACACACACTCCACACACGCACACACAGGAAGAGAGTAAAACAGCAGCAGTTTGTGTTGCGAGAAATCAGCGTGCGAAAGTTTTGTTTAGCATCGGTTAGATACAATTGGATTAATTACCAAAAGAGGTTAAACGTTTGATGACAATATTAGTATAAATTAATGATAAAACAGGCAACCTCATAAACAGCCTGCACACAGATACGTGCATAATGTTCTTTAACATACTTACCGATTTTTGCCATGTTTATTTATCTAAATATATAAATTCATATAGGTTGGCTCATTGCCTATCCATTTTAAAATCAAATTAACAGTGTATACTATCAGAATAATATAATGCAGAAACAACGGCCCCAACCATTACTTAGCAATGGAGAACTAAGTAACCGAAAATCACCGATCACTTTTACATTTGTTTCATAATTTTACTACGTAGTATAGTAAACAAACGGTCTTGAGTTGCCAGCTGTCTCCAGCAGTGTTCGAAGAATCTTGAACGTGACTGTACGTAAGACTCAGATTCTCTTTCAACCTACTCCAGTCGAACACACCTTCACATCATCCATCTTGCTGGTTGTACCCTCTCTAAAGTTACCCACTTTTTGTTATCTCGGCTCCCACCTGTCCACCACCACAGACATCGAAGAAGAGATTCAGCATCGGATCAGATGTGCATCTCAAGCCTTTGGCAGACTCGGAATCCGTGTCTTCAGCTGTAGGGAGCTGTAATTATCTACAAAGTTACACGTACAGTATATCGAGCAGTGGTCCTCCCCACCCTGCTTTATGACAGAGAGACATGGATCACATATGGGAGCTCTCAGAACACTTGAAAACTTTCACCAACGTAGTCTACTTTCCATTCTATGAGTTCGCTGAGGAGGAACAAAGAGGCAAATGCCAGTATTCTTGCAGACACCAATTGTACCAGGAACATCGAGGCCAGCAGTATCCTGAACAACTACACGCTGGACGGCACATGCCTACACCCACATGGACGACAGGAGACTGCCAAAGAGGCTAACACAGTCCTAATGAACAGTAAAGAGTAATGCCAGGCAGGAGCGAACTGGAAAGGAATATAAGGATAGTCTTAAGACAACCTTCTTGAAAAGAACTGCCAAATCGACCCCTCACCAGGGGAGATGATTACTCCCACATCAGCAGCGCTTGAGGAGCCCCTAGAGGTGGTAATACTTCCCAGTTAGCCGACTGCAAGCCGAGGCAGACAAAGCGCCAACGCCGGAAGAAGACGCTGCCACCGTTCCTCCACACTCGATGTAGCCCTCCACCTGTGCAACATCTGTGAACAACTCTGCCGGTCACGTATCGGCGCGCTTTTAGTCATCTCAAAGCTCACCAAAAAGGTGGCCTGCTTGGTAACTCATATCATTGTATCATAGTTGGATGATCGTCATACTCGATTTCGAGTGACAGCAAAGTAGTAATAAGTAGTTGTAGTGTGTGTGAGTGTGTTTGTGTGTGTGTCTGTGTGTGTTATGTGTGTTTGTGGGTGTGTGTAGAAGGTGTTGTTACTTGCCGCTGATGAGTGATCAGAAACTCTAGGAACAACATGAATCAGGAGATGAGAAGTTGTGCTCCAAGTGCATTTAAACACATTGGTAATCAAATATACACAGACTACAGTTTATACTGTACATACACAACATGTGGAGGAAAAAAATATATATATTCATAATCTTGTCGATGGTTGTTGGGGTAGTATTTACGGCATCAAGCTCCATCATCATATAAAATGCATAGTTGTCTAGAGAAAGATGTATAGTGTAAACTATTAATCTTAGCATCCATCACATAAGCTATACATGATTGTATGCTTATATAATTGTATATTTATTTATTTGTCACGATCAATGATGCTCATAGGTAGGGAATACAATGTTGCACATACGTAACATAAATATGGAATTTGGTGGTAGGTGAAATAAGTTAGAAAACATCAAAATCATGCAGGCATAGAAAGAACCTTTGGAGTTGTTTTTGCAGAAACTCCAACCCCTTGTCAGTGTCTCCTGAGAGCAGCTTAATTGTGGGGTTTAACACTCATAGGGGCATTGGCTTGGTTTGTTATGGAGGAAATAAACCCTCAACGTTGACTCGTACCATATATTTCGGTCAAAAAGAAACCTGTTGAGAACAATTTCACATATAACAAAATGCTGTTATCTCCAGGACACATAGTATGAATATGCAATCAATATACAGTACATAGCCTGTTAACATCGTAAATATAACTCACATGTTACAACTGTTGATACATCAAGAGATAATTTGTATATTATGATCAAATTACAGTACATCAATATACTTATTAAAGTTATTTAGAGTTTTTATCTGAGACTTTTACTTGTTCGATCACACTCACGTTTTAGGGTCTAGAGGTTAGAGAACAGCGTGTTGTCTTTCCTGTAGAATCGGTGAACTACTGTGAGCAATCGCCACCCAATCTAAGCCCGAGGGTGAGACCATCTGTTTCATATTAAACGTCAGCAACACATTGTCAAGCTTTGCCTCTCTTTCTCTCTACTCTCTCTCTCTCTCTCTCTCTCTCTCTTTCTAGTTTACATCTTGCTGTGGCGGTAACACTCCCTCTGTTGGGCTTTGCACGAAAATCACGCCATATTAGTAGATTCACTCTCCGACCCCTTCCAACAGGCAGAGTCTCATCACTGGGCGTAATAACACTGGAGTCAACTTTGTCTTCATTTAAACACTTTAGCATCAGGCCATCTTTGCTCGGTAGAGCCTCAGTACCTAGCATCCACTGACTCTGGGAAGGGGTTGTCAGAGATGATCACGATAATGTCCCCAGCGCAGGAGATTGCGGCGAGCTTTGAAGAACCTTTGTAAGCTGATGTAATGTTGGGAGATATTCTTTCTTTTCCAAATTAATTCCTGTGAATTAGGTATACTTCCATCTTCGTCGGTATCCTTCTGTCATGGACCGATCGCCTCGGTGGACAGTGTCTCCAGGTTCATCCTTCGTATGTGAAGCGGTTTGATGCTTCTAGATCCTTGGGTCAAATTAGACACTGAGGGTGATGGGCCTTCCATTGATAATCTCTTCTACGGCACAGAACACAGTGCTGAGGCATTCATCGTCTAAATGTCTGGGTGCCCACCACTTTCGGAGGACCCCTTTACTTACAGTCTTGCGGTTGTGCTCCCCCTCCTCCCATGTCGGGGGTTGAACTGCCATTCTATTTGTTCTGTAGAAGGGCATTCCCGACCTTGTCAATGTTGTTCCAGCCGTTTCCACCGCCTCTAAATGGCTCGGCTAGCTCCAATCGTATTGTGGTTCCTGTCGGGCAGCTCCGCTTGGGGTCCCCTGCTTGAGGAAGAGTGAATCTTATGGGGCATTTGGGGAATGAGTGGGTGTCTGATGAGGTGAGACTCTAGGTGTATGGCTCACCGGTGGTGTGGAGGCCAGCATACCCATCTCTTCGCCCGGAGAAACAAATCCTTGTTTAACCAAAAAAAGGGATAAACAATCACTTCCAGTATAGGTGAACGGTTGGCCTCCTGGGCGCCTCGATCTTCTGGCAGGTCGGCTTGGCGTTGGTGGGTAGGCCTCGGATTTAGCCTAACCCGACAGAGTACGCACAAGTCGTATTATGCGGTCAAGTAATTTCGCGACGCAGGGTATCCAGTCGTCCTCATTATTATGGCAGAGTGTGAATAACCGTCTGTTATCCAGTTTAGTTGAGTGTACCTCTCTCCCAATAGGCCGTGATCCTGTTGTCCATGGCAATAGTATGGGATTCTCCTGGTCTGGGTGGAGGAGAATGGCGTGTTACAGTGGAAGCCACCTACTCTGATCAGACTGTCGTGTCTAGATGAGAGTTCCAGCCACCTTATGTCGCTATCTCTCACGGAGTTTGTCCCTCTTGCTTAACATTCCTGTTCTCAGGGAATCCTTTCACTTCTGCATCAATAGGGTAGCTACATTTTGCTTTTCTTCAATTTGCTGACCTGGAGCCAATTTTCTCAGTGATTAAACCTTCTAATCCATACTCTCGCTCTTCAGAGGTTGATGCCGCGATGAGTACCCACGGCGCGGCTAATCAAGGGTACCCCCTGGTCAACGTTACCGTTGTCAGCACCGGGGTTTCCTTCAGCACCTCTGGGTCTCCGTCTCTGAGGTCTGGAATCCTCTGCAAAGGACTCTTTGGTAGCTTCTTCTTCTTCCAACAGGAAAGCTGGTCCTCGGAATACACCTGCCCTCCTGTTGAGCTCTGCTCTATGCTTAATCCACGTGCGTGCGTCGGCGGGTTCAGTGCCGGCGTCACGTTAACGCCATTGTTCACAGCAGAACCGCCGTGTATCGTTGTACTCAAATAGTCTGCAGGAATGGAAGTATCTTTCGGTGTTTAAAACTATTTATTGAAGGACTGCCGTACTTTTGTCTGTGGGAACACTGGAATCTGTCTATTTGTAATTTCAGAGTTCGTCGTAGTCGTTTGCCTGCCTTGGCAGCCAGTACTGTCGTGTAATGGGCCCTGTCTCATTAACAGAGCGTATTATATATATAGGTCCAGCCATCTGATATTGGCTTCAGATTCACCACCCTGTAACTCCACTGTCTATGAGTAAGACATGAATTGTACACATCGCGAGGGCAACTCTCTCAGGAGGGGTAGAGACCCACCGTCCAGCACCATCTATAAGCCTTGCGGCACAGTGAGGCCCTTGCACCGATAGTCTCTCACATGGATTATATAGGCCAAGAGCGTGACTAACATTTTATAATACATAAGCGCCCGTCCCTTTCTCATTCACTCATATACACAGTGGAACTTCTGGTCGATCTACACTCAGGAATTGTAGATACAATCCTTTATAATAAAACAAGGAACTTTACGGTTTTGGGTTTCGTTACTTAAACCCAAATAATAAATATATGTGAGCGGCCGCAGTTGGTGGCTCAAAACAGCCCGATTCAAATAGGTATTAAGCGATGTGTGTCACAGTTCTTAAACTGGTAGTCGTATCAGGCCAAAACCCTGTTTTTGTGAAAAACAGTAAACATACAACTTATTGACATTACATAATCCTAGAAGCGTTTAAAACTATATCCCATATCTAGGCGTGTTAGTAGGTGCTCCTTATCTCTGTCACATACAAAGCATTAAGAATTCTTGGTGATTATCCAGTTTGTGCCTGTTGGAAGTAGACCCCACTCAGCATTTTCCTGATACAGGGTGTTGCAGTGTTGAAGGGTTTTATCTTGGACTAACAGTTTTTTGTTGTGTAAAGCCAGTGTTGATTACGTTGATATCGTAGACTGTGAAGACTTGGCACCGCGAGCAGTCTAGCTGGCGACCTAACTTAGCGAACAGAAGCGATATCAATCATCCCAGCAGTTTCTGATCGACTGTGGAGAACCTCCTAGTTTGAAATTAGTTTCGTCTCTGCTTCAAGGTAGAAGCGTCTCTTCGTTGCCAAAGGAAACCAAGAGCAGGGGCATGCATCATCAGGAAGAGGCCCGCCCACTCTCCACACAAGACCGACTGAACTTCGGCGAAGGATCCGTTTCTATACAGGCGTAACACCTGGTATAAATAGACATTTAAAATTACATAATTATACACCTTGAACACGTTCGAGGGTATCTTCACACTTAGTTTCGGATAGGATTATTTCAATGATAAAATTAATGGGAATGTAAATTAATGTATTGAAATTCTATAATTTACAGTGGTTTATAAGTGTCTGTTTCATAGTGATAGTTTAATTATTAGCTACAATTTATATTCATATATCTTGTAAATGGGAGGCATGTAATCTGGCTTTTACTGTTAATTATTCTGGCTGACCCACAAGAGACTAATAAGATAATTTTCTAAGTTTCCAATGTCTAGTATTGGTGACATTTGCACACTAAGCGCAACTCTTTGCTTATAACCAACTTCGTCAGTGATCAAGCAGAGACTGACATTGTCTCACAATTCGGGAACACAGTTGGAAGCGGTCGGTAGGAAGTAGTGAAAGTAATTGAGGAATCATTTGACGGCTTAAACCGTAAAGTACTTTACGATCTGTGGTAATCAACCGTGCTTACTCAGTATACAAAAACAGTTACTCCTCTGTACAAGTGATAGTGTGTCTGTTGCTAAATCAGTAACAACCTTTTTAACCCAGCCTTCTGTTAGGAGTAAGATCACTAACTTGTATACTATTTTCTGTAACTTCTTCTAACCTCCACCAGTACTACTACCACACCTAAACTACAGTAATATTATTTATAATATACGGCGTAGAGGACTAGGTTCGAAATTTTCACGAGGGTCAAGATGATTATAGGGTCGCACATTTCATTCATGCATGTAAAGAAGATAACATGCGCGCTGGTCAAATAAGCTGGCGAGATAAAAAAGGCATAATACGTTCCCACATTACGCGCGGGGTTGCCTTCTTTTGATGGTCGTTTAAATAAGTTTGGTTTGCAGAGCCTGATTATGAAATTTAGCGAGCGTTAATTGCGGCATCTTTGGGGTAGGTCACAGCTGGGCCAGCTTCAATGGATCTTCAGGTGGATGGTTAGATTTATGCGCTGAGATACGCCAATGAAGAGCATATGTCGGCGGCTATGCGACGCCATGAACCAGGTTAAGCCAGGACATGCAAAGCGACATTCGGACCTCAGATTAGTGCGGCGATCAGGGTAATATGTCGGCGGACAGTATGGAAACGTTGATAGAGCTAATAAGTTTTTGCTTTCGATCCATCGTCCTCTATATAGGCGGGCACAAAGTACAGTATGAACCACCCCTGGATATGGTGGAGTACGCAAATAAGCTCCTGTCCCAGGCTACAGGCCTTAATGGCAAATTTCTTAATGGCACAGCCCTCGAGTGACGACACTGCAACCCTTGACGTCTATTGTACAGCCCCAGATGCCTCAGATGGCGCACATGACTCCCTCCCAGACTCCTTATCACGACACACTTAGCTCGGTGCACCTCCCCGCCTGACTTATAAACAAAAACATCTTTTACGATCACGAACACTGTATTGCGTGGCCACGTAATGGAAGGTGTTTTCCAGCTCCGAGGTAATAGTGCAAATTTGCAGGTTTGCGGTGCAAAAGCCATTCTCAGGTCATACAGTGACCAGGGGCAGCACCTCCTCTCTTAACCTGGCAGCAAATAGTGCGCTTCACAAATCGACATCTCATAGTTCACAGGAGTGCGATGGCTAATAAAAGGCCAGGGGGTGTGGACAAGTCGTGAGAGAAGACAAACGCATACCACATAAGGAGAGAGGAGATGAATAGGGTAATTCCGCCCCTCTCCACAGCACTTCTATAAGCGGCGTCATTAATTGTGATTGCTAGCAAAGTTAGTGTTGTCGGTGCTGTGAGTGGATAATATCAGATTGGCTCTTTATAGACACAGTTAGCGCTAATGTATTGGCCTTGACATCATATCACGAGTTACAACGTAAATTACCTCACTGCAACTTCAATTGGAGGCCTAGTAACGCGCTGAGCTCAGAAGGAGTTTCAGGTATTCAGCTGAGCATCAAAAGGAATGGTGGCGTTACCACTCCAGATTCTCAAGGCGTGGTACGCCTTCTCACCTTGTAGGACTTCTATATAGTCCAGCAGTTTGTTGCCAACCGGCAGTTGCCGGTCTACCAACTCTTCGAAAAGAGCATGATAAATGTTCCTTCATGTAATAATAGTGTTGCGATTTAAGTGAAACCACAAAGCAATAAGTCATTCTGAACCTATATAGCTAGGACGAAAGTGTTGTCTACCAAATCCTATTAAGGAAGGCGGAGAAGTGCATCAGAGATACCTCTTGACACCAACCACACACTTTTCCCAGCGTGATTACGGCAGCAGAATTTGGACGATCGGCGCAGCAGTGTTGAAGAGTACTCTCCATTACCAAAATGAGGAAATCACCAGCAACTGTCAGACTACCAGCGTGTACACGGGCACAGATGTTGTGTGTCTCCCGGAAACATGCAAGGTAAAGGGCTGTCATGTGAGATCTACCTAAGCACTTACCTCAGCCCTGTGGTGTGGTTTGACAGAGCCATTACTGATTCTAAATC
Source organism: Homarus americanus (assembly GCF_018991925.1). NCBI lineage: Eukaryota > Metazoa > Arthropoda > Malacostraca > Decapoda > Nephropidae > Homarus > Homarus americanus. The sequence continues at coordinate 5,633,246 of NW_024716703.1, forward strand.
GAACAGGCATTCAGATCTTAAAGAAAGGGATGTTATTTGTGCGATTTTCTAGTATATCTATATGTGAAGTACGACTACCTAATTCCCAATTCGAGGTATTGTTGCGAAATGCCAACAGACTCTACAGGCCAGGATAGATCAAATAGCACCACATGTTAGGGTGATGATCATCCCCAGGGCAAGACACGCCTTTTAGAGCTGCTTGCCGACATATAGAAATATAGTAGCCTTGCCAGGAAACGCTAGGTCAGACAGATTTAACATCCATATATAGCAAGGAACTGGCTATTACGTACTTAGCTTTATGGAGCTACCTCATAGCCAACGCTCGCGTGCAGGATATGGTACAGGGTATGTAGATGAGAATGTTATTAGACACTCAAATCCCCCTTTAATAGCCCAGTATTCCTCGTCCCGAAAAAGATGGTGGATGGAGCCTATTTATAGATTTCAGACGCGTCAGTAGTCAAACGATCCCTGATAGGTACCCTATGCCTATCTTGAGCGACATGTGCGATCCTTAGGCAAGGATAATGCGGTGTTGCTTAGCAGATTTGCCGCTTGTGGGTATTGGCAAATACCGCTGGATAGAAATCACGAGAAAACACACGGCATTTAGCACGCCTCTAGGCCACTTTGAGTTTCTACAGTACCATTTGGTCTCGAAATGCCCCACTAACATTTCAAGGGCCGTCAACACCCTGTTTGCGGGATTAGTTGATTTTCCTGATCTGCACTTATTTGGTGATCTCATATTGGCAGTCAGTAAGGACGTCGATTCCCATCTGGATTCTGAAAGCTGTGGTCGTGGACAAACTTTCTGTAGGCCTCAAAAATAAAACTCTCGAAGTGTAGTATTTAAAATCCAGAATCATCTTAGTCATGTAGTTGACGGTGAAGGCATACATACAGTTAATGATAAAAGACAAAGCCTTATCTCAGTTCCGCACGTCCTATCTCAAATGATCATGTGCGTAGCTTTCTTGGCTTATCTGGATATTATCGTTTCTTTACATCAAGCTTAAGAACTATACAACGTTAGCATCGCCTCCTAACAAAGTTTGCTCAAAAGATGCAATGTTTATATGGGACGCTGAGGCAGAAGATAGTTTACGGCAGTGAAGACAGCGCTTACTAATGCCCCAGTTCTAGCATTCCCAGACTACACTCAACCTTTCACCTGTACTGACGCTTCCGGAATTGGAGACGGAGCAGTGCTCATGCAAGAGGATAGGCGTAGGAGGTTTGCGGTGAGTAGCATTTGCAAGTCGCAAACTAATTGATGCTGAAACACGTTATTCGGTAACGCATTTAGAAACGTTAGCTGTTGTGTGGGCACTTAAGAAGTTCAAGGACATTATCTTTGGCTACAAGATAACTGTTTTACTGATGTCATGCAGCAGTAACCGAGCTGTTCCATGGCAGAAACTTATCAGGCAAGATTAGCACGGCGGGATCCTGATAATTCAAGAGTTTGACGAATTTAGGTATTTACTTGGGAGGGTGAATGTTGCAATAGCGACGCTCTGTCAAAGAAATATAGCACATAGTCAAGCCTGTATCAACATTACTCTCTTTCACCGGCTGAAGACTGAGCAACGACGCGACCCATATTGGTCAGCAGTTATTTTTGCTCTCGAATCGGGTGAGGATATTGCAGATACAAGCTAATTCTTCCCTTAAGTCAGTTTGAATTTTACGACGCCAACATACTCCATAGGACAGAAACCTCCTTGAGGGTATGTAATACCCCAAATAGTCATACCTGACGCATTGTGCAAAGCAGTAATGACATTGTTCCATGATGTCCACAGGCGGAGTCACCAGGTCGTGATAAATGTAGCGGATTTACGAAAGTATTTCTGGAACACTATGAAGAAAGACATAGGGTATTTGTTGTTTGGTGGATATTTGCGATAATACTGAATGGTTTGGTGGCTGTGACTGGTGAACAAACAGGGATCTGAAATGCGGTAGCGGATGTTTTCAAGGTTCGTGGTCTTGATCCCACTAAAAAGCAAAACGTCCGAAGCAGTAGCCTATGCATTAGTGATGAATCTTTTATGTCCATATACTACGCCTAAAGTTCTGCTCTCTGACAATGGCACAGAGTTCAAGAATCAGCTAGTAGCGCATATATGTGCACAATATGGTATTAAACAAACTTTCGTGACAGCTTATCATCCACAGGTTAATGGCCATGTTGAGAGAACCAATCGTAAAATCCTAGAAATACTACGTCCAATTGTCAGTGGTTTTGAATACGCATGGGAGGATTGGTTACCGCAGGTTGCAGCGTCTATAAATGGGTCAGTTAATAGCTCTATGGGCAAAACACCCTACTACATTGTCTATGGTACAGATAAACGTCTACCTTACGACATCCTTACAGATGCGCCATACCCGGTTTATAATACGGATGATTTTGCGGCAAAACAAATTCATGTCTTTACAGATATTCATTCCCAAGTTCGATCACATCTACTGGCGTCACGCGCCGAAATGATCATCAAGCAACATAAACATGCTAAACCTGTCGTATTAAACGTTGGGGACGCTGTTATGTTAAGAGAACCTGAAAGGAGCTCCAAACTTTCAGCAAAATTTTCTGGTCCATTCCGCATAATCTCAAAAGAATCGGGCAACAAATTCAAGATTTGGAAGCCTAATGCACAGATAGCAGATCTCGTGCACGCGGATCGTCTGAAAAAGATCCAGATGAATGTATTACCTCCAGTTGATGATGATGTGATTGATACATCCTTACAGATTGTCCAGAAGCAGTGTCCCAAATGACTATTATATGAAACTTCGTTCTGCAAGTAGACGTTAAGTCGTTTGTAATTCCTTACAGAATGGCTTGGGTCTTCAGTGTGTTGCTTCTACTCTGTTGTGGCACCGTTGTGTTGACAGACATGTCCAAATCAGTCCTCAAACCAGGTGCACTTGTGGCACCTCTCGGAAGCGTTCTCATAGTTGAGGACGTGGTGAACATCAAGTATGAACTACATCCACTACTCCAACTTCCGCGTCAGATGGAAAACGTCGACGGCCAACTACAATCAGCATTGGACATCCTTCATGGTCTCAGCACACCTTCTAAGAATTCGATAATAGTTTCACAAACTATAGACCTTCTACACTTTCGTCTCCAGAACCTTCACGAGCTTCTCGTCGATATTGGGAAAAATCTACCGGCATTTCAAGCGGATCTTGCTAAAGAAGTGCATTCTCAGACACGACGAAAAAAGGGTCTCTTTAATTTTGTGGGTCTCATCCAAAGCGCCTTGTTATGCACGGCAACGGCCGATGATGTAGCTAAATTGGGGGACCGAATGAACGTTGTCGTTCAGGCTGTATCTCAACAGAACCGTGTTATTTCTCAAACCTTTCACGCGATTACTGCTCTAGAATCAAAGGTTAATGCAATCATAGTGGAGTCTAACCAAGTTTCGAGGATTGTTACTAGGTTACAGAAAGCAATCCCGACATTAGAATGGCTCTTTTATTTCACAGAATATTTGCATGCTGCGGAAATTTCGGTTCATAAAATTGTAACCTCTAAAAATGAACTAATAGACAGCATTGTAGATGACGGGATATGACGTGTGGACGCGAAGCTTGTGCCTGTGCAGACGCTTCTTGAAGCTTTAAAGATAGCCAAGTTGCAGTATCATTTAACTCCTATTTTTTAAGACAATGAGGTTCAATATTATTACCCACTGTTGGAGTCAACCCTCACGCACAATGCAATTCTGATCCACATTCCTATGCGAGGGCAACACGAGTTTAATGCATGGCATTTAGAACCCTTCCCCTGGTTTGTAAACGACACACTGTATACCCTAGATAGTCCTAAAGACCTTTTCTTAGTAGATGAAGAGTATTCTTTGTTATCAATAGAGGATTCTGAGGTACTGTCACGGTGTAAGTCGTCTTATCTACACCTACACGTATGTCCAGCCTACATGTTCGCAATTATTCCTGCTGCAGAGGGTATGTGTGAATTGGCAGTCATACAACCAAATGTACGCACAGCGCTAGCGCGATGCAGTTATAGGCCAGTTAGTCTAAAGACTGTGTTCCATGCTCATCTGCACAATGTTCAGTATTTGTTCTTTCCAAATCTCAGTACTGTCATTTTAAAATGCCATGATGGTGTTAAGCAGCTAGTTGTGAAAGGGCATTACAAGGCTCCTGATTACTGTGAAATCACTCGTAATACAATACAAACCTTGCCTACTCATCAGCATTTTGCTTTAAATATAAAACTCAAGTCTGCTTTAATTCAACTTCCTGTAATGAACTTCACTCTTAAGGATATTCAAATAGCATCAGAGAAATTAAAAGTTTTAGCTTTCTTGAACGAGACACATTTTGCTGATTTGAAAAATAACTTGCCATTTTACCTATCACGGGAATTTGCACTACCAAGTCTTGCAATTCCCTCCATTTTGTTAATTCTGGCAATTATGTTCCTGTTCTGTTATTACAGGGCAGTGTCATCCAAATTCAACATTGTTCATAACATACTAACCCGTACGACACTAAAGTATAGGTCCCCTGTAGTAGCTAATACCCCTACAGTAGTAGAATCCCCAGCTTAGTGTCTACATATCCGTTTATAACATGGTTAGGGTTGTCTAGGATGTTCTGTACTCTGTGAGTTATTTAGGCATCACGGAGCTCGGCTGGTAAGTGACAGAGCGATGTAATGGGCCCCTGTCTCATCAACAGAACAGTTTATATAAATGGGTCAACACATCTGATATTATATTCAGATTCATCACCCTGTAACTTTCCACTGTCTATGAGTAAGACATGAGTTGTACACGTGAGAGGGCAACTCTCCCAGGAGGGTAGAGACCCATCGTCAGCATATCTGCATGCACGCTCAGCGAGGCCCTTACTCGAGTAGTCGCTCACAGCAAGTTATATCGTAAGGACGTGACCTAACGTTGATAATACATAAACGCCGTCCCTTTCTCATTCGCTCATATACAGTGGAACTTACGGTCGATCTACACTCAGGAATTATAGATACAATCCCTTTATAATAAAACAAGGAACTACAGTTTGGGTTTCGTTACTAAAACCCAAATAATAAATATATGTGAACGGCCTGGTTAATTGTACAAAACAGCCGATTCAGTTGTGCAGAGCTCGAGTCGAGGTATGGTCTGCTGTTTCAGAGGGGCTAGCTTGGCCTTGCCACACACGAAGGAGATTCATTATTCAACCCAATACCTCGTCCGTCTACACTCATCTTGGAATATATATATAATTTTGGCTCTTGTGACGCTCAGAGCGATGAGTCCCAGTGGGTCATATAAGGGGCTGACCATACTCAGAAATTTCGTTTCGTCTCTGGTTTCTTAGGATGTGGACCCGTACCTCTAGTTCGTCCTTTTTCAGGTCCCACAAGATTCCCAGCGCTCGTTCAGCGGGGAGCCTGTCGTCTTTCAAATGACTTCCTTTATTCCCACGGATTTCTCCGTCTGTGGAATTACTTTGAGGACTTCCCTTTGATTACAGACCCCCTTCGTAAGTCCGAATCCGCTCTTCTTTCTCAGCTGTCTCAGTCAATGGGTAATTATTGTTGCCTTCCCCTGCGAATCTACTGAGAGAAAGAGATCGTCAATGTAGAAGTTACGATTCGCTTTCTTGATGTCGTCATGGAGACTTTCCTTGCAATCTTGGAATGTTCGTTGTAGCCCATATCCGGCGCATGAAGGGCTACATATACCTTCAGAGAGATGTACTGTCATTTAGTAAATGGCGGGCCCCTGGCAGCTGGTCGTCCGTCCACCATATGAATCGTAAGGTGTCTCGATGTCCGGTACTACTCGCACTTAATGGAACATTACCTCGATATCAGCCAGGAGTGCCACCTTTCCTTGTCTGAATCTGATGAGGACTCCATCAAATTTGCTGTTAAGGTCTGGCCCTTGCATCACCTGGCTGTTCAATGACCAACTCACATTTGGCTGCACAATCAAAACTATTTTCACCTTTTCTGGTTTGTTGGGATTCAACACGGGGTGGTGTGAGAGATACCAGGTCTTCCCGGGTGTAACACTGAGTTCTTGATGTGGGACTCGCTCAGCCTGTCCCTAGTCGACTAAACGTCTCATCTCTTCTTGATACCTCTGAGAAAGCCTTGGGTTCTTTAGGAGGCATTTTCAGACCCGCCAATTGCTGTTTGGCAAGCTTCTTATTGTCTGAGAGTTCTGGTTCTTCCTGGTGACACAACAATGACCTTGGGGATAGTGATGGATCGGCTCTTTCTTTCTCCTACAGTAACCACTTTTACACTGATCTCTTCGGCGTTTACACTCTCCATTGGCACAATCATGAAAGGAACTGGCGTTCCCTCTGCTTGCAGCCTTGGTACTGCTCGTCAGAAACTCCCGTGAAGTGTAGAAGCTTCGAGTGTACTCCAGAGCAGCCATCTATAGCACACACCATCTTCTGGCTGCACTCCGTTATCCGGTGATTACGACCCAGGCTGGCGAAGTAGTGACATTCTTCCCTCACGAGTTAAGTTCGCTTCCCTGTGGACATGCTGAGGAATGTCCGACACATCTGAAGGTGATCTCCGTGGCATAACGAGCAGCGTTCATCGTCCGTTTCTCTGGTTGTCTTCATTCTTGATGTCACCAGACCCACAAGTTTCTTCCTCGACGAGGATTGGCATGAGGAGGAGTCTGCATATATTCAGCTTGGTTCCTCTGGTCCTTGTCCCTTGAGGCCTCCTCTGCCTTGTCGACCATATCCAAAGTGAATTCCAACATCCACTCGATCCCAGGAGGCTTCCCTTGCTTCCCTTTGTACTTATGCACGTTATTCACATAGTCGTCACTTATGGTCCTTCATCAACGTTAGTGGTTTCGGTGTACGAGTTTGATGCTCGGAAGTACTTTTGATGCTCGGAAGTACTTCCGCGCTCCCCCTGGTGATGTAATGAGTGATTGTCAGACCAAAGCTTACAGCCCAGAATTATGTCGCATGTAACAGCAAGCACACTACAGACCTCGTGGCACCACCACATTCCGGGTTGACACACCTCAGGTCGACCCAAGGGACTTGACCTCGCCCGCTAATGACGTGAGCCGCGTGACCTACAACCGCACCTAGCCAAGACACCTGGCCAGGACCACACCTGCACACACCACCAGATCAAACCAGTTTAGTGTTAATTGTTAGAGGTCAGAAGCCGGCTGGGCCGACCCCATATAAAGGCCCTACAGTCCCGTCCACGGGCATTCGATTATCATTATCATTCTGATTCTGGTCATACTGATTCTCATTCTGGTTGCTGTCATCTCCCTCCCGTTCGGGTCGTCACTCGGTTCACTAAGCAGAGTCACGCACGTCCCCTCCCCAGGTCGGGAGGGAGACCTCCCGACCAGACCACGGCATCGCCAGCTAAGCAGACTCTCCCATAGGAGGCAGCCCAGCCAGCACTCACTGGGCCTTCGTCAGGGTACACGTGAGTCTTGTCAGAACGTCCTAGGGTGAGTTACCTACTGTGGGAAGTGCATTCATTCAGGTGTGTCCGAGAGTCAGTGTCAAGTAACGTAAAGCATAATGTGTTAGTACCCCGATATAATAGTGATATTAATGTGTCCATGTCATTGAGTGAAGTAATAAATAGTTGTATCAAGAGGTGTTTAACAAGTTGTCCCTTTAAGAAGTGATATATGTGTATTGACATACGAGATAAGATAAGCGTAGTGACGCTGTGCAAATAACATCCAGGCCACGCTACCAAGTTTCCTATCTTTACATTCCTACTCTCTATACTTCCTACCTATGTATGTAATTCTCTTCTTGTGAGTTTTGTCTCATTACAGTGAAATATTCCCGGTTCCGCGGTTAAGGTGAGCGTTGGGAGTCCTCTTGAAGTATATAGCGTTGCTGTGTCAGTTTCGGTTTCAGGAAGGTCTTATCTCTGGTAGTGATAACACCTTTCCGCGATCCTCTGTCGTTGTTGAGATTGTCGGACTGTAGTCCGACACAGGCCTTTTCCTGTAGGCGGCCCGTTTGGTGGTTCCGGGTGGAGCTCTTGGAGCAGCCAGGCCGGATTTGGGATTGGGGATGGAGGTTATCCTTCCTGCAGGTATGAAAGGATACTGCAGGTTTGCAAGTGTAAGCGAACCCCCGATCAGTGAACGCTTACCACCAACCCCCACTCTTGGACGTGGTCAGTTTCGGAGTGGCGCGCCCCCTGAACTGGGGTCCGCACTTGCTGGGGAGGATACTTCCTAAACTATCTGGGTGATGGGTATCGTGTGATGACCCGGAGAAGGTGGTGAGTGGTTTGTTTGGGTCTTTGAGATTGCTACTAACTCTGTTTGTAGCATGGAGCAGTCATTAGAAGTTTCCAGCTGAGGGTTTGACCATGGGTGTAGAAGGCCACTCCGGATCTATGATATTTTGGTCCACCAAGCCGTCTGTGAAGTATGATGCTGCATCGCCGGTGTTCAGTGGCTATGGGTTCCTGAGTGTCAATACTTCCGGAAAGTGGGTATGACGGGTGGAAACACGTTCCCTCTCCCTCCAATGGGATGTTCCCGTCCCTGAAGCGCTCAGTGTTGGGAACCCTCCTTGGGTGGGTGTCGAGGTGTAGCAGCTAGACACTCCTGATTCCAGCGGTAGACAATGTGTGTCTCGCGCATACCTCGTTGTGGCTGTCATCCCTTCACTCGTTTCCAGAAAGGGTTTTCCTCATGGTAATGACATCATCTCACCAAAGTCCTCCATATCGCCTAAAGTCTGAAGTTGCTCCATATGATCTTTCATATTCTGCATCATTGCAGTCAATTGGTGAGTGTCAGCTTTTAATCCCCCAATTGCCCTGGCTGTGTGAGTGACCGGTTAGCATTTCCGTCGTTCAGGGCCTCCAGGTCTTCTATGCTGATTAGGCTGGTCTCCTCTGCCTTGTGTCCTTCCATGACTGGTGACACAGTGAACTCGATTTGGCTCTTTCGGTGGACAACTATAGAGACGTTCGGTTAAGCGGGAACGCTGTTCAACTGACACGTCTGCTTGTTTATAAGGATGTCATATAACCGAGGTTATACAAGCGATGTCATACAATCTGAAGTCATGTAAGCGATGTCATACAACTGAAGTAATATAAGCAATGTCATACAATCACGACCACAGTGGTGTCACACACGAGTGACGTCCCTCAAACGCGTGACGTGCACTACCCACGAGTGATGTCACACAAACACGACCACAGTGATGTCATGCACGAGCGACGTCTTTTCTGAAATGGCTGACACTGGGCCACGTTTCTACACACGTGTTATACACGTATTCAACTGGTTTAACTATTGTTATACAGTACATATATACATATATTCACACATACACATATATACACATATACATATAACTTGAATGTTGTACACACACATAACCCACAAATCCTATTCATTTCTTCATGGTTCCTTATTATCATTGTTATTATTATTATAGTAATAAATAACCGCAGAGTAATTCACGTTATTTATTTGACTTAAATCTAAAATGTAACACCAACATCTTATATAATTACCGTGCAACTATATTAAGACTTATATACAGTACGTTCACTTAAAGATGAAGACAAAGTAAAAGTTAGTGAATCTTATCAGAATTATGTATCTGTTAAGCGAACTTTGGTGATTATTTTTTGAAGTTAATTTTGCGATATGGTTGATATTGATATACTATGGTGTCACTTGTATAGGAAGATCAGCTGGTAGTTATAATCACTGGCGTGCGTGCCCAAGCGAACGCTAACTACCCGTCCGCCCAGACCAAACATTACGACACTGTCCTGGTGTTCTGAAACCTTCACTCACTGGGTGTGCGGCCTCCCTGTTCGAAAGGAACGCTCACAGCCCCGTACGCGCAGACCGAAGCTTTACGACACTGTCCGAGTATTTAAGACACTTCACTCAAACAGGCTTGACTGTTGCCGCCCATTGAGCGACTGTGGGCCAATGACACCATTACACAGGACTCGATTGTTCTTTATTCGATCCACAAACTCCATACTCTATCTGTGAGGGAATTACTACACTACGTGTCTGCTAAGAAGTCATTTATGCCCAATGTATATTTTCAGCCTTCGTGCTGCAGAACCTTTCAGAACATTTAAACCGTTAATTATTATTATTATTATTTATATAGGGATCACACTTTAGTCGATGATTCACAAATTCACTCAAAGACGTCTCCGTTCTCCTGCTGCGTAGTTGTGGGGGTGAGTCTGTCTCCCTGAGGTCCGTCTGTCTGAGTCTAAGGGCCAATTGCAAGAACAGCGGTGGGGTGTACGACGCCATTTAAGATGACTTTCTTGCCCTGATCTTGTTTCAGTTATACCACCCTTTTAAAGCTATGGAGAGATCTCGAAGTTTCAATATTTTGAGTACAGCACTAGCTAATAATTCCCACCAGGAAACTTGTTTCGAGACTCCACCAAAGCTTCGAAAAGTGCAGAATTCCATGTGTTAAAGGCGATATTGCTGAAAAAAGACCAGGGCAAGAAGGTCATCGTAAATGGTGCAATTACACCCCATAACCGTTCTTGCAATCGGACCTAAGACCAACTTTTTTATTTTTAAGGCTCATAGGAGCGTTATTGGTTTGTTGCTGGAGAAATAGACCCTCAACGTTGACTCTTACTTTATAATTCGGTCAAAATCTGTTAAAGAACAATTCACATATAACAAATGCTGTTATCTCAGGACATATAGTAAGAATAATACAATCAATATACAGTACATAGCCTGTTAACATCTTAAATACAACTCACATGTTACAACTGTTGATAGATCAAAAGACAATTTGTATGATATGTTCAAATTACAGTACATCAATATACTTATTAAAGTTATTTAGAGTTTTTATCTAGAGGCTTTACTAGTTCATGATCACACTCACGTTTTTAGGGTTTAGGGTTAGAACAGCGTGTTGTCTCTCCTGTAAGAATCGGTAGACTACTGTGAGCAATCGCCACCCAATCGCAGCCCAAGACGAGGACCATCTGTTTCATATTAAACACATCAACAAAAACGTTGTCAGCTCTCTCTCTCTCTCTCTCTCTCTCTCTCTCTCTCTCTCTCTCCTAGTTTATCTTACTGTGGCAGTAACAGTGGGACACATCTTTTTCATTCTTGAAAACTGTATGGAAAATGGAAAACCATTAAATAGAGTCTTCGCTATTACGTGATATAATCTGAAAACTTCTCCATGGGAAAAAATTTTGTGTACACTCGCACTAAAAAGTATCAGTGCAGTGTGAGATCAATGACTTCCGAAACGATACGTATACACTGTGATATGTCGGGAAGGTTGGTAAGTGTACCCTCATAACACCCCCCCCTCCACTAGGTGTTGCCATATGGCTGACAATCAGTGTGTATGTTTCCTCTTTTCGGATTGTTGCTTTGTGTCGACTGAATGATGAGCGAGGGTTCGGTCTCGGTGAACGTGGGTATAAAGCAGAGGCAATATGAAGCAGTAGGGATTTACACATGCCAGACAACATGGAAACCTCAGAGGGTACACGAGGAGCTATTATTGCCCTTCATAACGAAGGTTTCGGCGTCACCGATATTTGCCGGCGGGTTGGTGTCCACAGGAACACCGCTGCACGGCGATACCTCGAAACTGGTGCTACAGACGACGGGGTTGAACAATTGGTAAATAAGCCACTACCTACCGGAAATTATTATCAAAGGGCCCGTAAAGTATTACATTTAGATTACACAATGTTCAGTATACAATGACATTATCAAACGGATCAATATGTGGGTGCTTCTATATTGATATTTGTAAGATTCGAAACGTGTGGAATGAGACAGACGAAATATATCTCCAGGGCTGCCAACATACGGCTGTAAAAACTCGCCTTTCCCAATACCTCTCGTCACTGGTCTCAAATTGTTCACACTACAGTATGCATTGATACTTTTTGTTGAGAGTGTACATATATAAGAATCTAAATTTACCATCAGCAGTATACAGTAAAACCGAATGATTTGCTTATCAGTGTTCCAATATCGACTATTATGGGCCATCATTTTGCATTAGTGCCTGTCTTATAGACATAACTATTCATATAAGTATGGGTTACTATACTCGCATTGTGTAACTATCACTCCCTGTAATTTTCCGTAGCTGTGTGGTAGCTTGTTCAAAGCACGTGAAGGGTAAGTTCCACGCACTAAGCGTGTCCTGAGAATACCCTAGGTCAGCCATCTTGGGCTGGACCCACGAGCAGTATCTACTCAGTTCTCACTACAGTCGGACGTCCTTAGAGCCTATCCCTGATAGCTCCGTTCTTCCTATCGCCCTCATAGTTACAGTGACTCTTACGGTGATTATCCTTTGGACAGTGTACATAGACTCTTTTGATAATAAACTAAGAAAAAGAACATACAGTATTGGGTTTCTCTTCTATAACCTAATAAACTTTTGTCTATATTCTAGCTCGTCTAGAATATAAGGTAACAGTTTCATAAGTGCCTGTTATGAGTGTGACCACCACGCAAGGTTGTTACATATATGACAGCTTCACAAGTATTTGTACAGTCACCTGACAGTTACACAGTTGGTAACAGAAGATATTGTTGTATGTGACAAACATTTTATTTTCCTGAAGATTATTATAATATGTGCACGTGATTATACACCGATTTGGGCCTAGTGAGATTCGTTACATGTTGAGTGATACATCCCTGTTTGACATGATCAAATATTTTTCGCAATAACTTTTGGGAAGTAAGTTATTTATAATTCACACTACTTTGGCTGTGAGAGGACGTGACTCAGCGCAGTTCTCGCCTTGCAACACTCCAAAACTACCCAGCAACATTCCTGTGTTCTAAACATAGTTGAGTTTTCCCTTGGTAGACATCACAAGTTATTTGCCTAGGCTGCTGGTGAATGTAGTGTGTTGCAAGTTCCTTGTGTAACAGGCAGAAACTTATGTACAGAGAAACTTGTCTTGTGTTCGTCAGTCGCATAGTGGTCTTGATTCGTCGTGGATCTCTCTCATCAGTGATCCAAGCGAACCTTCAGTGAACCCATTGACCTGAGATTTCACCGGGTGCCCAGCTCCGACATTCCTAGGTCATCAAACTTTGGCTCCTAGCAACTCTCAAGTCAGTGATCGCCATAGTGACGGTTGCCTTGACAACGAGGACGAAAGCAGGAGACACCATCTTGGATCCACGCCATATGGGTGGTATATCACATGGACTGATATTAACCCTGAATTTTTCTCAGCTGATTGGCTCCGCTTAGTGGACGTCTACAGATTTGGTGGCTATATTTTCAAAAATCTTCCCAGAACTTCACTTCTCACATCGCTCCTGAACTAAGAAGACCTCTCAACAAGACCTCCTGCTGGACCCGGAACTGTGAAGACCGCCCTCTCCCTTGTGCCATTGTTGGCCATCTTCCCGGACCGAACCACCCACGACTGTCATCGTCCACAACAACTCACGAGCGTTCTCGGTTTATCGAGCATTAGCTTGCCCTCCCCACTGGTGGTGTGAGTGACCCACACTCCAGCTGGAGAGCAGTTATAGCGCGATATTCCCGGCGTGGTTTGAGCTCTTTTCCTTCTACTACTATTTTTCCTTTTTCGCTCTGGCCTAGGGACCTGCACCCTCAAAAGTGTATTCGTCCTGCGGTCCCCCCTGTAACTGTTCACCTCCCTCCCAGGAGATTGTGAACACGAAAGGGGGTTGGAGCAAAACCCATCCCAGCCGAGTCTTTCCAGGAAAACCGTGATCGTGCGGGTCCACCTGGAAAGAGGGTAGCAATCCTTATCCTTCCCAAATAGGCACACTTAGCTCACGTCTATAAGTGAGCAGTCACATACACTAGGAAGTAGGCTTCCCCAACGGGGCTCCGGGAGAGAAGCTCAGGAACCACTCTACGACCACCAGCCAGTGGGGAGTGCTGAAATTCCTCTGCTATTTACTCAACCGGAATAGGTAGGATCTAAAAAAAAAATAAAATAAAAATAAAAAACCGGTTATGGAGCGCGTACGCCCTCCTAACCGCGATCCCCGCCTGAACCGCCAACCTGACGACCCGAACTACGACAGGCTTCGCACAGAGAAAGCAGACCAGTTACGCGCCTTCAATGAAGCCCTGAAAAGTAGGAACACTGCCACCACCTCCAACAACTCCACCACCACTGCTACCGCCACTGAGGACAACTGGACGAAGGTAGAAAACAAGAAACGCCGACGTGCTTTTTCGGGAAACGAATGCCGTCAAGCAGCCCCAAAGGCACCCATCACCACCACCAGCTCACCTCCAACGACACTGCCAAAATTCCGGATCACGAAAACGGACGCAAAAACAACATATGCCGCCGTCACAGAGATGGAAAAGCTAAATCCACTGGCCAAATTCTCAGTGCGGCCCAACCTAAAGGGGGAGATGATTATTCACCCCAAAGACAAGGACTCCGCCACCACCCTCGACACTTACCTGCAAAACACCACCACCGTTGCATCAACAAAGCTGGACCCCGCCCAAAAACTGATGAAGTCGGTAGTCCTCCGGTACCCGAAGGAACTACCTCTCGAACCCCTGGAGAACCACCCGAAGATCTTAAAAGCCGAGAGATGCTCTCCCCTGTCCGACAAGACGGCCACCACGAAACAAGTGCTCATAACGCACTACGGCTCACCCCCCAGCACCATAGACCTCAAAACCTGGGGGATCTACGAAGTGAGGCCCTTCGTCCCAGAGCCCCTGCGGTGCTTCAGATGCCAGAAATACGGGCACCATCAGACAAGGTGCACGTACAAGGAAATCTGCGCAGTCTGCGCACAGAAGCACGGCACACAATCCTGCCTCACCAAGTTGAAAAATGGGGAAAAGATTGCCCCCAAGTGTGCCAACTGCGGGGGCAAACACCACGCCTGGAATCCTGGATGCTCCGAGAGAACAAAGAGGGTCCAGGCAAACCGACCAGCAGCAAGACCGGCCCCCACCGCCTACACACCAGCCCCACCAAGTACCTTCGTGTGGGGAACCCAAAGGCCAAAACAACAAAGACAACCTCCTCAGCCAGTCAACACCCAAAGTGCAGCCCAGTTTCCTGGCCTCACTACGGCCACACCTCAGCCACCCAAGCAGCAGACAACGACAACCACGAGAAAGACAAAAGAAGCACACACCAAGGCACCAGAAGGAATGATACACGTATCAGACCTAGCCAAGGTACTGACAACCTTCGCGGAGGGCCTAGCCGGACTACTGGGCCACAAGATCCAACCCACACAGCTCCAAATACTCATGGGGAGCGTCCTCGGGCAAGTCGCCACAGCTCCAGCCACCTCAGTGGAGGAAGCCACGCCGGTCCTCACACGAGTGACAGCCGAGGTACACTCTACACCGAAGAAGGCCACCAGAGAACCCAAGATACCGACAGCTCCCAGAAAGAAACTGGACGTTTCAACTCCCCTGAACCGAACCACGGCCCAGAAGGCAAAAACCACAGAACACGAAGATATGAACCTGATCCAGTTGGAATCGAACTTGGACATCTCCATCGAGGACCACCAGAAGTCCCCGATGAAACAGTGGTGGAAAACATCAGCACCCTGAACATCCTAACATGGAATGCTCAGGGCATCAAAAACAAGAAACACCTCCTACAAGAAGCAGCAGCCAAGGACAAGCTTGACATCATACTGCTACAAGAAACACTTCTACAAGAACACCACAGTTTCAAATTCAGCGGTTACAAGACATACAGGAGGCATTTCACGCAGGCGTCAACAAGAGGATGTATGATCTTGGTCAAGTCAAGCATACCCTCCGCCGATGTCACGCAGCAATTTCCATGTGGGGAAAACATCGAGACACAGGCCGTCAAAGTAACCCTCCAAGAACGGGAATTAACTGTTCACAACATCTGCAAGAACCCAAGGGGCTCACTGGAGGTTACTCAATTATTTGCTTCGGCCGCTGACCACGCCACACTCATAGGAGGGGATTTCAACGCACATCATCCCTTCCTAAGCTCGGCAAGCCCCACAAATGAAGACGGCCTACACCTATACACTACCTTTCAAGATACACCCGAGATCTGCCTCCTGAACACCGGAGAGCCCACCCACACTAGGGGAGGAAGGCTAGATCTAACCTTCGTCTCCAGTGCACTACAGCCTTCGGCCTCCTGGCAGATACACCCCACGCTGACCAGCGACCACTTCGCCACCCTAACAACGCTGAAGGTGAACAAACTCCCCACTCCACCCCCCCCGAGATGGAGATACAATACCCAAAAGGCAGACTGGGGACTCTTCAAGAAACACCTGGCTAAGTGGCGCGAAAAATCACAGCTGGCCGGCGCAGCACCCGTGGATGAGACAACCCTCCACCACCAATTGGTCGAGGCGTTTCACCAAGCGGCAGAAGAGGCTATCCCAAAAACAAAACCCACATCAAGACAGTACAATGATTACTGGTACTACTGTCCCAGGGTGAAAGAACTCAACCACAGAGTGAACATGGCCCGAAGAGACTACAGGAGACATCCCACGGCAACAAACAGACATCTCCTGCAAGTCATAGTTAAGGATACCAGGGAAGAGAAGGAAGAAATAAAAAACGTAAGCTGGCTCAAGTGGTGCTCCGAACTGAACGAGCACACCTCCCTTGGCAAGATGTGGGCCCAGATCCGAAGGGCATCTGGGAAGGCAACACCACCACCACCAACCCATCCCAACCCAGAAGAGGAAGCCGAGAGACTTGCAAAACTGTTCTCTGACCGAGCAGCAACGAAAAACCTCCCGAGACAGGCGGAGGAGACACAACGGCGTCTGCGACAGGTCAGACTCCAGATGATCGAAGAGGCCTGCAACAGTGAAGATGACACTGACAGACCATTCAACCAGCAAGAACTCCAGAAGTCGCTAAAACGAAGCAAGGACACAGCTCCAGGGGCCGACAGGATAACCTACTCCATGCTTTCTCATGCCGGAACAGCTGGACACGAGGCTCTGCTGCAAGCCATCAATGCTTCGTGGACAGCACAAAGACTCCCACCGGAATGGAAGAAGGCAGATATACAGCCCATTCCGAAGCCCAGAGAACCAGACAAACCGAGGCCCATCTCCCTTCTCAGCTGCATAGCGAAGACGGGAGAAAGAATGGCTCTCAACCGACTCAAGTGGAAAGTAGGCAGCCCACACCCTCACATCTTTGCTTACACCGAGAACACCGGCACAGGCAACAACATCGCCGAGATACTCAGCACAGTGGACAACAAACCAGCTCTGGTGGTCTTCCTCGACCTGGAGAAGGCCTTCGAACAAGCAAATCCATTGGCCATTACAACTACGCTCGCTAAAAAAGGCGTCAAAGGAAGGTTGCTGGGGTGGATCCAGAACTACCTCACACAGAGAGAAGCACGAGTACGCTTTCAGGGAGCAACCTCAAGCTACAGGGTCCACGAAAACGGAACCCCACAAGGAGGCATCCTCAGTCCAATGCTGTTCAATGTCCTGATGGAAAATCTAGTCAAACTTCCTTTCAAACAAACAGCCAAGCTCCTATGCTATGCAGACGACTTACAGCTTATAGTAAGAGGATCGAACAGACTAGCCAACACGCAACACGCACTCCAACTTATAGAAGAGGAGTGCAACAGACTTGGACTCAAGATAAATCCAGCCAAGTCGAAAGCGATGGCCATCTGCACAGACACACCAGACAAGATGCTCTCCATACAAAACACGCCGGTAGTCTGGACCAACGCCCACCAGTGTCTTGGAATCTGGTTTGACCAGAAACTCACCTTCAAGCCGCAACTCGAGTATCTCAGGCACAGGACGAAGAGCAGACACAATATAATGAGGTCACTCACCAGCAAATCCGCAGGAGCAAACCTTCATGTGCTCAAAGCCTACTACACGGCCGCCATCAGATCGCTGGTAGATTACAGTGCTCCAGCACTCATTGGACTGAGAGAAGACCAAATAGCTAAGCTAGAAGTCATCCAAAACAATGCTCTCAGAACCATGCTCGGAGCACCCATGTGGACCAGAATTTGCAATCTGCAAATGGAAACCGAACTACCACCCCTGGCAGTACGAGTCAAGCAGGTGACAGCCGGTCTCCTCGCCAAAATCTGTAGAGCAGACAAGCCCACAGTTGCCAAGATTCGAATCAGTGCCTCCCTCCACCTCGACCACAGAGTGCGAGGGGCCACCTGGTCGCACGAGGCAAGCGAGGTCATCCGACACCTGCAAGCAGAAACACTCGTCAAGAACAACCAAGACACACGAGACAATGGTTACGCTGTTCCTCCACCATGGAGCCCTCCACCAGCCACACTCAAATTCACCGACCTAGGCGATAGTAAAGCCAACCTCCAGAAGGAGGACCTCAAAAAAATAACTCTCCAAGCCATAGCCACCGAGACACCGGCTGATGCAGCATCATACTTCACAGACGGCTCGGTGGACCCAAAACATCATAGATCCGGAGCGGCCTTCTACACCCAAGGTCAGACCCTCCAATGGAGACTTTCCAATGACTGCTCCACCCTACAAACAGAACTGGTAGCAATCTCAAAGGCCCTACAACACGCTGCAACACAACACAACAAGTCCATCATAATTCACACGGACTCGAAATCGGCCATGCAGGCGCTGCAACACAGTCAACCAAGAGACAACGTCCACATCATCACCTCGATCCTCGCACAGCTACAGGAATTCCAAAGCCAAAACCGACCAGTCGTCTTACACTGGATTCCCAGTCATGTAGGGATCGGAGGAAACGACGTGGCAGACGAAGCAGCCAAGGCAGCTACACGTTCTAGTAGCGTACACATCCAAGTTCCAGCAAGTGTGCAACAGATCAAGAATCACCTCAGAAAGACTAGCAAGCTCCACATCAAAAAGAGCTTCCTTCATGCACTCAACGCCGGTTCCCAATCAGCCAAATGGTACCTGGCGGCCACAAAAGGGGAACCACCTTTCGCTGACAAGAAAACTCCAAGACAAACCCAAGTCAGCCTTCATCGACTACGACTAGGGTACAAGTGCTCCTGGCAGATGATCGGAAATGACGTCATGGAATGCACCTACTGTCAGGAGCCAGCAGCCAACCCACTTGAACACTATCTCCTCGATTGCGAGGTCACACAAAGCCTCCGAAACAGAACTCAAATCTCCCAAGAAACACACACAACACCAGCGGCCACTCTAACCCGAAAGGCCCATACAGACCACATTCACCACCTACTCCGGGTCATCACACGATACCCACCACCCAGATAGCTTAGAAAGCATCCTCTCCCAGCAAGTGCGGACCCCAGTTCGGGGGGCGCGCCACTCCGAAGCTGACCACGTCCAAGAGTGGGGGCTGGTGGTAAGCATCCACTGATCGGGGGTCCGCTCACACTTGCAACCGCAGTATCCCTCCAATCTGCAGGTGGGACCACCTCCAATCCCAATCCGGTCTGGCTGCTCCTGGAGCTCCAGCCGGAACCACCAAACGGGCCGCCTACAGGCAAAGGCCCGTGTCGGACTACGGTCCGACAATCTCAACAACAACAACAACCCAGAACTTATTAGTCTTCTTCAATCAAGTCTTCGGCATTAAGTATGTCACAAACATACAGCCGTCGTGTAGGTTATGTATAATCTATAAGTGTCTTACTTATTAGTATACTGTATATAAATATACTGAAGTATTTTCGCCTTTTC
This sequence comes from Homarus americanus, assembly GCF_018991925.1. NCBI lineage: Eukaryota > Metazoa > Arthropoda > Malacostraca > Decapoda > Nephropidae > Homarus > Homarus americanus. The sequence continues at coordinate 5,652,997 of NW_024716703.1, forward strand.
ATTTGTAGATATATTAATTTTTTTTACAGTTATTTTATATCATTTGCTGTAAGTGGATAAGCAAGGCTACTGTGGAGACTGATTTATACATTCATTATATTTGATGGATGATAAACGTAATATTTTGTGTCCTGATATTACCGAGTTGGCGGAACGTCATATTGAAGCCTCAGCTCTGGTTGAGGACCCATTCCAGCCAGACACTGATTTAGCTTTTGGCACTAGTGTTTATACTGAACACGTAAATTTGCAGGAAACACAGATGCGTTTAAAGGGTGACCCCTCTGTTGAGAGTAGTGAACAGGTAATTGATCAGTCATTTAACGATTTAAACCACAGAACCCTTAGGTCAGGTCGAACAGTCACAATCCAAAGTTTCGACACCCCCTGGCTGAGTGTTCGCCGAGGCCAGGGTTAAGGTAAGTGCTGGGTGATGGGACGCAGACTAGTTCAGCAATGTGGTAACGAGGCACTACGATGGAGAGGTTCACATTTCAACCACTGCAACATTCCGAGATTCATAGCACACGAGCACAGGAAGGAACTTATTACATAACTTGCATAACAAATGCTTTCTTAACATTGTTTGCCACACATAGCAATAACATGTTAAGATTGGAGCATGAAAAACTTTCCCTTGTCCCAAAACACTGACTTGGAACCACTAGAAGTGAATCATCAGGGCAGCATATATAAAGGGTGGCCGGCGGCAGAATTTCGTCAGACTGCTGGACCCGGAGCTGTGAAAACTTCACTGTTAAAAAATCTTGTAAAATTTTCATAAAATTCTCTGGTTATATTGTTGTCAAACATTTTCTGTATAATTTACAGAGATTCTGTATATATTTTTACATAAAATATCTGTTGAATTAACAGATTGTTGGAAGTTATTGGAAGCTCCAACAACCTGTCCCTGAATACGAATTTGCAACTTTCGATTTACAGCAGGTACCTACATTACTGCTAGGTGAACAGGGACCAAGGGGACTAGGAAGAGTGTCCAAACAACTTCCGCCGGCCTGGGAATCGAACCCGTGACATCTTGCTTGCGAGGCAAGAGCGGCACCACTCCACCAGCACCCCACCTATGTGATGATGTGGCGCTCTTTGAAATAATGTAAACAAACACGGACATACGACGAATTTGAAGCACAAACAACCGCCAACCGCATATTCAGTAATTACATATAGAAATAACAGCATTAACAGGCAATTTTAAATGTTCTTTGCATCATGAAGTGTCTATAGTATGATAAAACGTCAGTTTATATTGATAATTAAACAAATTGAAACAGAGAAAGAGAGTGTCTGAAATATTTTACAGACCAAAAAAAGTAATTCAAATTACTACGTTTTCCTGGTCGGAAATACAGAAGAAAAATGTAAAAAATACTGAATTTTTTAACAGTGTTGCCTTTTCTGCTGCATGGTTGAGCAGTCTGCAACTTCGTTGTGATTGGACACTCAATCCTAGTGATTGACATTACCCAACATAGCGACTGTGCAATTTCCATCTCAGATTGTACGAGAAACATTCAAACTTCTGAAAAAACATAAATTTGGGCTCCCAAAAATTTTGACTACTCCCCGTGCGTCTATGTCCTGGATTGGCCAATTAGCGGTGCCCCACGGTTGTTGTTGTTGTTGTTGAGATTGTCGGACCGTAGTCCGACAAGGGCCTTTGCCTATAGGCGGCCTGTTTGGTGGTTCCGGCTGGAGCTCCTGGAGCAGCCAGACCGGATTTAGGATTGGAGGTTATCCTACCTGCAGATATGAAAGGATACTGCAGGTTGCAAGTGTGAGCGGACCCCCGATCAGTGGACGCTTACACCAACCCCAACTCTTGGACGTGTTCAGTTTCGGAGTGGGGCGCCCCCCGAACTGGGGTCCGCACTTGCTGGGAGAGGATGCTTTCTAAGCTATCTAGATGGTGGGTATCGTGTGATGGCCCGGAGTAGGTGGTGAATGTGGTTTGTTTGGGCCTTTCGGGTTAGAGTGGCCGCTGGTGTTGTGTGTGCTTCTTGGAAGTTTTGAGTTTTGTTTCGGAGACTTTGTGTGACTTCGCAGTCGAGGAGATAATGTTCAAGTGGGTTGGCTGCTGGTTCCTGAGAGTAGGTGCATTCCATGACGTCATTTCCGATCATCTGCCATGAGCACTTGTACCCTAGTCGTAGTCGATGAAGGCTAACTTGGGTTTGTCTTGGTGTTTTCTTGTCGGCGAAAGGTGGTTCCCCTTTTGTAGCCTCCAGGTACCATTTGGCTGATTGGGAACCAGCGTTGATTGCGTGAAGGAAGCTCTTTTGGATGTGGAGCTTGCTAGTCTTTCTGAGGTGATTCTTGATCTGTTGCAAGCTTGCTGGAACTTGAATGTGTACGCAACTAGAACGTCTGGCTGCCTTGGCTGCTTCGTCTGCCACATCGTTTCCCCCGATCCCTACATGACTGGGAATCCAGTGTAAGACGACTGGGCGGTTTTGTCTTTGGAATTCCTGTTGCTGTGCGAGGATCGAGGTTATGATGTGGACGTTGAATCTTGGTTGACTGTGTTGCAGCGCCTGCATGGCCGATTTCGAGTCCGTGTGAATTATGATGGACTTGTTGTGTTGTGTTGTGTTGCAGCGTGTTGTAGGGCCTTTGAGATTGCTACCAACTCTATTTGTAGGGTGGAGCAGTCATTAGAAAGTCTCCATCGGAGGGTCTGACCTTGGGTGTAGAAGGCCGCTCCGGATGTATGATGTTTTGGATCCACCGAGCCGTCTGTGAAGTATGATGCTGCATCAGCCGGTGTCTCTGTGGCTATGGCTTCCAGAGTTATTCTTCTTGAGGTCCTCCTTCTGGAGGTTGGCTTTGCTATCACCTAGGTCTGTAATTTTGAATGTGGCTGGTGGAGGGCTCCATGGTGGAGGAACTACGTAACCATTGTCTCATATGTCTTGGTTGTTCTTGACGAGTGTTTCTGCTTGCAGGTGTCGGATGACCTCGCTTGCCTCGTGCGACCAGGTGGCCCCTCGCACTCTGTGGTCGAGGTGGAGGGAGGCACTAATTCGCGTTTTGGCAGCTGTGGGCTTATCTGATCTAGTATCACGGTGGCGTGATACATGCACGTTTACTGCGGTGCTCTGATTGGCTGACCGAACGTGGCGTGGTAGGGAGACTGTCTCTACTCTCTAAGTCCTCTTCTTTCCTTTTTTCAGCCCCCTCATGCACTCCGTTCCTTGAACGGGAAGCGGGACTTAGCAATACGGTCGATGCGACAAGGGAACCTTTAATAGTGCAGGGCACCCCTTGTCCGGGATCACCGGTAGGTGGCAATTTATATAGAATTTACTTATAGTCACAGGTAACCTGGGCGCAGAACCCTACGAGCCAGACGCCCGTCCAAGAGGGAGGGGAGGCGGGGTCACTGCTCCCAGGCAGGAGCCCTGTGTTGTAGGTAGGATTGTGATGTAATCAGGGAAGATGACCACAAGCATTTGGATTAAACATAGAGATAAGGGACACCCTATTAGAAGAGGAAAATGGCAAAAATCACAAATAACAAATTACATGTCCCATTAATAAGAATATTTAGCGCCAAGGAAGGTTTCAAAGTAATCTGTAAAGATGACTTTGACTCAGACAAAATCCTCTCAAAAGAATCCAGAGATGTTTTTTACAATGAAGGACTTGTTGTTGTCATGCCACCAAAACAAAAAGCAAAAAGATCAGTTTTCGTTCGCCAAGTCGACAAGGAGATCGGGAGGAAGACATCTGAAGATCTGAAAGATGAACTGGAATGCCAAAACAGTTGGATGAAGATCGAGGAAGGTATCAAGATGAAAGCCTACACTCATGTTTTCAAGATTACCTTCGAAGAAGTTTCAATGGCTGAAAAAGTATTACAACAAGGCTTTCTAATATTTAACATGTCAGTAACACCTCATCAAATAAAGAAGGAAACATTTATCAGTCTGCAAACTTGCTTTTCCTGTTACAAATATGAAGAACACAAACGAGAGACTGTCCAGAAAAAGATAAAAAGTACTGTTCAGACTATGAGGGCGACGACCATACCTACACTGAATGTAAGAACACACATGTTGGCTGTTTCAACTGTAAGAGAAACGGGAATGCATATATAGGAAAAAGGACGTTAGCAATAGCTTGCTCAATAAAAAAGCACTTGGTAAAGTACAAGGAACAAGAAGCAAGGAAAAAGGAACAAGAAAAGAAGGACACGACATACGTTGAAACAGCGAAGAGAGCGGGCCAATAGGCTCACAGACCAGAATCCACCATCTTAAACTTAAGCGAACCAATACATAACAAGGTAATGATTAGTATGATCCACGCACACCTGCACAATATCATTGCACCCGGATCGTACAATGAGGAGTTAAGGATAATGTTAAAATTGAATAACCTACCGGAGATGATATTCCCAGAGAATCCAGAATCCGAAAAATTATTTCAGGCAACATACTCAAGCGAACTGAAAGAAAGACTACAGCTAGACAAACAAAGGTTTGAGCAAGGAGCAACAGCTGATACACAAGAAACACAAGCGACTGATAGAGATCCCAGACAAATGACTAGAAGTGACAAAGAGAAGATAGAAACAACAAAAGGACAGTCTACAAGATAAACGATAAGGAGGAGAGAAGATAAGATGGAGACTGATCATAATAGACAACCTGAATCTGCTGAAGATATTGGATTAAAAGTTATCACCACAACAAAATATGGATTCCCAACATCGAGAACAACAAGAGGGACAATAGCAAAAAGCTCTGAAGGAGGGATATACAAGTGGACATATCAAGAAAAATCCCGAAGCGAAGATTACGTCTGGACACTAATCACTATGGACAAACTAAAGATTACGACCAATGACTTTAAAATAGTAGACCCGTCAGAGTTTAGAAGAGTCAGAAGCGGGAAACAGGACGATAGGTCTCCATTCCAACTGCGACAATCCAAGTATAAGAAATAATGGACAACAGACAAAGTAAGAACTTTAAGAATAATACAACGCAGCGTACGAAACTGGAAGACCGAGAGAATTAACCTAAGTAATATATATCAAGAAATTGACAATGACATTATACTAATAAACAGTCACGGTGAGACAGACAACAACAACATAAAACTCTTTAACAATTATGTAAACCAAAGAAATAAATCGGGCGAGAAAAATGACGGAGTACATATAGCAGTTAAGAGAAACTTAAAAAATAAACTAATCGATGACTTCCAGGATGAATTTCTAGCAATAAAAATAAATACAACTCAAGGAGACGTAATTATTGCTACTGCTTATCTGCCACCGAGACGACACTACTTACCTATAGAAGATCTATTAAAATTGGCTAACAACAGTCACTCGATGTACATCTTAGGAGACTTTAACGCCAGACACAGGATTTTCGACGATACAAATAATAACGCCGTGGGAAACGCCCTTAATCAATTAATAAACCTAGGGAAAATCAATCGTCTAGGTCCTAACTTTCCAACCTGGAGAAATCACAATACACAATCGACACCAGACAAAATATTTACCAACAACAAAGCCTTTTTCAATTACCATATAAAACAAGGTAGTAGGTAGATAGGCAGCTGCCAAACATGGAGGTACTACTGCCTGGGAAGATATTGGAAGCGTAATGTGTTGTCTTATGGAAAACCTTGCTGCCATATGGCATCACGAAAATTGTGACCAAGTCCCAGGTTGCTGATCCGACTTTTTGCCTCATTTACACACAATTGCAGGGTCTCAATTGTTTCTCTTAACATTGACAACATAACATATATATATATTGTTTCTCACTCTTTATCATTCTTTTTTTTATTTCTTTATGGTTCTTAATTATGATTATTGCAATTATTATTAATATTATTATTATCATTATTATTTTATTATTTTTTATTTTATTTTATTTTATTTATCTAAATTATTATTATTATTATTATTATTACTACTACTATTACATTTTCGCCCCCCCCAGGCCCCGATGTGGGTCAGTGACCTGTGCCCGGGTGGGCTAATACCCATAAAAAAAAAACATGCAGTGACCATCTACCAATTATACTAGCACTGTCAACAAGCCCCATACAGATACCAATAAAAAAGATACTGAAAATGAGCAAAACAGATTGGGACAGCTTCAAAGACGACTTAGGTAATCACCATTCGAATTAACCTACAAGGGAAAACAACAGAAGACATAGATCTCAGAAATGGACAGACTGCACTCAGCAATAAAAACATCTATAACCAATCTTACTCCTACTTCACACTTTAGAACATTACCCAACAACAGACTAACAGAAGAAGTTAAATTAATCCAAACCCATTACAATGAAATAAACAGGTATATGGAAAGACACGGCAGTAACAGACGGATAAAATTAAGAGACGCATGTAAGGAAGCAAACAACAAAAAATGGAATGATATTATAATGGCGTCCGACAAGACTAAGGACACAAAAACATTTTGGACTTCCATAAACAAAATGATGGGGCATGTTACCGCAAGCGTTACATAATTATGATGACATATAAACAAATGTTATGTTAGGCTGTAACTCATGTCATGTTTATTACAATGTAGAGTGTTGAGATGGTTGAAGATGAGAGGCCCAGAAGGAGGTTGTAGGGTGTGAAGGGAGTTTGTTTATGAATAATTATAATCACCTGACTCAGCCATAGCTGACCAGCCAAGGGGCCAGGCTATAGGGTGGGCATTTCAGTATAGCTACCCATATCTTAGAGTCAACACCTACCCTGGCCTCTCTCTAGACTTTCAACACATAAGTTTAACTAGTACTTATTGTGTGCACAGGTAGACTGTGTCAATGTTTTTGTGTTAACATTAGACTAATTACATAGCCATGATTGTTATGTAAATATATATTGGATTACACATTTATGTAAGAGTGCTTATGTATGACTTAGTTGAAATTCTAAATGAATTGTATTCAACAGGTTTGACCGAATTATAATGTTCGTGTACGACGTCAGAAGTATTATTCACCCTATAACCGTCTGATTGGCGGTTACAGGGCACAACAAGCAAAAAACACCATACATTAAAGACCAAAATGGAACAAAATTGTAAGAGGAAAATGAACAAGAGTCAGCATTCAAAAGGGAATGGGTAAAAGTTTTTAAAATATCAGATGAGGAAAATGAAGATTTTGATAGTGAACACGAAGAAAGGATAGAAGACGAAATGGGAAGACACATACATAGAATCACCCCAAAGCAGTATCTAATATACTATAGGACTAGGCGTGTGTCTGTCTGTCTGTCTGTCTGTCTTTTTGTGTGTGTGTCTGTTCTGGGCAGCCGAAACGGCACAATCGTTTTTCATCAAATTTGGTGGAAAAATCGCAGAAAATTCGTATAGTGGAATAAACCTGGTCCCATATCGATGGTTTCTTTAGGAAGCCATTAATTAACCATTTTATTTACACTGAAAAACGATGCAAGTCTACGGACTTGGCGCACCCTCATTTGCTGTACGCTGTCAGCCCATGATTGCAGTTATGGTATGGCTCCCTCCTCTTCCCCCACTTTTTTTCTTAGCCTACTTTTTTTTAATGTTGTTTGGATTAGAAAAGGAAGGAAGATGAGTAAATAGAAGAATAAAGAAGGGGAACAGAAAATAGTTAGAGATAACAGGTTTCATCATGCGTCTGGATGCACAGTTTCAACGTTACCAGACCATTTTCGGACCTTACAGCTACAGTGTGTACAGTATACTTATTCCTGTGGCTGACTGTACATGGAAATGGAGAAGAAAGAAAAAGATAATCGCAGGAAAGCATGGAGAAGATAGAAAGGGAGAAGAGAAGGAGAAGAAGAGAGACTGAAGCATTATTATCCTTAAGAGGCAAGGAAACGAGATGGGAGAGAGGGATAGTGAGGTGGAGGTATGAATGGAGGGATGGAAGGACAGAATAAAAATGGTATAGAAGGATAGTAGAGAAGGAGACTAGAGAAGGAGACAAAGGCAGGACAGCGATAAGTAAAACAAAAATGAGAACAAGTATTCGGATGATAACATGTAGAAATTAGTCGGTTAAATGTAAGTAAAAAGAGTAAGAATAATGAGATAAAACATAAAGAAGAAAGAGAAACTTATTATAACAATCACAACCATAATTATAACAACCACGACCATGATTATAACTGTATGTATATTATGTATGCTGGATTATATATTATGTATGTATATTATGTATGTGCTCCATTTATGTATTATTTATTCAGCCTAGCTAGCAGCGTGTGGCAATGTAATTACCATATCCCACATGCTTAATTAATGTGCCTGGCGACGTATGGAAGCTGCTAATGTCTTACTTGCCATACGTCGTCTATAGCAGTTGACAAGCAGCCAGGTTGAGGAGAGCACTACTCCCCTTGTGTACATATCTCCTATCCAGTAAATCGAACCTACAAATCTATACAGGTGTTTATGTTCTCTCCTGTATATTGAACTTATTATCCAGAACCTAACATGGCGCAGTGCGTAATCTTACTGGATAATTACGAGTGATAGTGCAAAGTTTGTGGAAAGCCGGCTTATGGACTCCTTCCCTGCGTCAACCTACCGCCATCCCTCCTCGAAGAATTTAGCAACTTTGAGCAGTGTCAGTGACAGTGATTTTCTGTGAAGTGTTTAGTGCATTGTGTGTTTCGTGCCATTCATGTGTGACCTTGTTTTAAAGGATTCCCAAGATATACGGCATGTTCTGGGCATTTGTGGGGAGTAGAGTTCAGTGCACCCTTCTCTGACCGCGTCCAGAGGGTGACTGAGCTCCTCGCCGTCTCCACCCCACCCCCTCCCCCTCACAGCGTCGCCTCCACACCCCCTCATGGCGAGACGCTCTAGCCTGCCCGGGACACACACACACACATACATGTACTAACACTCACTGACCGCGCGGCTCCATTATATATATTTTATATATATAATCTACTTATCTGTGTATTTAATTAATTTTTTTTGTCTAAAATCTTGTTGATACGACGGGCTGACCGGTCAACACTGATTTGAGACACAGTACACAGATGAAGTAGTTATGTCTCATGCCTTACGTAGCCGTGGACCCAGCGTATGGAAGAGTCAGGTGGATGATAGCCCTGCAGAGATGGATGACATGGCCGACCACGACGCTCCAGCTCCCACAACATCGCGCAGCCCTTCACCTCAATATTCAGCGTTGTCTCCAGAGATAATTGCTTTAATGAAGTTTATGAGAGATGAAAGGCGCGAGGATGAAGCTAACAGACGTGTGGCGGATGAACACAGAAGGCAAGCAGAGGCAGAGAGAGACCACCAACGGAGATTGGAAGACAGTGCACGGTTTGAAGCTTTGATATCTCGCCTCACTGTTAACCAAGCCCCTGGCTCTAACACTGCCTCGGTACTGAATGGTTCAGATACCTGATCAATGCTCTCTTCACGCCCACCAGCCCCACCTAAAGCAGCTGCTCAAACACCGCCCATCTTGAAGCCTGATGTGACTTTCCAGACTTTTCGTGAATGGCGGCGACGGTGGACTGATTATTCTACAATGGTGGATCTCCAGATTTTGTCACAGCCTAAACAACTCATCCAGCTGCGTATGTGCCTGTCCTTGGAAGTTCAGCGTGTCTTAGAACATACGTTGCAGGTACCACCGACCTCTTCGCTGTCTGTAGAGGAGGTACTGGACGTTCTACAACGGCACATCAAAGGACAGCAGAATGAAACTCTGCGCAGGAGGGAATTGTTTAGCTGCAGACAGATGGAAGGTGAGTCTTTTGACGCCTTTTATGTACGACTTAAGAGAGCCTCGGAAGAGGTAGATATATGTCTAGGCCACCACCAGCAGTGCGAGGAGACCCAGTTGAAGCAGGTGATCCTGATGGGTGTTAAGGACGAGGAACTTGTCCAACGCCTCACCTCCCTCGACTCTTCCTCTTCTCTCAAGGATGTGTTGACGATATGTCGCTCCTATGAGGCTGCCAGGTGTGCCACCTCTGCCATCCGAGCTCCCCCTACAGGTGTTCGCGCTGTGTCCCGGTACAAGGACAAGAAGTCTGTTCCTACACCTTCGCCCACCACGTCCACGCCCGGTTCATTTTGCAACAACTGTGGTAAGCAGCACGGAACACAGGTGTGTCCAGCTGCTCAGTCTACCTGAAACAGTTGTGACCGTAAGGGCCACTGGTCACTCACAGTACGGTGCCCAGCCAAACGCGTCCAGTGCAATGTGTGCGGTCGTCTGGGCCACTATGACAAGTGTTGCCCTTCCAACAAACCCAAGGGACAGCGTCGGCGGAAGCTTCAGCTCCCTTCCACCAGAGAGGGCCGCCCACAGTTTTCCCATCAGAAGCATGACGACCCTGGACAACGCTCGAGCCATATTAGGAATGTGTGCTCCCCCCCGCGTCCCAGGACCAAAGTCCCCCAGTACATCAGTGTCATTGTGACCTACCGCAGTGTGTCATCCCGTCTTCAGATGTTGCCCGACACCGGCGCTGATGCTACAGTCATCGGTCCCCAGCATTTGCAATGCTTGGGGCTCTCTCCAAGTGATCTAGGACCGCCCCCCAAGGATCTCCGCTTTATGGCAGATGGTTCACAGATGACCCCGGCCCTGGGTTCACTCCAAGCACAAGTCACCTTTGGCAACAGGTCGTGTCAAGCCTGGATTGATGTGCATAACGGTGTCCCGACTCCTTTGCTGTCCTACAGACATTGTCAAGAGTTGGCCATCATCTCCCAGGACTTCCCCAAACCTATTCTTGAGGTAAAACACGCCAACAGGGTGCAAAAAGGGAGCAGCAACGACCCTGCTGCCGCCCTACCCCTGCCTCTTGCCAGTGACACCTCTCCTTCGGATGCTCGGAAGTACTTCCTGAAGGAATTCGGCGACGTTCTGGTGACCAAGTCCGCTCTGGAATCCAAGCCTCTCAAGAAGATGGCAGGTCCCCCCATGAGGATCCACCTGAGGGACGACGCGAAGCCCTTCGCTATTTACACCCCCCGACTGGTTCCCCTGGCCTTCCGCGAGGCGGTCAAAAACGAGCTGGACTCCATGGTCGCCCAAGAAATTATTGCACCAACCGGCGATGACCCGTCTCCATGGTGTCACCCTATGGTTGTTGTCGCAAAACCTAAAGGTGGTGTTCGGATCACCACTGACCTCTCCAAGCTCAACAGCCAGGTGTCTCGTCCTGCCCACCCTTCTCCCACGCCCTTTGCAGCTATACGCAGTGTGAACCCGAAGGCGCGCTTCTTCACGACGATGGACGCCCTGTGTGGATACTGGCAGATAGAGCTTGCCGAAGAAGACCGACCACTCACAACTTTCATCACCCCGCATGGACGTTACAGTTATTGCCGTGGCCCCATGGGATTCGCCGCTACAGGAGACGCTTTCTGTCTTCGAGGTGATATGGCTCTACAAGGTCTGGCAAACTGTGTGAAAGTGGTCGACGACATACTCGTGTACGACGAGGATTATATGGATCACCTCTGCCGTATCTACGAGGTACTCAACAGGTGCCGGAAGCACTGCATTACCCTAAATGCCGACAAGTTTGTTCTGGCCAGCTCTTCAGTTGACTTTTGTGGGTACACCCTCTCAGGGAATGGTATCGCAGCTGACCCGGAAAAGGTCCGCGCCATCACGGATTTTCCCACCCCTGCTAACCTGACCGACTTGAGGTCCTTCATCGGTCTCGTCAACCAGTTAGCAGAGTTTTCGTCGGACATCTCCGCAGCTGCTCAACCACTTCGCCCCCTGATGAGCCCCAAGAGGACATTCCTGTGGACCCCCGACCACGACAAGGCCTTCCAGCAAGTGAAACAGGCCCTGTCTCGTCCACCTGTCCTCGCCACGTTTGACCCAGCCTTGCCGACAGTTCTGCAGACAGATGCCTCACGCCTGTATGGCGTGGGATACGCCCTACTGCAGGATCATGGTGGAGGGCAGTTCCGGCTCGTCCAGTGTGGCTCGCGTTTCCTCTCTGACACTGAGACGCGCTACGCCACTATTGAGTTGGAGCTGTTGGCTGTGGTTTGGGCGATGTCCAAGTGCAGGTTTTACCTCATAGGCCTGCAACACTTTCACCTAGTGACCGACCATCGCCCGCTTGTCCCGATCCTCAACCACTACACGCTGGACGCCGTTGAGAACCCTCGCCTCCAGCGTCTGAAAGAGAAGCTCTCGGCGTACATCTTCACAGCAGTGTGGCGTGCTGGTAAGGAGCTCTGCATCCCTGATGCCTTATCCCGCTCTCCTGTCAGCCGCCCTACTCCAGAAGACCATGTGCTCGACGCCGACCTCGCTCTTTCCGTCAGGACTGTGGTCACTCTCCATGCCGTCCAATCCCTTCGTTCGGACCTGTCACCAGATGACGACAAGGCAATGGAGGAACTTCGAACAGCGGCCCGAGATGACCCTTCCTACGTCCGACTTGTCGAGTGTGTGAGGAATGGATTTCCTAGCAACCGCTACGATCTTCACAACACCCTGCTCCCGTATTGGAAACTCTGCGATGAACTCTACTGCGACGGAGACCTTGTTCTGTACGGAGCACGTGTAGTTGTCCCTGCTGCATCACGTCCCCACGCCTTGGCTCGCCTTCACGACAGTCACCGTGGAGCTGAGGCCACCAAACGACGTGTACGACAGACTGTGTTCTGGCCCGGCATCAACTCCGACATCTCCAATGTTGTCCGTGCGTGTGAGCCCTGCCAAGTATTACAACCCAGCCAGCAGCAGGAACCCTTCATGAGTGACGACAACCCCACCCGCCCCTTTGAGTCTGTGTCGGCCGACTTTTTCTCTGTGTCAGGAAAGTCCTTCCTTGTTATCGTCGACCGTCTCTCTGGTTGGCCGGTTGTCATCAAGTGCGGTAATGACACGACGTCTGCCGCCACCATCAGCAAGTTCCGCCACTACTTCCGTGACGTGGGCGTTCCTGTACGCCTGCGAACCGACGGAGGGCCTCAGTTCACAAGCCGGGACTTTGCTGTGTTCCTTGACCGATGGGGAGTCCGGCATGTGTTGTCATCGCCCCATTACCCGCAGTCCAACGGCCACGCTGAGGCTGCTGTCAAATCCCTGAAGCACCTCATCCTTAAGGTGGCCCCTTCTGGGAACATTGACTGCGAGGCCTTCGACCGGGGTCTTCTTGAACTCCGCAACACACCGAACTACACCGGACGCTCCCCTGCCCAGGTTTTGTATGAACGCCTCCTTCGTTCTTGTGTCCCTGCTCACCCTCAATCCTTCTCCAAGGAGTGGCAGGCCAAGACAGAGGATTGTGATCGCCGAGCCGCCGAACGCGTTCAGGACGTCGTCGCCCGCTACAACGACCACGCCCGTTCTCTCCCCAGGTTGAGTGTCGGCACCCAAGTCCGTGTACAGGACCCGACCTCCCTACGTTGGGACAAAGCAGGCGTAGTTATGGGTCTCGGTAGGTCACGGGACTACCAGGTGCGGTTACCCAGTGGTCGTGTGTGGTGGAGGAACCGCCGTTTTCTCCGCCCCTTAACAATGCCTTCTGCTGGCCCCGCCACCAGTGTTGAGTCCCATACCCTTCCCAGTGATGAAGTCCCTCGACGCTCTGAACGGATCCAAAAAAAAAGGTTCACTCAAGACTTTGCTATGAGCGTATAGGGGGGAGGGAGGTGTATGTATATTATGTATGCTGGATTATATATTATGTATGTATATTATGTATGTGCTCCATTTATGTATTATTTATTCAGCCTAGCTAGCAGCGTGTGGCAATGTAATTACCATATCCCACATGCTTAATTAATGTGCCTGGTGACGTATGGAAGCTGCTAATGTCTCACTTGCCATACGTCGTCTATAGCAGTTGACAAGCAGCCAGGTTGAGGAGAGCACTACTCCCCTCGTGTACATATCTCTTATCCAGTAAATCGAACCTACAAATCTATACAGGTGTTTATGTTCTCTCCTGTATATTGAACTTATTATCCAGAACCTAACAATAACAACCACGAGCATGATTATAACAACCACGACCGTGGTTATAACAACCACGACAATGATTATAAAAACCACGACAATGATTATAGCACCCACGACCATGATTATAACAACTACGACCATGATCATAACCACGACCATGATTATAACAACCACGACTATGATTGTAGCAACCACGACCATGATTATAACAACCACGTCCATGATTATAATGTTACGAGTTGGGGATTTAGAATATAGTTAAAAGTCTACCCAGATCCCAACAGGCAACAACAATAAAAAAACATAGACAATCGGACTATAAAAGGGTAGACAAAGGATGCGAGTTTTGTTGTGTATAATAAAGTACCATAAATTCCTTAACAAAATATTCAGCTTTCTATAATTTACCCTTAACCATACTTAACCTAAACATTAACAGTATATACATATTTATACAACATACAATAATTTGAAGCAAGGTGGACGCGGGGAGGCAATATAAGATTACAAATACTTAAGTGCAGAGCTGAGATGGCTGACGAGCAAGGCTGAGTATTGTAGAAGACGGTAGGTAGTCACTGTGCCGTAGGTTTCCAGGATAGGTGATCCTGTGGTCACTTCCCAGAGTGAACTGAACTCTCATCGAACTGGAGCTGACGAAGAAGACTTGTAGGAGGTGACGCAACAACCAGGATATGGAGAAGGAAAACCCCGGAGTGGTAACTAAGACTAGTCATACTCGTGTTTCGTCCCTAGATGGCGTTGCTCGTGGTGTTGGGTAGGTAGATCAGGACAATAGATGGCGTGGTTCGTAGTGCTGGGTAGGTAGATCATGACAATTGGTGGCGGGGTTCTTAACAACAGTAAGTGACGTATCATGACATCGTCTTTGGGGACACCCTGAGTCTCCAACTGCTACTGATATCAGATGATTTTGATTCCCAAGTATCAGAGAATTTGATGTTTGTAATGAAATTGTTATCAGTTTTATATTTTAGAAAGTAATTTATATCCTGAAAGGATATATCAGTCTTCTTATCTCCAAGATCTGATGGCGAGATCTCAGTATCTCTCTGTTATAAGCTCCGCCCACAATGTAGTGCCAGTCTGAGTACTTGACATCAGTTTAATTCTTGCCTTTGAAAGCTGACTAGTTTAAAATGTTGATCTTAGAAACCTTATATGAGCTCATAACCAGATTTTCATAAGCCAATGTGTACAGCAACTGATTTAAATGAATATTTATGTAAAGTTGTGAAGATGCCACCTTCTACGTGTCTAAGTGCCAGTTACCGTAGTATATAGATATGTGTGCACGAGGGAGCGCGTCACTTCTTAACGCTCCCTCATCCTATCTCAGGTATGTGACGAGTGCCTCATGCCCGCCTTATTTAGTGAATTTAGCTCGGTTGAACTTTGCTGAATATCATTGTTCATGTTTTGACACAGTGAAATTCTCATGTGCCAAGTAAGAATTAACGTAACTTAAACATTGTCTGTGTCGATGCCATGCCAGACACACGATCATTTGTAATTGAGTTTAGACCTTTTTTTTTTTTTACACTCCCTCATCGTATCTCAGGCACAGTGTGTGTGTAGCTGATACCCGCAGCTACCATGGATCCTTAGCTGTCTACCAGCGAGATGTCCAAAGGAGGATGTTTCTAATTCAGCAAAATTAGATTCAGAGGGTGACGCACCGGAAATTACACCAGGGAAAATGAGCTCTCTTAGCCCCCGCGACAGAGCTAAGCTAATAACGCGCTTCATTTTTTGGGTAAACACCAGTGAATGAGCCTGGTGTATTAATCTTGATTATATGTGCAAAGTAGTGTTGTTGTACATAATTGTGGATAATTAGCTGAGATTTAATTGCCCCAGTTGAGTATGGAAACCATAAATATTGCTACTACCAGTATTAAAGTTTGTTATGTGTTGTCAGTAAACCATCAATGTGTACTCCCAACTGAGATCTAGTACATGTTCCATGTTGTTCATTCAGAAATAACATGATGTTATAACTAATGTATTAGTATCTGTGCTGTTAGTAAGTGTGTAAAATGACCATCTCTATTGTCCAAAAAATATTTTAATACCCTTAAAAAGGTAAAGGATGTTGAATGTTAATAAAAAATCTATTTTGTTACTCATAAAGTAGGACCTAGTGGTCCGTTTTTTGTCTGAGTGTTACAGAAAAGAAAACAGTGATTGAACCTATGTTTGTTGTTGTGGATAAAGGTTCAAATTGTCATCTTATTCACATTTGATCGAAATAAATATTGATTTAGTATAACTTGAGTATCACCGCTCCTTCCCTTATAACATTTGCTTCTCAGAAAATAAACGCTGGAACCCTCGTGCCTAAACGCTCGTCTACCTCACTACCTAGCACTGTTAATGATACCAGTTATATTCTAATAAAAGCCTGGGTGGTGGCAGTCTACCGTAAAGGTAAAATAATAATACTAATAGTGTTGTTAAAGAGTGACATGGTTTTCCCAGGTTAATCCATTGAATGGAATGCAACTAAGCACTGATAAATACTAACAGAATAAGAGGAAAATATAAGAAACAAATAAAAAAAATGAAATAAATAAAAAATAGCTTAGAAAAGAATTAGTAGAAAAGTATAGAAAATAAAATAATATAACTAAGAAAATTAAAGAAGGTTATATAGGACATAGAACAACTTAAAAACAATTAACTAAAGAAATAAAAGAAAGTTTATATAGAAGTTGTAATATATACTAACAGAAAAGACAAAGAAAACACCCAAAAAAAGTATAAAGAAAAGATATGTATTATTAGTAAGATAATAAAAAAGAAAAAACAAAAAAACATAACTTTTCCCCCCTTACAATATGGGCCATTGTTAGATTAAGGTGGGGAAAGGATGGAAGGCATGCTGGGGCTCAAGGCACAGCCAGACATGAGGGATAGAGAAGTCACAACATATAGTCGTGGGAGGAAAGGTTGGAAAAGAAGTTTAATGAGTTAAACAGAGGGGGGACGATACCCCTTGTTTTACATATTACAGAGTTTGTTAGCTAACTAAGCTAACATAGGATTTAGGATGAGGTTGCACAATGGTTACTATGGTAGACAATAACTAGTTAGATTTTACAATTTCATGTTTATTAAAATCTTATACTGTATTACCTTATGGACTTACTGGATTGTGATTTGTTAAATGTGAACATATATCATCTAAGTTTTAATCTAAGGTGGATCACTGTGGCAGACATAGGCGGATTGGGTTGCTGTAGTGCATGCAAACTCCATGGCCACAAGGTGTGGGGTCGCCCTCCATTGATGTCTTCCCCGCGTAGGTGGTCTGGGCTGCGAGGGTCGTCCAGGAGCTTAATCCCAAACCTTCTTCTCAAGGCAAAGGAACCTGACATTGAGGGCCTCTGTTTTTTTCACAGGTGGATGGTGTCCACTGTCTCCAGGTAGGGTGGCGCTTGGCCACTGGTGTGCCCATCAGTCTCACCGTCGTAGCCATGAACGGCAGAGATATGGTCATTGTAGTGCTTTATTTACCCATTACACATGTCTCACCGTGCTTAATAATATTAACTATCTTCATGACATTATTATTGTTATCAGTGATTGTGGAATTCACGATGTTATGCTCCACCTACACACAGCCTGTTACTAGACTAACCCCCACCTCCTCTACTCCCGCCCCCCCCCCTTCCACACACTACAGTGGGCGACATCTGTTGGCCGACCATAGCATTTCCCCCAGCTGTTTCGAAACTTCAGACTCGAGGCTATTCGAAACCTCACTGTGGCTAGGTAATGGACACGCCTTTTGTGCACGATAGTACCTGTATCTAGAGGACGAAGACGTGAACAATACCAGCCAGTTCGACTTCTGCCAGTACCAGTACATCCAACACCATTGCCAAGGCCTACGATCAGATCGCCAACTCCATGACTGGTCACCTGCAGTGAAACGTAGTACTGAAGGACGTCAGCAAGGAGTTTGACAATGTTTGGCACGCGGGTCTGCAGCGTAAGATCATACAACTAGGGCTGCCCGAAAACCTGACGCGCCTGCTGTGCAACTTCATTACGTACTGCAGAGCCAAAATCAAGATGCAAGAACGTTGTGGAGAAGAATTCTCATTTTCGAGCGGCGTGGCATAGGGTTCTTGTCTCTCACCAAACCTTTACACGCTCAACACTGCTCACCTGCCACCCCTAATCGTCGGCAGCGAGTACGTCATATATGACCATGATGTAACACAGATAGTCACCTGCTCAAGAAGGTCCACGACAAGGATGGCGCGAATCACTGCTCGGGCAATCGAGGATATCATGGAGTATGAAAATAAATAGAAAATAAAAACAAACAAAACGAAGTTCGAGGTCATACTCACACCAAATCCAAGCCGGCGTCATTGAGTACTCTAAACAAGGCAGGTTGCTCGGCCTCATCATCTCCTGGATAGGCATAATTTCCAATGTGAAGGACAGACTAAAGAAAGCCAAAGTCGCTGTCGCCAAATTAACACGTTTTAAACTGATACCTGAGAAGATACAAGTCCACCTGTACAAGGTGCTGGTGAGGCGTGTGTTGGAGTACCCACATATACCACTCCATCATACTCGGGAAGACCAGACTAGAACAACTGCAGAGGTTCCAAATCAAGTATCTGAGTTCATCCAGTATATTTTAATTTTCTTACCAATTGCAGCCATACTCTGTGCTGTTGTAATCTTTATTGGTGGATTACATAAGGCCTATTAATAGCGTGAAAACCCATTTGAAGATACTGTAATGTTCCATAACTTGCATTAAACAACATCATACGTTCACGAGTTCCAACTCCGTGACTAGCCTCCCCTCCCCCCCGCCTCTACCCACCCAACTATTAAATCTCATAATTTGAGCATCGTGGGTTACCACACCTGAACACACTCCCCCTCCACCATCCCCCACTCCTCCCTCCCCCACCTCTTCTCTTCATCCCTCCCCCAAGACTAACGTCAATCGAACATTCCATCCCATCACATTACCTTCCCCTTCATCCCCCAACCCCCCTCCGCCTATTCTACCCATGGCGACGAATTGGACTACTGTAATGAACACTCACAGAACCGACGACATGGTACCTCCCCCTTGTATTTAGAGTTACCGGTAGTGTTGTGACATCACCGAGTATGAACTTATTTAAGACCAGATTTGACCATCACTGGCGTAAGTTTAGATACATTCTGGAACCAGTGAATATTCTTTGAAAAAAAAAATTTTAAATTAATTATTTATAGGAGATAAGTATGTCATAGCTGAAAATTGCCAAAGAAATATGTAAAGCAGTGGAAAACCATATATTTTGATTATCGGCGAGGTTAACTACCTATAAACAATTAATATTTGACGATTGGCAAAAGTCCTGGGAAAATGAACCAACAAGTCATAAGCTAAAAATAATCAAATCATCAGTTTATCCTTGGTTACCATCAAAACAATCCTCTCGACATCACGAAACTATTCTGAATGGTCTTAGAATTGGGCATACGCGATTGACGCATGGCCAACTCATGTCTTCCTCTAATGGTGCCCCACCTATATGCTCCAACTGCCGAACACAAATAACAGTCCAACATATTCTCATTGAATGCCCTATTTATAATCGGTATCGAACAATGTGCTTCACTAACCCTACAATGTAAGATATTTTAGCAGAGACCCCAAAATTTTCCCTAAGTTCAGTTTTGACCTTTTTGAAATACTGTAATCTCCTCCAAACAATATAACACTAAATTATAGAAACACAAATATATGTTAACTAATCCCTCTGGCCAGCCCTAGGAGAGACTCAAATGGGTGTCAGTGGTCTGGTTAAACTAAATCTTGATGATGATGATGATTATCGGCGAATGTTCACTCTACAGTCGCAGGGGTGGTGGTGGAGGTTTGGGGGTGGGGGGGGAGGGGAATGATCCACTTGCAGTTCACTATGAATACATGAAATAGGAAGGGTTTCTTGGGCAGTTGATCCTAAAAGATTTACCAAAACGTTATGTCAGAGTAATAATACTTAACCTAGGTGTTACTAATACCATTAATTTACTCTAGTATATAAAAGCCTGCATCAGTTACCACAACATAATATTACTCTGCCATTTCAGATATGCCTGCAGGACGAGCAAATTCGTCGGCAGTGATTGCTGAGCGAGGCCAAATCATCGGGATGTGGAGAGCCGGGCAACTGTGCCGAACATTGCTCTCGAAGTGGGGAGAAGCACCAAGACGATTAGGAGGTGGATCCGCCGGTGGGAGGAAGAGGGCTCAGTGGAGACGAAACCTCGAAGCGGGAGGCCACGAGTAACGTCGGCAAGGATGGACGCCATGATCGTGGCAGCTGCAACGGCATATCCAATGCGAACATCAGTGGAGCATACAAGAAATCTGGGCCTCAACTGCCATCACATGACGACGAGACCGACTTCATGAAGCCGGGATCGACTGCCATATTCCAGCTCACAAAGGGTGGCTAACACCTACTCACAAGGAGTGTCGACACGGCTTTGCATTGGAACACCTTCCACATAGAGAAGAATACTGGAGAACCATTATATTTACCGATGAAACGGTGTTCAGTTCAGTGGGAGCCGAAGCAAGGCAGTGCTGGCGGCCCCCCAACACACGCTACCATGAGAAACACATTCAACGTCGCGCAGTGAGTGGTAGGGTGTCAGTGTCATTCTGGGGGGTGGATGTGGGCACATGGGCCAGGTGAACTGGTCAAGATCAATGGCCGTTTCACTGGTGAGCAGTATGTAGACTTCCTGGAGCAAGTGCTAATTCCTACAGTCCGGGCTATGGCAGTTCCAGCCCCCCACACTATCAGGCTGGTTCATGACAACAGTCCTATTCATACTAGCAACATAGTGAAGGACTACCTCCAGGATCACCCTGAAATTGAGGTCATCGACTGGATAACATTAGGATATGATATTAATCCGATTGAACATATTTGGGCCATGATGAAACGTAATTAGGATATTGGGGAGCAGCGAACCTGTGCAGCAATAGAGGCTAAAGCTTACGACGTGTGGGAGAGCATACGTTGACGACCAGGGGTGTGCCTGAAGCTGGTCGACTCCATCCCTAATCGCCTTGATGAAGTCCTGAATGCAATGGGTGGCTGGACCAAATACTAAGATGTGTGTATTGGTGTATTGTTTGCATTTTAGTGTTGTTTGTAAATACAATTAATATATATTAACTCACCTACAGTGTTGTCTTAAATCCATGTCCTTAATGACGTCTTAAACTATATCACATGAAAATTCATAACAAAGTAACTTAACAGCCACAAATTATGTATTGTGTGGTATACAATGATCTGTACGACACGTCGTGGAATGTGTTCTCTTATAGCACAATATAAATATATAGTTACAATTGCTACCATCATTGAAATGCTCATGACGTTCAGCACACAATATTAACTGTAACTGAGAACACTCCAAAATATATGAAGCTTGCATATTGTGGTGGGGTGCTTAAACACTGGAACTTGGAAGAATTGGAACTAGATTAAGTCTAAATACTATTTTACAATACTGATAACTTTTTCACTCCACTCTTTTTTACATAAGTATATAATTATATAATTTTCATCTTACCACAAATATTTATTAAGCAAAGAATGGGTGGAATATAAACAAATATTACCATAATCTCTTTGTCGGAATAACAACAAAATTGTGACGTGGTCGCTGAGTAAAACTAGCTGACCAAGGCCCTTCACCCTCATCTTTGCATATTTCACTTTTATCCTGAATATATTCCATTCTTGAAAGTATCATTGTGACCTGAGCGGCAATAAGCACCCAGGGCACTGCACCTGTTCCATGAATTCGTAACCACAAAGAAACAACTGTAAGACAAAACATAGTTAAAAAGGCAGCATGAAATTATGGTGGTATAAATAATAAATAAACCTGCATCTCATCCAGCACCCACCTCCTCTATCCCCCCCCCCACAGACACTACAGTGGGCGACATCTGTTGGCCGACCATAGCATTTCCCCCAGCTGTTTCGAAACTTCACACTCAAGGCTATTCGAAACCTCTCTGTGGCTGGGTAGTGGACACGACTTTTGTGCACGATCGTACCTCTAGCAGTGATATTGGTAGAAAGATTTCGACTTTGTTTGGAGGCTTCCCTGCTTTTGGTATGGGGCTGATAAGGGACAATTTTGAACATCTTAGGGAAGTATCCAGAGGCAAGGCAGGCATTGCATATTTATGAGCAAGCCATTCTATCATGTTGTCAGGGAGTTGGGCCAGGATCTTCTTGTTAATATGGCTTTGCCCAGGTGATTTGTTTCTAACCCATTTAAGACGGCTGACACATCTGCACTAACCATGCGCTCCATCAGGTATCTTTCGTTCACCAGTCTAGTGAAGTCAGTCCGTACGAGCGGCTGGAGCGGGTGTTAATGGTCCAGCAACTGACCTAAAATATCCTCCTCAAACTCCCTGTCGAAGCCCTCGTTCTCCTGTTCACTAATGGTAAAGATCTTCCGTAAATATCGCCGATGCAATTGTTCTTGGTTTTCCTCGAATATTTCCATGTTGTTTTGGTCGAGCAGGTAAGGGACCGTGCTAGAGGTGGAACCCATCAGTCGCTTGATCCCTTTCCAGAAGGTAGCAGAATAGCGGTAATTGTTGGCTGCCTCCCACACCATGGCGGCCCACTTTTGTTCATTTAGACGTTTGCTCTCCTGCTGGACGTCCGTCTGTAGCTCTCGGTACCGATCTCTCAGCTCTTGCGTCCACCCGCGGATACTGGCGAGCTGTCTCACGTGATCGTACTGGACACTGAGCTGCCTCAGCTGGTGACTAGTGTAAGGGTGGGGAATGGTCCTGTGAGTGGTGGTCGGGATGTTGTTATCCATCTCCGTCTTCACATCCGTGTACCATTGTTCGACCGCGTCGTCGATGCCATTGGGGCTGGCTTCTTCCAGGTTCCTCCGCTGCTTGAGACTGAGAGACTCCTTGAAGGAGTCCCAGTCTGCCTGTTTGAGGTTTGATCTGATGGTAGCGGGGATTATAAGGGGATTGGATGAGAGCGTCACGACGACTTGCAGGTGGTCGCTGGTACTGATGGGTCCGGCAGTAACATGTCTGTTCAAGACGGCCTCGTTGTTAGACAGGATTATGTCGAGTGTTGTGGCGCTGGCACATCTGATCCATGTCGGGAAATTTGGCCCGAGGTGTTGCAGTTTTCCCCTTCTGATGTGGTAATACAGCGCCACACCGACATTGTTCTCATTAACGTATCCGAGTATGGCGTGACGCGCATTTAAATCCCCGATGATGTATGTTGGTTTTCTGTGGAGTAGCAACTGGCTGAGGTCTTGTTCGGGTAAATAAGGACATCTGGGAGGTAGGTACATTGTGCTTACGATAACAAGTCCCCTAATTGTCACCACCTACACTCCTAGAACTGAATCCTCGAAGTCTAGCTTCACTCTGTGACTCAGCCGTG
Source organism: Homarus americanus (assembly GCF_018991925.1). Taxonomy (NCBI): domain Eukaryota; kingdom Metazoa; phylum Arthropoda; class Malacostraca; order Decapoda; family Nephropidae; genus Homarus; species Homarus americanus. The sequence goes on from NW_024716703.1 coordinate 5,676,498, forward strand.
ACCCTGATGCCCACAGCGACACCATCGTTCAGCTCACCCGTCATGTTCCTCTGGGCATAGCCAAAAATTTTCAGCTTGCTTTCGTCCTTTATGTTGGTACTGTTTAACAGAATTATGTCTGGGTCTAATTTATAGTATAAGTTAGACTGTTCATTACGTCTGTTAAGGGACTAGTGTAGGACATTATGTTGGACAATTTTCATCCTGCTAATGACTGCCATTTCGGAGCTGTAGCTTGGGGCGTCGCTTGAAGTGTTTGCTCGGCTTCTGCGATTTCTAGAGGACCGGAACATATTGGCGGAACCTTCGAACATCTACTTGTCAATTAATGGCGAGCCCTCGAACTTCTCGTCACTCGTGTACAGGAAGATGTTCAGGTCCTGGGCCTGCGTGTCGAAGTAATCTACTGACGCTGCAGCTCGAGGGTTTAGTTCCTTTGTGGAATAAGTCGTCATCATCTGGTCACAACCATTAACTGTGATTGCAGTCCGATGGTCACCGTCGTCGCTGGGACTACATGTCCTGGGGTCACTGAGATTTTCAGTGTCGCTGGAGCTGTGATCCTATGGGGACTGACTGGCCACGTCGGGGCTAGTGTTATACTGACTTTTGGCTATGTCAGTGAAGTCATGGTCCATTTCTGGCCTGGATTGAGGTCGTCGATAAGTCGTTGAGTGGGTTACTGCCTTCAGGATTTCTTTTGAAGGACCTCGTCGTTTATTTCAACAGATGCAATGTTGTTCCTGGTTTGTGTCTCGTTGAGGTGTTTCGAGAATGAACCTGGATGAACCATATTCATGTGATGGGCATGCAGGTAAGACAAGCATATAGTGGTGGCTTTGCCTGTGACCATAACACCCAACACTAATATTGTCACTGCCACTATTGAATAATTCCCTTCTCTCAGCAGTGCTTCAATTCCTAGGTTCATTAACCAGACTTACATTCTGAAATGACAACATTGGTTAACAGACCAGAATCATGTAGAATATCCCTTGCTACTTCCAACAGGCAGTTGAAGAGCACATTTAATATACAGGTAATTACAACCTCAGATTACATCCAAGGAAACTTTCCATTAAATCATGTAATTAGGGTTCAAAGCAGCACAAGCTTAAAACAACCTATACTTATTTTATATAGAATAAAGAAGAGTACAGACAATAATACTGCATGGTCCTGTGACCCAGCTAATTTAATTCCTTATCTATCGTAATTCCATAATATAGCTCTCCATCAGTTCTCAAAAGTATAACCTAATATTCACCTTTAATATTGGTGAGTAAATTAATTCTGTTATACCGAGGCATAATTTATTTTTAGAATTTTTGTGAACTAGGTGTTTTGGTGATTTTCTATTCCAAGCAGCAGTTAATTTGGCAAGTTTGGGGAGATTTTCATGAATATATTTACGTATTTCCTATGTAAGACTTTTCTAGAATGTATTGCATCATTTTTTTTATAATATACTTACGTATTGTATGCCTAGATCATTCTAAAACTATACAGGCGTATCTCGTTCCGACCCGCAATACCTGGATGTCACTAGAATGTTATAGGCTTCTGATGAACTGTGGAAATACTAAGGAATTGTAGACTGGTAGAGTACTGACTGAATATATTCGAAGTGAGAAGTCCAGAGGGAAAGACATACCCTGTGAACAGGTTTGTGAAGATTTAGTAATTATTTTATTAATGAGACTACAGTTCACAAGTGTGCTTTTGTGACCTGGTGGAAATCTACCTGCATGTTGTTTTGTCTGTACACTGATACCGATCGTCAAAAAAGTACCGGAGTCTGGCGGTACAGCTAGTGGTGATTCGACGACACTTGTGACATATCTACCTGGCCGCTGGTAACAAGTGGTGGTAGCTGGCAAGTTGCGATAGGGTTTCGCAACACTGGCGTGAGGAGTGGGATAGCCTAGCAGTGAGAGAAGGAGCAACAAACAAGATTGCAAGAAAAGCTACAATCACAACCAGATGAGCAGAAACATGAAAATGTGCAGCTGCAAGTGAAAATTCAGGAACAACTGCACGAACTGAGACGAGAAGAGCAACAACAACTACAGCAGATGCAGGAAGAGATCGACAAGAAAATTCATGAACGGATGAGGCTCTGCAAATGATGGGATGATGCATTGTATATAGGTGCAAGTTGAACTAGGATTGACAAAAGAGAAAGTGAGTGAAAATTTTAAGCAGCCCAAACAAAAAGTGAGTGGTGAGATAACAGAGATACGTAAAGAGCTAAAGAAAGTCAGTAGCAGGATGGAAGTTCTGGAGAATTGTCTAACAGCAGGGTATCAGCCAAGATCTAGTGACCCCTAAGCATACTAAGCACAGTTTGAGTTACTGACTGAACAAAATGGGTGGGATGACAAGCAGTGTGCAGTGCAATTACCCATAAGTCTTAAGGGAGCGGCTATGGAGGTTCTCACCCAGTTGACAGGAGCAAAGGGAAGCAGTTACATAGCTAGATTATTCACTTGTACCCGTAATCGAGGTGAAACATTGCAACAGCTTGCTCAAGACCTGGAAAGTATGGCTCAAAAGGCGTACCCTGGAGCATCACCTGATCTATTAGCCGTTTTGTTGAGGGACCAGTTTGTGGACGCATTGGACAGCACGAAGCTCAAAATTCAGGTGAAGCAGTTCCAACCTGTAACTCTACCGGAAGTTTTGTCTAGAGCCCTGGAGTTTTAATCTTACGTGAGCTCAAGTTTAAAGCAAGAAAGGGTCAAGTGCAAGAAACAGAGAGATGTAAAGGAATCTGAAAGTATTGTGAGAAGACTGGGTACCAAACATGAGGACCGTTGCAAGAAAGGATGTGGGACGTATGGAGAGGATGGACACCCAAAGATTAATTGCCCACAGAATTCCGAGAGAAAGGAAAGAAGAGCAGCCCACTAAGACGAAGAAACTAGAGATGGCTGGTGCTGAGGGGTAACGACCAGCCTGTCTCACCAGAGCTCAACTATTGACAAAATACCGGCGAGTCACTGTAAGCAGTGAAGGTGATATCGATGGCATAAGGTGTCCGTTGGTGGTCGACACAACCTCGGAGCAGACTTTTGTGAGGCCGGACGTGGTTAGTTATCGACAACTACCTGAGACGTCGCATCAGCTGTGCGGGATAACTGGACAATGGGCAGTACTAAGGGGACCAGTGGATATCAACATCAAGCTGAGAGGGGATGAAGTAACCCTACAGGTTTATGTAGCGGATATAGCAGACTCTTGCATCCTGGGTCTGGACTACTTCCTACCTCACAAGTGTCAACTGGACCTTAAAGGAAAGTGGGTACCGCTGAGGGCTGTGAAGCATGCAAGTGCTAAGGTTACAGCTAGGCGGAAAGTAGTTATTCCCCGAAGATCAGAAGTGAGGTTGCCGTGCAAAGTGAACGGTGCCTTCCATACTCACTGGAAGAGGAGGAGCCTGATCGTCAGCAACGTTGTCAGAGAGAGGCACTTCCCAAGCAGTGTAATCTCTCTACAGTGAAGGAGGACCCAGACGTTGCTGTGAAGGCCATGGGGAGTTGCAGCTGGAAGACCAAGACCTGCAACCAGTGGTCAAGTGGATGAGCCAGTGCGGCCAGCATGGGAGACGATATCTGGAACAGGTCCTACAACTGAAAACTACTGGGCTCCGTGGACTGCTCTTCGGCTGAAGGATGGTCACTACAGATGACCTCAACAGATAGTGGCAGACAGTACTTCTCCGGAAGATGAGGTCAGAGATCCTGGGAGAGAAGCACAACAATCCGGCCAGTGGACATCTGGGAGTGAAAAAGACCCTGATTCGCCTGCGGCAAACGTTTTACTGAGTTGGCATGCGTAAGAATGTGGAAGAATGGTGGCGTTCATGAGATGTCTGCTGTACCAAGAAGGGACCAAAGCTATACACACATGCCCCACTGCAGTTGTACCATGCAGGCGCACCAATGGAGAGGGTAGCAGTGGATATTGCGGGACCTCTGCCATTCAGTGCAGATGGGAATATGTACAATAGCTAAAACAACTATCTGCGCATACTTTGTGGGAAACAATATGAGACCATGGACGAAAAATTTTCGTATATGAGGGCTGTCACTAGTCACACGTTAAATTTCAGAGCATATCGACCCCCACCTGCACAGATAGTTGTTTTAGCTACTGTAGTAAATCTGTGCGGCTATGGGTTACTTCACTAAACGGCCAGAAGCACATGCTGTTCCAAATCAGGAAGTCACGACTGTTCTCAGGGTCCTGGTTGACCAGTCCTTTTTTCCGGTTTGGTGTGCCCCACGAGTTGTACTCGGAGCAGGGCAGAAACTTTGAGTCAGCTGTGCTCAGCGAGTGTTATAAACTATTAGGCGTAGGGAAGACTAGTGTCACTCCACTTCTGCAACACTCAGACGGGATGGTGGAAAAGTTTGTTTGGACCGTGGGACAAGAACTGGCTAAGTCCTGTACCGAGGGGCAGATGGAATGGACCAGAAGCTGCCTGCTCTGTTGATGGCGTATCGGTCGACTGCCCACGAATGAACTGGATACACACCGGCAAAACTGATTCTGGGTCACGAACTGCGGCTGCCAGTGGACCTGCTGACAGGAAGACCACCTGATGAAAAACCACTTGAAGAAACCACCAGTTACGTCAATGGCATCCAAAAAATGTTGACCAAGGTCCACCATCAAGTTCGAGGAGCTCTGGAGTTCTCAGGTGGAGTGATGAAGCGCAACCTTGATGTCAAAGCAAGTCATGTTGATTACAAGGACGGTGATAATGTCTGACTGTATAACCATCTGCAGAAGAAGGGTCAGTCACCGAAGTTGCGGAGACGAGGGGAAGGACCATACACTTTAGTGGAACGCCTTTCAGATGTGACCTACCGGATCAGAAGAGGTAGTCCACGTCAATCGTCTGTGTCAGTATCATGGGCCAAAGAGGGTATACCTGGGATGAATCTGAGGAGCAGTCACATACCACGGACAAGGACCAAACCGGAAATCCTGGAAGAAATCAGGGCCATACCAATCCGGAGAACTAAACCGTGGACCAAGAAGAGGAGCACCATTCCCTTTTAGCAGAATTGGATGTGACAAGAGATGGGGGCCACCCTGAAGAAGTAACTGAGGTTGCTGTGCCGAGGAAGGACTCTGAAGATATTCCAGTACATCGGCGACAGCAGCGGAAGAGAAAGATACCTACCAAATTTCAGGATTACTATGTATATAGTGAATAGTTGGGTCGGTACGACCCAAGGATTTGGGAGGGGATAGTGTTATATCGAGGTATGGCTTAGTAAAATAATTTTTGTGAACTAGGTGTTCTTATTATTTTCAATTCCAAGAAGCAGTTATTTTGGCAAGTTTGGGGAGATTTTCTTGTATATATTGATGTATTACCTATGTAAGAATTGTCTAGAATGTATTGCATCATTTTGCTATGATTTACTTACCAATTGTATGCCTAGATCATTCTAGAACTCTCAGGCATATCTGGATCCGACCGGCAATGCCTGGATATCGCTAGAATAGTCTAGAGTCTAGACGTTTCACAAGCTGTATATATAAACACCCACGACCTGCCGAGGGGGTCAGTCGCCTGTTTCTGCTTAGAGTGTGAAGTACAAGCTTAGTGACAGATAAAGATAATTGGTGTATAAGTATTGTGGAATTGTTGAGAGCGATAGAAAATGAAAAGACTAAGGAATTGTACACTGGTAGTGTGCTGACTGTACAGTATACTGTATGTTTGAAGTGAGATGTCCAGTGGGAGAGACATACCCTGTGAACAGTTTTGTGAAAATGCTGTGATTATTAACGATACTACAGTTTACAGGTGTGTTTGTGTGACCTGGTGGAAATCTACCTGCCTGTTGTTTTTTTCCGTACACTGATACTATTACCGATCGTCAGGAAATTGCCGGAAACTGGCGGGACAGATAGTGGTAATTCGATGACACTTGTGATATATCTTCTGCTTCTGTATATACGACCTGGCTGCTGGTAACCAGCGGTGGAAGCTGGTAAGTGGCGAAAGGGGTACATAACAATAACAAAATATAGGATACACAATGAATGAATACACCTTTCGTATCTCATTTACTTAATAGAAAATTGCTCATGCAACGGAGACTGATACAAAACTAATACACAGTACACATCTTAATATTTTTTATTTTGTGTAAATTCATAGACATATGTAACACCCCCCTTCCCAAAAGAGGCATGAGTCATCTCTCAGGTTCACTCATCACTAACTGGAATGTGACACAAGGTGTGTGCCACAATATTAAATTTACCCCTGATATGCATAATAATTAAATCACAATCTTGTAACATAAGGCTCCGGTGGGTAAGATGTTGAATCCCAATCCTCATCTTATGCAAAAATACCAAAGGATTATGATCTGTAAACACTAGAACCGGGGTTCCAGAACCCCACAAATAAACATCAAAATAGTTTAGACTCAAAATCATAGCAAGAGGTTCCTTTTCAACAGTCTATAGTCTTGTGGAATGACAAGAACTTCTTTGAAATATAACATAATATATGATCAATACCCTGCTTCTCTTGCATCAAGAACCACCCACTCCAACATCACTTGCATCAGCGCACAACTTAAATGGTTTATCATAATTTGGAGTTGACAGAATTGGGACATTAATCATTTATTTCTTAATCTACATAATTCAGATCACTGATCTTTTTCTTAACCACCCATGGACCACTAAACCTTCCCTTCAATGGATTTCCTTGCAATGGTAACAACACTAACACCTTCTCACTAGGCTGGTCATACCACACCTTCATGTGACTGAGATCTTTTTCAAATTCTTAGAACCTATTTCCCTGGCTTTCATCAATCTGTTCTTAAAATCAGACATATATTTTAGCAAAGTAGGGGGTCCTTACTTCCAAGCCATTTTTCCTCTAACACACTGAGAGGCCCCCTCACATCATGGCCATATACTAACTCAAATGGGCTGAAATCTGTTGACTCCTGTACAGCATTCATTAGAGGAAAAAGAGCCAAAGGCGCACCCTCATCCCAATAAATTCCCAACTCCTTACAATACATTCATAGTGTGTTCTTAAGTGTTTGGTGAAACCTCTCTAAGCAACCCGGTGACTGTGGATGATAGGCATTCGACATCTTCTGATTAATATGCAAGTCTCTTAAAATGTTCTTAAACATACCATATGTGAAATTACTTCCCTGATCTGACTGAATAATCTCAGGCTGTCTTACCCATGAGAAATATTTGACTTACTAATTATCTTAAAATATTCTTACTGTGAATACTCCTCAAAGTTATAGCTTTTGGGAAACGCATAGATGAACATATGATGGTTAACAGTTATTGATTTCCTCCCCGTGTCTTTGGCAAAGGAAAGGTCCTCTACAGTCTATTATAATGTTTCTAAAGGGTTTGCAAAAATCTGGAATGGGTTTCAGTGGTACAGGTTGAATGATTCGATTTGGCTTACCTACTTTTTGACACACAGGGCAGGTTCTACAAAATGCTGCCATATCTTTTTTCAAACCAAGCCAATGAAAATGCATCGGCAAGCTGCTTGTGGTTTTCCTAACACCTGAGTGTCCTGCCAAACTACAATCATTGGATAAAGTTATTATATCGGTATTTTTGCGTTAGTGCACACAACTTTTCTACCCCAAATCTATTTTCATATTCGAATAAGACATATAATTTTAAGATAATTTTCTTCTATTATATTACCGTCGCAAGCGTATAATAACGGAGATAGCGCATGCCAGATTTTTCTCTATTTTGTTCCATTAATCTTTCGCCATTATCGCCTACCTGACCTCCCACTCTGCGTGTTTCCTTCATAAATCGTCACACTCATGCGTTACCGTACACGTCACGCGGCCAATCAAAAGCGTTTTTTCCCACCAATTAAAATGATTTGGGATTTAATTCGCGGTATTTTTTACCCAATCAGATTCGATTAATATTTTGGGTCACTCATATTTCGAAATTCAAATTCATTTCCGACCATGGAAGTCTACGGTGGGTTTCACTTCAATTATATGGAGTTGATTGCGCGTTTTGGAGAAAAACAAGAACAAGCTATATCATTTTTTAGATCTCATGGTGTTCTCCCGACCCCAGTAAAGTGTCCTAAGTGTAGGAACGAATATAAATATCGTCAGGACCAACAAAGGTGGCATTGTAGTAACTCTTTCCTTATCCCCAAGACAAAGAAGAGAAATTGGTGGTCGTACACCGTCAGTGAATACAAAGGAAAATTTTTAGAAAAGTGCCATTTTCACCTGTACTAATCTCAGAATCGAACGACGAAGCAGAACCAGGCCAATAAGGTAAGAAATAAGTGATTCCATCATATGGTGAGAGTTGTTAGGTCAGTTTAGGTTAGGTTAGGTTATTTTAAGCTAGGTTAGGTTAGGTTATTTTAGGCTAGGTTAGGTTCGGTCAGGTTCGGTTTGTATGCCTGTTTTCTAGTGTTTTTTGTGTATTTTGTATTCGATCCGCCATAATTTTGGGAGCAAAATACGCCCCACCCAAAACCCCCGATAACTAAAAAGCAGGCAATTTCCGAAGAAATCAAGGTCAAAACCAATCGAAATACATAAAAATACATTAGAAAAACATAGTTGTGCACTAATGTAAATTTACCATTATATCTTCCCGGTACTCTTTTGGAAGAACAATTTGCTTCTTCATTTCCCAATGATCTGAAACTGGGACCTCTGGAGGTGTCCACTTCCTCATACACACACTACCTTGGTTGTAATGTCTCACACAGTTATCATCTGGCTTACCACCCCTCTCATCCTCACTCCGGTTTTCTCTCAAACTGTTATCCCCATGCTATGAGTTGATCAATTCACACTTATCAGCAATGCAATCTGGACAAAAATCTACCTCCAATTCTACTTCACCCTTCTTGTCTCCCTCTTCTGCTACTAATTCATCATACTTGTCACCTTCCATGAACAACTCACCTAAATCAAGTCCATCCTTACATGGTTCTTTCTTAGCAATAGACCTAGTGACAGTACACACACAGGAAAATAAGAAAAAAAAATCAACTTCCTCTCTCACTGCATCACATTTAACATTTACATTATCCATGCCATTCTTACATACCACAGTAGTGTCATTCCCATCATAAGTTAAGGGATCTTCCACCATCTTAGGTTCCGGAACCGGCCAGTAGCCTGCTAGATCATTACCCAATAACATATCCATTCCGTCAAACGGTAATTCATCCGTCACCCCAACCTTAACTTTACCAACGACAAGGACGGTTTCAAGGTTCACTACATGTATAGGTATGGTAAATTTTGAGCATAACATTTTCGCTTTCACCTCATCACCTGAACGAGGTGTCTGGCACTATCACATCTTTGTGAAAACTTCTAGGTTTTTCCCAAGACATGGTTAAGTCTGCCGACCTTTGAGTACTTCTACACTAACGTTTAAAGTGACCAACTTTCCCACAGCTATAGCATTTCACTGGTGGTCTCCCTTGTTGACCTACAATCCTACATTATTATTTCCATGCTGTGACTGCTTTGTTCCCCTAGTTACCTGACTCTTGACTGCTCCGTTTAGTATCTGGCAAATTTAGTTTAGTTGTCCCTTCCCATGATACCTTGTTTGTGTGAGATATCCCTTCTGTACATTTTATACGCCATTACAAGCTGCTCCGCTTAGTGCGCTGTCTCCATAAAGTCCTTTATCTGTTTCTTATTTATTTCATATTTCACATCAGGGTGAAATCATCTGCCTTAAATCCTCAAAAGCTTTCTCCTTCTCTGCCTTGCACCACCTATCAAATTTCATTCTACAGTCCCTACCTAACTCCAAGTAAGTCTGATTTTGCAATTTCTTGATATCCCTAAACCCTACTCAATACTCTTATGGATTCATCGGAACCGTATTTAACACAGCCTCTTTCACAGCCTGATAATGATCAACAGACTCTGTCATTTCTAAACAAGCATAAGCCTCAATTGCTTTTCCTACCTATGAGCCGCATCTGAACCGGAATAGCTCAATCACTTTCATCCTAATTCATTAATTTTGCTACTTTTTCAATTTGGATAAAGAAATGTTATGCTTTGGGAACTGGTAACTGGTAACTCTTTGATCTTTTTCTCTGTTTATAAGTTTTACACCCATCTTTGCCTCTACTTCTAATTCTTTAAGTCATATCTTTCTCGGCTTGGATTCTCTCCTTTTCTGCCTCCGCTTAGATTCTCTCTTTCTTTACCTCTCTTTTATATTCAAATTCTTTCCTTAACCTTTCCAGTGCCAAATTTTCACTCATTTGCATCCTACCATCATCGTCAGCCAACCCCTCAGTTTCTTCCTCAATCTTTTTTAACACTCCCAATGAGACTAATTCTCCCATCAACTCTTTCTACATGTCACACTTATTACAAGACCTTAAAGAAATCTCATATAAAGAGGCCAATTCATATAATTCTTTCTTTTAGCATTGATAGAGATAGTGTACATCCTGGGTTTCAGATAATATCTTTACTTTTACATTTTCTGCCGTTTTGCTGTTTACTTAAATATAAAAGTAACCTGATCACACAATGTTCCTGGTTCACAAACCTTGTAATACACTGCACACAAAAACTGTCAATATACACTAACTAGCACTATCACTCTCGGTCCTCAGTCGTACACAGTAAAGAGGCCGCATACTCAAAAACATTTACGGGACTGTATCTCTTTGTTTACCCCGTAACTGGACTTACAGTCTTCGATCGGTATACTCAAAACAAATATTTGGCAGCGAACTCCAAAAGTGAGCCCATAACTTACAGCACCTAAAGAGGTGCTGTAACACTATGAACCCGAATATAGTAGTCGCTATTTCCCGATTGCTCAAAAAATATATATGTTGTAATAATGCTTGTTAGACTTGTTTTATCATAGAATAATGAAAAAAATGTTTTGTGCATCAACATACTAAAATACGATATTACAGTTTGTCTTTTTAGTTCATTTTTTATGATAAGAAGAGGCTTGAGTGGATAAGATAAATCTTGATAAAATCACACAGGAAAAAGGGAAACAATGGAGCACCTTAGCTTTCATTGCCTCTAAAGATGTCTAGAATAAAGACGAAAGCTAAGGAGCTCCATTGTTTCCCTTTTTCCTATGTGATTTTATCAAGATATATATATATATATATATATATATATATATATATATATATATATATATATATATATATATATATATATATATATATATATATATATATATATATATATATATATATATAGGCTTATTTTGGTCAGTGGTTAACCATTATCCTCAAGTATGATGCAACCATAATTCCATCTTCACTAATGACGCTTGAAGTACGCCTAGAAACTATCTCGTGCGTCGATATCAGCTGAGTTCTCCTTCTCTTGTGATTGGTTGATGATTTTGTTAACTGAGCGACGATTGACCAACTAGCTCGTGCACTGCCATCTTTCTACCTTCAGACAAGAGAGTTGAATTTACAAGGTAAACACTAGAGATACGGACTTCTTACGGGACTGTAATTAAATTTTGAGTATGAGAAATTTACAGGACTGTAAGGAGTCTGTAAGTAACGGTACTGTATTTCTGCTACTGTACATAACTGATGAGGTGTTTTGAGTATGCGGCCCCAGTACTCCTCAGTTCATATTACAATGGTAAAAACTCTCTCTTGGATGTGACACAATTTAAAAAATACTCCCGGACACACTCAGCCCCCACATGTCACGACTACTACCGAATAATTCTTTTGCTTCAACTCCTAGGTCCGTTAATCAGACGTATATTCTGAAAAAAAAAACAGCTTTAGTTAACAGACCATAATTATGTAGACAATCTTTGCTACCTCCAGCTGACAGTTGAAGATGACATTTACTATAATATCACTATAAGAATACATTAAGGAAACTATTAATTAAATCGTGTAATCAGGGTTCAAAGCAACATTAGCTTATACCACCTCGTACTCATTGTATTTGCAGTAGACAAGAGTACAGACAATAATACTTCATGATCCTCTGACCCAACTAATTTAATAACTTATGTATCTTAAATCCATAATATGGTTCTCCCTCTGTTCAAAAGAGTATCACCTAATATTCTCCCTTATTACTGGTGAGTAAATTTATACCAAAATATTGGATACACAATGGATGAAATAGATTATGGTCACGTTTCTGGTTTCATAGTTACACCCTGTATTTACCCAGGAGAGAGAGAGAGAGAGAGAGAGCACCAGAATATCAACAACAGTACATCTTTCACAATTAGAATATTGATTCAAAACTTCTTTAGATGAGTAAAAAATATCTTATGATTGCAAAATATTAGAAATTAGAGAGAAATAATATAATTAGCGTCTAATGCAAAAAAAATAAAGTAATTATTATAAAGTACACACACCTTTCATATCACCTTCCTTTCATAGAAAATTACTCTTGCAATGGAGATTGATTCAAAATGAATACACAACACAGTCGATACCCAACTAGTGAGGTATCGTTTGTATATGGAAGTCCTCATATTATAGTCCCACCCAGTAGGTCGAGGGTTCGATTCCCTGCTGGTGAGGTCGTTGATTATATGTTCAAAGTCCGCGTGTTATATGGACTAAAAATGAAGTATATATATATATATATATATATATATATATATATATATATATATATATATATATATATATATATATTTCATTAGCCCAATAAAGCACGCGGACTTCTACATACAATCAACAATTCAACCCGCCAGGATTCGAACCCACGGCTCACGAGCCCGCGACTGTGACTGGGGAACGCTAACTCTGGACCACCAGGATGCTAAAAGCAGTCCTAGACTCTGTTATATTTCACACAAAGCCTGTTCAACGAGTTGAGGTGTTGATTGTATGTAGAAGTCCGCGTGCTTTATTGGGCTAATGAAATATATATGGATCGTCGTGTTTCGAAGCCGGATTTGGTAAAACGTTACTCTGACCACCTAAGTGATATGCGTAGTCCCCATTAGAGGTTCACGGCGCCATAAGCTCGTTGAACAGGCTTTGTGTGAAATATAACAGAGTCTAGGATTGCTTTTAGTATCCTGGTGGTCCAGAGGTAGCGTTCCCCGATCACAGTCATGGGCTCGTGGGCCGTGGGTTCGAATCCTGGCGGGTTGAGGTGTTGATTGTATATATATATATATATATATATATATATAAAACAAAGAAATATGTCTGTGTGTTTGTGTGTCCGCACGAGAATCTCGGAAACTACTTTACCGATCTGTAGTGATGATGGATGTTGTTATATGTATTGATGATGGGTGGTGTTATATGTATTGATGATGGATGGTGTTATACGTAGTGATGATGGATGGTATTATATGTAGTGATGATGGATGGTGTTATATGTATTGATCATCTATAAATATAAAACAAAGAAGTCTGTCTGTCTGTCTGTCTGTTTGTTGACCTTTCTCTGGGATGAAACCCGGGTCCGCTTGCTGGCGAGGCGAGCATGCTTACCATTGCACCCCAGGTCGCCAATAAGATGAAGTTCTGGTGAATTTTCTTGAAGAAAATGAGCCTCACCTGGTGCCTGATCAAGCAAATGCTTATGAACAGATCTTGCAAGCGATACAAGCAGAGCAGGAAGGTATGATCTTTCTCGATGCACCTGGTGGGACAGGAAAAACATTCCTCATCAACCTTCTGTTAGCCAAAGTACACTCGGAAACCATAATCTCTAGCCCACCTGGGTCGGTGCTGGAGGTTAGAACAGTGTCCTTTCTGGATTGGGGGCCCACTCTAACTATCACGAGGCAACACACACACGAACACACACAGTCATAGTATGGCTGTATAGATGACATTATGTATAAATATTGTATATGGCATTTTATACTCTGCATTATCTTCATTATAAATGAATACGAAGAAAAAATACCATAGGTTGTAGTTACGAAAGTATGAATGGAAATAAACACTTCCAAACCACCCAGTGCATCCACACAACGTTTACAGCTCTTGTGTGTGTGTGTGTGTGTGTGTGCCAGACTACTATGCTTCCCATCATTCGCATAACTATATGAAAAATCGTGTTTAATTTAACTACTATATATCCCGGCCTATATGACCAAATTTGAACCTTAAAAAAATCAGCCCAAAATTAGGGGTCGTCTTAAGCACCGGGTATAAAATTCTTACCTCTTAAATATTGTGGTTTAGCGTGTCAAGAGTGGTGATGGAAAACATAGTAAACCTCACAAGGTCCTACCACTGATTATTTTATACTGAAACATACGATTGGGAAGCAGGATTAAAAATAAGATTACTGGTATATTAAAATAATAAAAAAGTATTATAAACCTGTCTAACATACCGTAAAAGAAAATATACCCCGGTAATACCTGGAGTTCGATTCTTAATGATCACCATACAGTAAATGTATCAGGTATACTTCACCTAACCGGGTATAGCCTCCCTTTGTCGCGAAACAAGTTTATAAATTAAAAAAAATACTTGCAGTATGTTTAATATATTACAGTGTATTATAAATAAATAAATAAACAAATAAATCGGTAAATCCATTTCAAGTAAATGGAAAAATTTTACTCGACACCGACATTACCAATGTGTGGTAGTTCTAGTTAAAAAAACAGACGCTTAAGTGATGTCACTAGTGTTTACACTACACCAGCTGGTAACATTTGATGACATTACTTGAAGTGAATTGGCCTTATTTTAAATAACCAACCATAAATAAATACAAAAAAAAAGAATAAATAAAAACTGAGAAACAATATACTTGCAGCGTGTTTAATATATTACAGTATATTATAAATAAACAAATAAAAAAATACATGGTAAATCTATTTCAAGTTAATGGAAAATATACAAACAAAAGTTATTTACCAATACTCTTCTCACTGACAGAGGGTAAGAAGGCTATTTATAGCCTGTCTTTGTGTCCGAAGTTGCCAGTAATGCACTGTAAATAATTCATTTAAAATTTAATTTTTTGGTACATATTTAAAAAAACCTTAAATTACATGTGGATCAGTCACTCCTCATTTGACACACTTACAGTGTAACACTTTGACCATCCCACCTGGGCACATGGAGGCCCGGGGTAACTCTCACGGGGCAACATACGCACGAACACACAAGTTATGATATGAACCCTTCCAGGCTTCACTATCATTATCATTTTATGTTCATCGTGCTCCGTATCTTGGTAACTAGTCATAGTATCAATACAAGGCAGTGTTATTAGTATAATATTGTAACTTTTACCCTACAGTTATTGTTGTAAATCATGGACAGGAAGGATACATAAATTGTTATATCAAGTGTATGGTTCGCTCAAAGCCACCCCAAGTCAGACAACGCATCACACAAAGCTACACTGTGTGTGTGTGTGCGTGCGTGTGTGTGTGTGTATGTGTGTGTGTGTGTGCGTGTGTGTGTGTGTGTGTGTGTTTTCTGTAACATTAAGCTTCATCCTTAGTAGGTAAGATGTTTCATAAAGAGGTTTCACCCATTCGTCATTGTGAGCATCGTCCCAGAGCACATTGTTTCCATCAAAACCATGGTTCATCCTCATTTTCCTTCTTCCGTGTAACTATTTCCATATGTCTAAGTGCTTGCTTTTCATTTCTTTATTTACCAAAATAATGTGGATCAGTTTCTCGTTATTTAACACATACATGCACTTAGAGCATCAAGATTGTTTTGTAGGCATGACTATTGGTTAATTGAAACCCCAAAAATATTTTTCATATTTATTATGCATAAACATTGTAAACATATCTATGTGATTATTGTAGTATATAACATATATTTAATGTCTGGACAGATTCCCAAGAGTTATGCATATTAATGCATAGATTTTGTAAGCATATTTATGTGAAGTGCCGTAAAACCACATAGTAAAATACCTGGACAAATTCCCGAGAGTTAGGAAATTTGTGTGTTCGTGCGTATGGTGAGAGTTACCGTGGGCCTCCATGTGCCCAGGTGGGATGGTAAAAGTATTACACTATAAGTGTGTTAAATGAGGAGTGACTGATCCAGAGGTAATTTAAGGTTTTTGAAATATGTAGTTAAATTAAACACGATTTTTCATATAGTTAAGCAAATGATGGGCAGCATCGTGGTCTGGTACACACACACACACACACACACACACACACAAGCGCTGTAAACGATGTGTGGACTCACTGGGTGGTTTGGAAGTGTTTATTTCCATTCATACTTTCGTAACTACAACCTACGGTATTTTTTCTTCATGTTCATATATAATGACGATAATGCAGAGTATAAAATGCCATGACCAATACTTATACATAATGTCATCTATACAGCCATACTATGACTGTGTGTGTTTGTGCGTGTGTTGCCTCGTGATAGTTAGAGTGGGCCCCCGTCCAGAAAGGACACTGTTCTAACCTCCAGCACCGACCCAGGTGGGCTAGATATTATGGTTTCCGACTGTACGTCATCAAGGGAAAATTGCTCTCGCTGTGGCATCCTCAGGCATTGCTGCAACATTACTAGAAGGAGTACGTACTGCACACTCAACTTTTAAATTGCCTCTCAACCTCGCTCACAATGAGAATCCAGTGTGCAACATCAAAAAAGCCTCATATGTCTCACAAGTTAGTGTTTGAAGCATTGGACAGTACCTTGCAAGACTTACGAGAAAATGACCATCTCATGGGTTGCATTAAAATGGTCATTGCTAGAGACCTTCGCCAGACCCTACCTGTCATTCCCAGAAGCACTCCATCTGATGAACTGAATGCGTGCCTCAAGGCATCATACCTTTAGAGAAGTGTTCAGACACTCACCCTATCATAAACATGAGAGTACATCTACAAAGAGATCAAGATGCTGGACGGTTTGCAAACCTTCTACTACAGATTGGGAATGGAACTTCCCTGTTGATTCAGAGGGACAAATAATCATTCCTCAAGGATGTGAAAATGTTGTAAAGTCCTCAAATGAGCTCACTAACATGCTCTACCCAAACATTTTCCACCACTGCAAGGATCACAAGTGGCTGCGTGAACATGCAGTTCTGGCAGTGAGACCTCATTCAAATCTGTTGATACAGTAATCGATCAGGACTAAGCAGTCCCGTACCCTGCAGAATTCCTTAATTCTTTAGAGCCCGCTGGAATGCCTCCTCACCACCTGACTCAAGATTTGAACTCCTATAATGCTCTTAAGAAATCTTGAACCACCAATCCACTGGAATGGCACAAGACTGGTGGTGAAGAACATGATGCCACATGTACTGGAAGCTACAATACTGACAGGAAAAGCTAAAGGAGAGGAAGTTTTTATACCAAGGATACCTCTCATCACCACTGACCTGCCATTTGAGTTCAAGCGACTTCAGTTCCCGGTTAAAGTGAGCTTTGCCATGACCATCTACAAAAGCCAGGGACAGTCCCTAAAGATGGTTGGCCTAAACCTGGTGTTTCCTTGCTTCTCTCATGGACAGTTCTATGTTGGATGCTCCAGAGTGGGAACTGGCAAAAATCTGTACATACTTGCTGCTAATGGCAAAACCAAAAATGTGGTCTACCTTAATGCACTACAGTGAGACAATGTGGAGCCTCCCGGAGGGTGGCGTCCTACCGTGGCCTAGCGAAAGAGCCGCCCGGAGGGCGGCGAATCCGTTAGTATATATATATATATATATATATATATATATATATATATATATATATATATATATATATATATATATATATATATATATATATATATATATATATATATATATATATATATATATATATGCTGATAACCACAAGGAAAGAAGAAAACACGAAGTTCCCAAGTGCTTTCGTGTAATTCACATCTTCAAGGGTGAGTACAGACTGTACTCACCCCTGAAGATGTGACTTACACGAAAGCGCTTGGGAACTTCGTGTTTTCTTCTTTCCTTGTGGTTATCAGCATATACCTAGATCACGTGCACCTACAGTGATTTACTTGCTTATATATATATATATATATATATATATATATATATATATATATATATATATATATATATATATATATATATATATATATATATATATATATATATATATATATATATATGTATATTAGGGTGGTCCTTATTTTTCAACCTGGAAATTGTTTACCACAGACCCTGCTAAAAGTGTCCATTTAGGACAAAAACATTGTGGGTAGAGTTATTTTTAAATATATTAATATTTAGAGGTTGCTCAAAGCTGTCAAAAATTAAGTAATCGATGTAGTCGATTACTTTGTAGCCGATTACGCCCACCACTAGTGCGTCGCATTTGGCACGATTGTGGTGAGTTTTTGCTGGTCGTGATTGATGACTGGGGAAATAAGAAACAGTTCTGCAGAGTATTCTCATCATTAATTTATATTAATAGTTAATTTCTTTATTCCTCAGGTCAAAATGGCTAATTGCAGGAGTAAAAGCACGAGAAAATGTGTATTTGATATCGACATTATGTGATGACATTACAGGGGCTAAGTTACCTTCAAACAGGCAAGTGTTACAGTATTTTTTAAGCCTGCATCGCATACAGAAAAAAACATCAGAGTGGCAGCTGGGGAAGTCACAGACAAAGTTCTTCAATATTGGACAAAAGCAAACATTCCCACACACCACAAACCAGATTGTGTGAATTAAGTGCGCAAAATGTTTGACAAGTGGAGTAGTTTGAAAAAGAACTCTTCAAGAAAGACAGAAACTCAAAAGCAGAAAGAGAAAGAGTTCACTGTTACATTTGAAGATCTCTTTGACATTGCACATGTGAATGCTTTGAATATGATGACAGTTCAGGAGGATAAGGATTTCTTAATAGCGCAACGAGAAAAAGGGCGTCGTGGGGCAATGTCATCTCTTGACAAAGTATTCCTGAAAAGACAGAAACGACGAGAAAAACTCTCAAGAAAGCAATGAAAAGGAAGTTGGTTGCAGACAGTGCAGAGGAAGAAGCCAAAGAATGCCAGGCCATCGTTGTCTTGGACAGCAGTAGTACGTCTTCTGAGGAATCCAACCCAGTTCCTGGCCCATCAGCACTTCAAACTCCACCTACTGTCAAGAAGCGTGGGCGAAAAGAAGTTCTAACTCCAGAACTTTCTGCAGCATTAGATCGGACCAAGTCCTCAGATAGAATGGCCATGCACATTGTCACTCAAACTGCTCGGAGTCTGGGCCATGATGTCAGTGAATTGTTTCTGAATCGATCAAGCATCAGGAGGAAACGTCAGCATCATCGCAGTAGCAGGACAGCTGAAATCCTTTCAAACTTCAAACCAGAGTCAGTTTTAATTGTTCGCTGGGATGGTAAATTGATGCCTGATTTGACGGGGCATGGGGGCCATGTTGACAGACTCCCAGTTCTTGTCTCAGGCAATGGCACTTCCCAACTTCTTGCTGTTCCAAAACTTCCCTCTGGTACCGGTGATGAACAAGCAAAAGCTGTTGTGAAGGCTTTGCAGCAATGGCACATTGCAGACTTCGTGCATGGCATGTGTTTTGATACAACAAGCTCAAATACTAATCACCACAAGGGTGCGTGTGTCAAAATTGAGCAGTTGCTTTCTCGTGATTTGCTATATTTTGCCTGCCGGCACCCTGTACTAGAACTTGTAGCTGGAGCTGCTTTTAAAGCTGTAATGGGGCACTCAGCTGCTCCTGACACACAGATGTTCCGAAGATTCCAAGCCAAATGGGAACAAATTAACAAGCAGAAGTTTGAAGACTCCTCCACCGACGATCTGGCAGAAGAATCGGTCAGAGCTGTTAGGGACGATCTAACCAACTTCATTGAGAAGGCTCTATTGGAGACACAGCTTCGAGATGATTATCGAGAGCTGCTAGAGCTGGCCTCCATCTTCCTTGGCACATCACCTTCTCGGGGAGTACGATTTTCTGCTCCTGGTGCAATGCACCAAGCACGATGGATGGCAAAGACCATTTATTCCTTCAAAGTGTGGTTATTCCGTTCTCAGTTTAAGCTTACTCCAAAGGAGAACAGAGGACTAAGAGATTTGTGCATTTTCTTTGCCCGAATATATGTGAAGGCTTGGACAACTGCTCCACTTGCTGCAAAGGCACCAAAAGGAGATCTGATGTTGCTTAAAGCTCTACAAGACTACAGTACCATCAGCGATGCCATATCAAAGGCAACTTTCCACAAAATGATGAGACACCTCTGGTACTTGTCAGAAGAGTTGGTTGCATTGGCCTTCTTTGATGACGATGTTCTCCCAGCAGTGAAGGACCGCATGTTGGAAGCTATGAACATCGTTATTGGAGAAGAAAAGCATGTCAAACGGGTTACAATCAATCCAGACACACTCCAAGTGAAGAACCTATATGATTTCACGACAAAGAACACAAAGTCATTTTTCAAAAAGCTCAACTTGAATACAGATTTCCTGGCCCTCCCAGTAGAACAGTGGAAAGATGATCCTGGCTTCCAAAATGCAAAAGCCAGTGTACAAGCTTTGTCTGTGATCAATGATCATGCAGAAAGAGGAGTAGCCTTAGTCCAAGATTTCTCAGGCCGCATCATCAAGGACGAACAGCAACTGCAGTATCTACTGCAGGCAGTTGCTGACCACAGGAAATCATTCCCTAATGCCCTCAAGCAGACCTTACTGGGCGACAAAGAGTGAGACTGGTCCTCATGCGACCCCTGCCTTGAGTAGCTAATACCCACTTAGACTAAGTGGGGGGGGGGGGCCAGGCTTGGAGGCTAGGAAATGATGTGTTATGAACATTAAGCATAGGCATACTATTGTTAAATTTCATTTGACTTGAGTAACCTCTAATTATTAAGATATTTAAAAAAATATTTTACAGGCAATGTTTCTACCAAAAATGGAAACTTTTGCCAGGGTCTGTGACAAAAAAATGGCAAATTTTGTTTTTTGCCCCAAAATAGGACCACCCTAATATATATATATATATATATATATATATATATATATATATATATATATATATATATATATATATATATATATATATATATATATATATATATATATATATATATATATATATATTGATATACACAACCTACTAGAGGTGACAATATATTAGACCTAGTATTAACAAATAAAGAAAATATTATCAGAGATATCACAGTAGGGAAGAACTTGGAGAAGGTCGTGCTGATAGTGCTCCCGCTAGAGACCAAGGAAAATGGCCGCTTTGGATCGTTGTGCCGTGGGGGAAGAGGAGGGGAGTGTGGGGAAGGACGACCTCCTTGCCACGCTGTTAAGGCAGCTGGGGCAGTTGGGGAGTGAGGTTGACACTCTAAAGGGGGAAAATGAAGCCCTCAGGACGGAACTCCTTCAGGTAGGTGTCCTGCCTAGCAGGACACCTGCGAAGGAGGAGCAGGCGTGGAGAGTGGTTGTCTCCAAGGGGACTAGGGTCAGGCTTAGGAAAGCTGACCAGGGTGTGGAGTGCAGTAACCCTTACCAGGTGCTGCAGGAAGCTGGAGAGGAAGAGAAGAGGCAGGACGGTATGGATCAAGGAGAGGAAAGGGCAGTTGTACAAACCCTGCCCACAGGTAAAGTCGTGGTAGTTGGTGACAGCCAGGTGAGGTTTATGGATAGGGCTTTTTGTGCGAGAGATAGGAAACGTAGGACTAGGGTATGTTTTCCTGGGGCTGGGATAGGGCATGTAGCCGAGAGGTTAGACAGAGTTTTGTCAGGGGAGGGTACCAATCCAGTAGTGTGTTTTAGTGTGGGAGGAAACGACATAGGAAAGGTTAGGAGTGAGGAACTTTTCAAGAGGTATAGGGAGACGCTGGGGAAAATTAGAGATAGGGGAGGGATCCCGATAGTATGTGGTGTCTTGCCTAGAAGAGGGGTTGGTCGTGAATGGCTGTCCAGGGCAATTACTATTAATTGCCGACTGGAAAAACATTGTGCAAACAATGGTTGGGCATTCATTGATGACTGGCAACGATTTTATGGCAACGACTACCTGTACTGTCGCGACGGAGTACACTTGTCTCGTGAGGGGGTAAAGACGTTGTCTGCATCCCTGGAGCGTGAAATTGTCACTAGGAAGGGGGGGTTTCGCCAGTAGAGACGGGTCGGGGAAAATGGGAGTAAAAAAACAAGCAGGTCCTGGGAAGTAGTGAAACAGAAGTAGATAATGCTGAAAATATAGTTAGTCATAATAACAAACATCAAAGTAATAAATGTAAAACAGATAGAAACGGAAGAAACATATTGAGTGTTTATTATACTAATAGTAGAAGCCTGTGTAACAAAATGGACCAGCTCAGGGCCATTGTTAGTAAAGAGAACATAGATATAATTGCAATAACGGAAACATGGATAAATTCAAACAGCAAGCATTTTTAGCAGAATTTCATATTCCAGGATATAACCTATTTAAATCTGACAGAGTAGGAAGGAGAGGTGGCGGTGTAGCAGTGTATAT
This sequence comes from Homarus americanus, assembly GCF_018991925.1. Classification (NCBI taxonomy): domain Eukaryota; kingdom Metazoa; phylum Arthropoda; class Malacostraca; order Decapoda; family Nephropidae; genus Homarus; species Homarus americanus. The sequence continues at coordinate 5,698,976 of NW_024716703.1, forward strand.
CAGGGTGTCATTAAAAAGCTGCAATAAATCAAACATTAAAACAAATAGCGACAATGAAAGTATTTGGGTAGAGATTGGTGAGGGCAGTGAATCAGTAGTCATTGGTGTTATATATAGACCACCTAATTTGAGTAGGAACGATGGTAAATTGCTATGGGAGGAAATAAAGAAGGCATCTGATAGAAACAATGTATGTATTCTAGGCGATTTCAACTTTTCAGGCATAGATTGGAAAAATCAACTTAGCGATAATGAATCTGAAGATTTTCTAGAAGTAGTACAAGATAGTTTTTATATCAATTCATAAACTCGCCCACTAGAGGAAATAATATCCTCGATTTAGTTCTCAGTAATAATGAAAATCTAGTAAAAGATGTTGGGATTGGAGACGAACTAGGAAACAGTGATCATAAAGCCATATATTTTAACATAATATGGGATGGCAGGAAGAAGGAAAATTCGGCCTTGATCCCGGATTTTAGGAAGGCTAATTACGGTAGCTTAAGGAGAGACCTAAGGGATGACCCTATGGTCAAACGATTAATCCCCCCCACACCTCCGAAACTGTCAACTTAGGACGGGATAACCCCGAATTTAATTTAGCAGCTACTTATGAACAATTTATTGCGACAATCAATAATGCCCAAAATAAACACATCCCTAAAAGAAAATTCAGATCGATACGGAACCAACCAAAATGGATGAATAATAGACTCTTAGATCTTCTAGGGAAAAAGAAAGGAGTATATAGAAAAGTTAAGAAAGGCTAAAATCACTTACTTGGTTACTATCAGAACCTAACAAGACACAGGTAAAAACAGAAATTAGGAAAGCAAAGTAGAAACAGGAAATCAAGGTAGCAAACTAATTCCAGAAAATAACCCAAAGCTTTTATCAACTGTATATACTTTCAAAGGTTAGGAGATACAATAGTCCCCTTAAAAACTACTTACAGGAGAAATGACTGATGATGAGTTAGAAATGTGCAGTGCGTTAAATAGTCATTTTTGCCCGTATTCACAAATGAAAACCTAGCACAGTTTGGTAGTTCATAAGGTATATAACGACAGTATAGAAAATATGTTGATGAATATCAATATTACTAGTAATCTATGTGCTTAAAGTAATTAACAAACTGAAGCCCTTACAATGCCTGGTCCACAGACGAGGTATATGCTAGAATATTAAAAGAATGTAGAGATGAGTTGAGTAATCCATTAGCAGTTTTATTTTAATAAGTCACAGGAATCGGCCTAGTGCCAGAAGAGTTTTGGAAACTTGCAAATGTAGTTCCGATTTTCAAAAAGGGTGATAAATCAATAGCATCAAATTACCGTCCCATTAGTCTCACGTCAATCATAGGCAAGTTGCTAGAGTCAATTATTGCTATAAAAATCAGAAGCCACCTTGAAACATTCAACTTAATTCATTCTTCTCAGCACGGGTTCACCCAGGGACTTTCTTGTCTCACAAATTTGCTTAGCTTTTTCTCAGAAGTATATGAAGCGGTAGATAATGATAAGTCATATGATATAATTTATTTAGATTTCAGTAAAGCATTCGATAGAGTCCCTCATGAGAGATTGATAAGGAAGGTAGAAGCACATGGAATAGGTGGATCAGTATTAAAATGGATTAGGGTCATGGTTAACTGGTAGGAAACAAAGAGTCAGCATAAATGGATTAAAGTCAGACTGGGTGTCAAAAGCGGAGTTCCTAGATCTGTATTAGGCCCTCTGCTGTTTGTTATATTCATTAATGATCTTGATTTAAAGTACAATTAGTAGGATTAGTAAATTTGCAGATGATACCAAAATGGGGAGAATGATAAATTCGACAGTGACTTGAACACCTTTCTGAAGAGATCTAGATACCCATATGAGTGGTCGTAGACTGGCAAATGAATTTTAATACTGATAAATGCAAGGTACTACAGATAGGGAAGACGAATAAACGCTAAGTATAAACTAGGTGTTTAGAAATAGAAAAACTCAGTTTCTAGAAAAAGATTCAGGTGTATTTAAGTTAGCAACGACTCTGAAACCTAGAAAACACGTATTAGCTGCTCGCAACAAGGCAAACAGGATTCTTGGGTTCATATCTAGGTCTGTGAGGAACAGAACTGCTGACGTTATCTTGAAACTTTACCTAGCATTAGTGAGGCCACACATGGATTATGCGGTTCAGTTCTGGTGTCCTTATTATAGAATGGACATAGATTCTTTGGAGAGAGTACAAAGAAGAATGACAAAAATTATCCATAATATTAGAAACCTTCCATATGAAGAAAGACTGAAAAGCTTAGGCTTACATTCATTAGAGAGGCGTAGAGTTAGGGGAGATATGATAGAGGTGTACAAGTGGGTAAGTGGGATTAACAAGGGTAAAATGGAAGATGTTCTGAAGCTCAGTAATAACGAAATAACTAGAACAAATGGCTTTAAATTAGATAAATTCCGATTCAGAAAGGATATAAAGCACTGGTTTGGTAATAGAGTTGTGGATATGTGGAATAGGCTACCGAGTGCTATAGTAGGATCGGGGACGCTAGGGAGCTTCAAGACGAAGTTGGATAGGCACATGGAAGTGCTGGGATGGGTGTGAAAGGGATCTGCCCTGTATGGGCCAGTCGGCCTCCTGCAGTATCCCACTTTCTTATGTTCTTATGTTCTTATGTAATTATGTAGGACAGACAGGTAAAACACTGCAGCTCAGAATCAAACAACATAAGTACAATATCAGAACAGCATCTGAAAGTAGTGCCCTGCTCGTTCTTGTTAGGAATAATAATAATGAGGTTGCTTGGAAAAAAAGCTTAGAAGTATTTAAATCATCTTGTGTCACAGAAAGACTTCTGGTTGAAGCTAGTTTGATTAAGAAAATAAAATCGATAAACCTTAGTGATGGTCAGTTCAAAACTGATAATATGTTACATAAATTTATTTGTCAGTGGCCCAAGGTTAAAAATGCTTTGAAAACCTTTGATGTAGATGTATGATAGTTATTTAGTGGGTCCCTTATTTTTGACCTGACCTGACTAGTCACGTCACCCCCTTCTCTTAAGCTCCTCTACGTGTGTGTTGGTGTGGGGATTAGTGGATGACATCATTATGACCTGACCTCATGTTTAATAAGGTCATCCTGTATATTTAAGCCTCTCTCTGTCCATGTAATCCAGTTGCCTCTGAAGATGTCTTGAATATAGACGAAAGCTAAGGTGCTCCGTTGTTTCCCTTTTCCCATGTGATTTTATCAAGATTTATCTTATCCACGTTTTCATTTTTCATTGTGGATCTACATGATATATATATATATATATATATATATATATATATATATATATATATATATATATATATATATATATATATATATATATATATATATATATATATATATATATATATATATATACGAGGTCAGGTCATAAATACGACAACCACTAATCCGCACACCAGCACTACCATACACACAAAGGAGTGTAAAAGAAAGGGCAACGTATTCGGCATGTTAAGTCAGGTCAAACGTATGGGACTAACTAATAAGAACATAAGAAAATAAGGAGTCTGCAATAGGCCGGTTGGCCTGTGCATGGCAGCTCCTGTCGAGAGTTACTATCACTCTCTATCATCCATGAATCTATCTAGCCTCCTTTTGAAACTTTCCAGAGTTCCAGCACTTATTACAAAGTTGCTAAGCTTGTTCCACTCGTCCACCACCCTATTTATGAACCAGTTTCTTCCTATCTCCCTCCTAAACCTAAACTTATCCAACTTAAATCCGTTGCTCCTAGTCCTATCCTGCTCAGATATTATAAGAACTTTATCTATATCTCGTTTATTGATTCTTTTCACCCACTTAAATACTTCTATCATATCTCCCCGCACTCTTCGTCTTTCTAGGGAATGCAAGTTAAGTTTCTTTAACCTATCCTGATATGGAAGGTTTCTAGGTCCCGGAATCATTTTCGTCATTCTTCGCTGCACCGACTCCAGTGAATTGATATCCATTCTATAATAAGGGCGCCAGAACTGAACCGCATAATCAAGGTGCGGCCTGACTAGCGCAAGATATAGTTGCAATAAGACCTCTGCACTCTTGTTACTTACACTTCTAGATATAAAATCCAATACTCTGTTTGCTTTATTTCGAACATTAACACACTGTTTTCTAGGCCGTAAGCCCGGGCTTACAAGTACCCCTAGGTCTCTTTCACAAGTCGACTTCTCTAGGTTGATGCTGTTAAGGCTGTATACATTATCAGTATTTGTTCTTCCAATATTAGTACTCTGCACTTGCTGGTGTTGAATTTCATTTGCCACTTTTCAGACCACCCCTGCAGTTTACTTAGATCCTCCTGTAATGCATTTGCATCCTGCCCTGAATTAATCTGCCGCCCTATTTTGGTGTCATTCTCAAACTTGCTTATGTCACTGCTGATCCCAGGATCTAGATCGTTTATGTAGATTATGAACACGAGTGGGCTTAGTACTGACCCCTGGGAAACCCCACTGGTTACACGACACCACTCAGATTTAACACCATCTACGCTGACCCTCTGCGTTCTATAGGTGAGCCATGATTTTATCCAATTTAAAACTTTCCCCTCGATACCATGAGCCTTAACTTTTCTCAGAAGCCTCTGATGCGGTACTCTGTCAAATGCTTTGCTAAAGTCTAAGTAAATAACATCGTAATTTTCGTCATTATCTACTACCTGACCCAGCTTGGAGAAGGTCGTGCCTGCAAGTGCTCCCGTAAGAGACCAAGGAAAATGGCCGCCTTGGATCGTTGTGTCTTGGGGGAAGAGGAGTGGAGTGTGGGGAAAGACGACCTCCTTGCCACGCTGTTAAGGCAGCTGGGTTAGTTGAGGAGTGAGGTTGACACTCTAAAGGGGGAAAATGAAGCCCTCAGGACGGAACTCCTTCAGGTAGTTGTCCTGCCTAGCAGGACACCTGCGAAGGAGGAGCAGGCGCGGAGAGTGGTTGTGTCCAAGGGGACTAGGGTCAGGCTCAGGAAAGCTGACCAGGGTGTGGAGTGTAGTAACCCTTACCAGGTGCTGCAGGAAGCTGGCGAGGAAGAGAAGAGGCAGGACGGTATGGAGCAAGGAGAGGAAAGGGCAGTTGTAAAAACCCTGCCCACAGGTAAGGTCGTGGTAGTTGGGGACAGCCAGGTGAGCTTTGTAGATAGGGCTTTTTGTGCGAAAGATAGGAAACGTAGGACTAGGGTGTGTTTTCCTGGGGCTGGGATAGGGCATGTAGCCGAGAGGTTAGACAGGGTTTTGTCAGGGGAGGGTACCAATCCAGTAGTGTGTCTTAGTGTGGGAGGAAACGACATAGGTAAGGTTAGGAGTGAGGAACTTTTCAAGAGGTATAGGGAGGCGCTGGGGAAGATTAGAGATAGGGGAGGGATCCCGATAGTATGTGGTGTCTTGCCTGGAAGAGGGGTTGGTCGTGAATGGCTGTCCAGGGCAATTGCTAAAAATTGCCGACTGGAAAAACATTGTGCAAAGAATGGTTGGGCATTCATTGATAGCTGGCAACGATTCTATGGCAACGACTACCTGTACAGTCGCGACGGAGTACACTTGTCTCGTGAGGGGGTAAAGACGTTGTCTGCATCCCTGGAGCGTGAAATTGTCACTCCGAAGGGGGGGTTTCGCCAGTAGAGAGAGGTCGGGGAAAGTGGGAGTCAAAAAACAAGCAGGTCCTGGGAAGTAAAATTAGTTGCTCAGGACAAGGGGTAAAACAGGACCAGGGAAGGGTAGGTTTAAATGTATACTATACAAACAGTAGGAGCGTTAGAAATAAAATAGACTTGCTGAGAGCGGCTGTATGTACCGAGAATGTAGACGTCATAGCAATCACCTAAACTTGGATGAATCTGGCGAGCAAAATTTTTTTATCAGAGTACCACATAGAAGGTTACATAAGAACATAAGAATGGAGGAAACTGCAGCGGGCCTATTGGCCCATACTGGGCAGTCCCATTTACACCCAACCCCTATTGCTCATATAAGCATCCAACCTATGTTTGAAGCTATCCAGTGTATTCGAGTTAATGATGATATTTGGCAACTTGTTCCATTCATCCACAACTCTGTTTCCAAACCAGTGTTTACCTATTTCACGCCTAAATCTAAATTTGTCTAATTTAAAACCATTGTTACGAGTTCGCTCCTGGTTGGATATTTTGAGTACCTTTGTGATGTCCCTTTTGTTTAGCCCTGACTTCCACTAATACACCTCTATCAGGTCGCCCCTCGCTCTACATCTCTCGAGGGAGTGCAAATTTAGGTGCTTTAACCTGTCTCTATACTCAAGGTTCCTAATGCCCGGGATTAGTCTTGTCAGTCTCTTCTGAATTCTTTCCAATGATTCTATATCCATTCTGTAATACGGTGACCAGAACTGAACTGCGTAATCCAGGTGTGGTCTCACAAGAGCAAGATGCAGTTTTAGGATGACCTCGCAAGTCTTGTAACTAACACTCCTTTGTATGAACCCAAGTACTTTATTAGCCTTGTTAAGAGCAAAAACACATTGTTTACTTGGCTTAAGGTTCCTACTTATCATTACTCCTAAATCTCTCGTGCAGTCGGATTTCTCTATGGCATCGTTGTTCATCTGGTATCTGGTTTCCCTGTTTACATCTCCTATACTGAGTACTTTACATTTTTCCACGTTGAATTTCATCTGCCATTTTTCAGACCATTCGAAAAATTTGTTTAGATCTTCCTATAGTTTTGCGGAGTCCTCGTCAGATTTAATTACACGTCCTATTTTGGTGTCATCAGCAAATTTACTTATGTTGCTGTCTATGCCGATATCTATGTCGTTTATGTATATAATAGATAATAATGGTCCAAGTACTGAGCCTTGGGGAACTCCACTTGTGACGTTGCTCCAATGGGATTTAGTGCCGTTAATGCTCACTCGCTGTTTCCTGTCCTGCAACCACGCCCTAATCCATTTAAGGATGTTACCTTTGATGCCATGAGCGTCTACCTTTCTAATTAATCTTTCGTGGGGGACTCTGTCGAAGGCTTTGCTAAAGTCGAGATATACCACATCATAATTGTGCCCCTCGTCCACCGATTCGAAAACTGATGAAAAGAATGTTAATAGATTAGTTAGACAAGAACGTCTGCTTGTGAAGCCATGCTGGGAATCATTGATCAATCGGTGCTTTTCCAGGTGATTTCGAATAGAGTTTGAAATGATTGCTTCCAGTAATTTGCCTACTATTGATGTTAGACTGATTGGGCGATAGTTAGAGGATAGTGATCTATCCCCCTTCTTGAAAATCGGGATTACATTCGCTATCCTCCAGGATTCTGGTACTACACCTGTTTTTAAGGACATGTTAAACAACTTAGCTAAGGGCATACTAAGCTCTTCCTTACATTCCTTTAATACTCTGGCAAATATCTCATCAGGACCAGGTGACTTATTAGGCTTTAGTTTGACTATTTGCTTACTAACATCGTTACTAGTCACTATTATCTCGCTTAATTTGTTTTCTTCACTATCTCTGAATAGAGTCGGTGCCTCGGGTATCATTTTTAAATTTTCGGTGGTGAAAACTGTTGAAAAATATTTATTCAAATTATTGCTCATTTCTCCGTCGTCATCAGTGAGCTCGCCGGTATCTGACAGTATTGGTCCAATCTTTTCTCGTGTTTTAGTTTTATTCATTTGGTAGAATCCTTTGGGATTTGTCTTCACCTCCCTTGCTATCCTTACTTCATTATTCCTCTTGGCTTTCCTTATCTCGGTTTTAACCCTACTCGCCAATATCTTATAATAATCCTGGAGGTAAATTTCGCCACGATTTATCCTTCTACCTATAGCCTTCCTTTGGCCAATGATGTTCTTTAAATAATTATTTATCCATTTAGGGTCATTGTTGTCTGATCTGAGTTTTTTGTATGGTATGTTCTGCCTCTGTGCATTAAGTAACTCATTATTTAAATTGACGTGGAACTCGGTAGTCTCAGATGTCGTTATCAGGTCGGAGTTATCTGTCAGGTTCACGGCCAAGCGCGACACCCCCTCTCTCAGCTGCCTCTTTAAACTGTCAAAGTTTGCCCTTCTGAAATCTGGTACTTTGGTGGAATTTTCCTTACGTCTGCCCTGAAAATTTAACTGGAATCGAATTTCTTTTGTGATCGCTGTTTGCAAGTTCGTTCCCTACCTCGACATTGCTAATGAGGTTTTCTCTGTTCGACAGAACTAAATCGAGTATATTATTACCCCGTGTGGGTTCGGTTATATGTTGACTTAGGAAACAGTCCTGGATCATCTCGAGAAAATCCTCTGATTCTGAGTTACCCGTAAGGTCAGTCCAATCTATTTGGCCAAGATTAAAGTCGCCTACTATACAGACTTTGCTGTGTATGGAAGCCCTGCACATTTCATCCCAGATAAGTCGCTCATTGATTCTATCAAGATTGGGAGGTCTATATATTTCTCCTGTGATTAATTTTTCCCTACAGTCGCTTAATTCTATCCAAATTGTTTCTGTATATTAGGTTGTTCTTGAGCCATCAAAGTTTGTTGTGAAACTAATGCATATGGACATCATTGCTGGTTTACTCTTAACTGATGCATCTCAGAGCATAAACAATAATATCTCTGATAGCCTAGATCCCCATTAGCTGGAAGTCTCCAATACCTGGATTGTAATTGGCTTGGAATTCTTCTTGGTAAACTCTCACCATTCTGGGTCTGCGAACGAGTTTCGGAGGTTGAAAAGTGGGGCATTTTCTGAGAAAGTTCCATAAATTCACTCCGTTTTTTCCGGGTCTGGGAGCAAATTCAGAGGTTGAAAAGTGATATTGTGAGTTATGTTTATATATCATCAACAGATTTATAGATATTCTGGATAAATTATTTGGAAAAAAGATTCTTATCTTCACATTTTTTTTAATGTGTCTGAAATTTTTCTAGAAACTTAATTGTTTGTCATGTGCATTGCAGTTTTGTTTGAAGACACTGGCATTCCAACAATAGTCTGATTTGAACATGTTGCTGTGCGACGACTGTGAAATTAAGTATTATAAATGCATGGGAAATGTCTCTCAAGATAAGTACACTACAATAGTCTTAGGTTAGGTTAATTAAGGTAACCAGTTTAGGTTTAGTTAGGCTAGGTTAGGTTAAGATACATCTCACTAATTTTGTGGCCCAAAAAATCATTACTGAAAATAAAACTTTTTCTAAGAAAAATTGCTATATCTCTGTTATGCATTTTTACCCCTTTTTTATTAGATTTGATGAACTTACATTGGGTTAGTTATTATTTAACTATAATTTAGGTTTTCAAGTTTTTGTCTTTAACCATTATGATAATAACTGTGGACATATTAGCTATAAACCACTTATAATAATATAATGGTTACCCCTCGTGGAACAAGGATGGCCGGCCCAGGGACCACCTAGGCATGAATTTGTTTTAGGTGTAGAAGCAGTCGCCAACACAACAACCACACCCTAAGTTAACGAGTTGCATGACCCAGTGTCAAGGAATAGTCCAGGAAGACCGGAAAACTCGCCAACTGCACTGACTAACCACTACCCCGGAACACGATCCGGAAATCGATTAACATCCAGGTTCCCAATTATTTTTATTACTGCTGGATAGACAAAGGCAAATGGCATAATAATAATAATAATAATATAATAATATAATCCTCTTGTCCAGTACCTCACTAACTAAAGTGCAAAAGCAGATAAGAGTGTCCAAATTCACCATTACCAAAGCCTCTTAACAACCATATGAATGTAGGAATAGCGTGTATTATCAGTTTCTTTCTTCGTTATCCTTATTAAATCTAACAATAAAGTGTTAAGTTTGTCACGAACTTGTGGTTGGGTGAGCGTAAATAAAGAGAATTATGGCCTGTTCTGTGGATGAAGTCAGTAGAATATAACAAAGTACAGTTTTAAGTATTATAATTTTGCTATGACAGTGATAAAATCGCTGTCCAGATGAATTGGGATAAAATCTTGAAAAAATATCACCATAACTGTTAGTTTTCTATCAAACAGGAAATTGTCTATGAACCAAAATTTTTTACTTTCATATTATACAAGTATAAAGGCCAGTTATCTACAAGATGAAAACTTTGGAAATGTTTCCTACTAGTCTCCACCTGATTATAGTAATGCAATAAATACCCTATGAAAGAAAGCAAGATATGAACACTTTCCCAATGTCATGAGTAAAAATGTATACAATATGTTAATGACATGGACTAAACCAGCAGTTGGAGAAAAGTATCTGCAGTTTAAATGATCTTTTATTTGGAAAAATACTCCATGTAAATACTGTATATGGATCCTCACCAGAGTCTTATTATAGTTAGTGTGCAGACATTTGTTTACAAGGCACATACTCACAACTACAATGGAAAGGAAGACATGTTAGGTTAGGTTAGAATAGGTTCATCCCGTGAGCAAATGTCATGGAACCCATATACAGTAGGTATATTCATGAAACTCTATCAACTAATCAGAGACTAATAATGTTAATCCTAGAACAAGATGATAATTAAATGGTTTAAAAATATCCTCAATACAGTCTGCAATATTAATTGGAAATTATTCCTGCATATTTTAATGTTTAATATAAACTATAGTTATAATAAGGATAAGAATACAATGATGATGCTAATGTTAGATTATAGCCTTTATTAAAAGCAGGATATGTTATAATATATGGATGATCAAGAGTACACTATTTTAAAGGAAAAATCATCCACAAATTTCTCAAATATATTAATACGTCATATCCTTGTATATACAGTATGTAAATTGAAAAAAAAATATATATATGTATATTAATTAAGGCATATGTTATGATTTTTCTGTGGCATATTTTCTGAAAATTCCAGAAACTGCATTTTTTCTGGTTTATGGGGAAATTTCAAGGATAAAATAATGAATAATTTGGGGATTTTACAGAAAGTCTCCAAATTTTTATGTTCCGAGTCTGGCATCCAATTCCGAGGTTAGGTTTGGTAGCAAATTCCAGCATCTTCCCCGTAGCAGGAAAAATTCCACATCAACCATGATACCAAGTATTATTTCTTCAGTTTCTGTGAAAGGTGAATAGTCAGCTGCATCCCCACCTGTAAGTGAAAATAATAAAGGCATTAATATTGTGCTAGTTAAATTTGCGAAATCTGAAACATCTTTATTTATGAGGATTAATATTTATAAGTTTCCAACACCTACACTGGAAACTCTGATGTTTTCGGTTTGATATACAGCACACTTAACAAATTTAGAAAAAAAAATCTAATGTAGATTTTTATGGTGATTCCAAAACTGTAATCCTTTTTGGGGGAGAAATTCATAGAAAAAATTATAGCCCTTTAAAATTTTAATGTTCAAAATCTTAACCTAACCTACCTAACTTAACCTAACTGGAAGAAATCGGTCAACATAAAATCCTAAAATTCCCTGGATGACCGAAAAGATAATAATGCCATCAATTTCTTTTATTTAGGAAGGCATTATTCATTTTTGTTGGAATCATGGACATACAAGGCCACTGAATTCACACTTGATTCTACTATACTTGTCGACAAAATATTGAATAGCTGTGTACAGTACTGTATATCAACATTGCCATTAAACATATGGAAAGCCTTGATATTTGCCTTCTATAATGAAAACAAAAACTTGAAAAAATCACATAAGCAAAAACTGCCAAATGTGTGACGGACTGGGAACTACCCTGGTACAGGTCACCTGGCAAATTTGGACTTGTTAAAATATTAAATTTTGGATAATAAATATTTATACTAATGCAATATCTATTTTGGTTGTGGTGGACGATTAGTAATTGCACTTACCTTTAATGATGGTTTGGAGAATTTGGAGGGTATAAGCGGCGATGAAGCAAGTGGAGGCTGGCGGATGTTCCAACACAAACATGGAATTCTTTTAAAAAGAACAATAAAATTCTTCATATGTTGTTTCATATGGAGTATATCTTATAAAAAATATTTTCTTTTGCAGATTTCTACAATTTATGTGCATTAAATTATATTTTTTTCCTTTGGTTTCAAAATATAGTTCCATGATAGTGTTCATCGGGCGGGGGTGAGAGTACCACGGAAATCTCCCACATTCCAGTAACGAATAGTACTTTTTTTTTTTTAAGCCCCGAGTGCTTCTTGCAAATCGACCATGGTGCTACCACAGCATCGTGTACACCACAGAAGTTCTTGCAATTGGCCCTAAGTTATGAACCGTTAGTGAATCGTTGTTATGGTAGTTCGTATGATCTCCCAGCAGTTATGAACTTCGTATCTCAGCAGTGTTAGTGAGGCTAGGCCCATAAGGAGGCGAGAAACCTTTGAACTGTGGTGCTACAAAGGAATGTTAGAAATAAGTTAGACTCATAGAAAACAAATAAAGAAGTTCTAAGAGTCGCTGAAATAAATGAAAATTTTGTAGGATAAAGAAAATGAGATAACTTGGCAATTGAGTCAGTGATGAGGAGATATTGGTAATGTTAATAAACTATCCCCATTTTTTAATATTTGGCTAACGCCAGACGTTTTTATTGAGCACAGAGAGACCCTTAGTACCCAAGGGGTTAATAACCTATCTCCACTAATGGGTAAAATTAAAGGTAGGAGAGCTAGGGGAAGGCTTGTTTGCAAATTGGCCAACTTTTTTTTTTTAATGCCGATTTTACAAACACCGTATCAGATACACCTCAAAACCCTGCACTTTTTCGGGAAATATAATTCAAATTATATGTTCACATTTTTATCTATTACCAATACGGCTTAAAAACATCCATGTTCCAGCTGTCTTCTCATGCTCTGGTGAAAATGCTCACTGAGAACCATATGTGTGCATGTGTAGACTAGTGGTGGGAAGACCTACTAAGACGGGTGTAGGGGTATCTATATATTAATGTGGTCTAGCACTCAGGATGGAAGGAAACTCTAATGTGGTTTTCTTGTATAATATATAAGTTATATGATAGACAGTCTGGTGCTGGAGATGCCGTGTGGTGGGGAGCTGCTCAGTAGAAGACGTTCTGTGAGTAGCGTGTTGAAGGAGGTAGATGTGCAGGAGCTTCGTTAGAGAAGATGTTGCCTGTTGCTGGCCTCCTGGTTGAATAAATGTAACAGCTAGGAGCTTGCTGTAGGAGATGTTGCTTGTTCAGGAAAATGGGCAGAATGAGAGTTGGTTGGTGAGGAAACTCAGAAGGACAGCTGGTGGGTCGCCATGCTCGCTGGCGGGAGAGAGGACCGCCAGGCAGGCGAGGAGATGCGAGGGAGCCAGGCAGCGGCGGAGGAGGAGGTGTTGCTTGTTCAAGAAGATTGGTCAGACTAAATCTCAAGGGAGAGACAGAGCTTATATACCCAGCAGCCGCTATGAGTCATGTTGGGAAAACCCGAGAAGTCGCCGGCCTTTTGGCTCGGTTGCTAGGATACGGCGGGCATTGGAATGCAGATACGCTTGGTTGCTAGGGAAGACGGTAGCAGGTGGTGTGCAGCTACGCAGTTTGTAGGGGAGACGTCCACTACACGGGCATTGCTATTATCTAATGCACAATAAATACGATTTCTATAATGTCAATTGACGTCCAATCATTAAGAAAACAATTCCTCCATGCTTTCATAACTTGATTTCATTAATCAAATGACATACACGTAAATCTTACTATTTCCTTTTGAGTGACTATTCCTTGTTCCTTGTTCCACTGCTTGTAAATGGTTCACTCAAGATTTGATCTACGACCTCGTACTTTATAGTAACATATAACATATTAATGACAGTGTTCTGCGTCTTGAGACAAATAAATGTGGAGCAGAATGACCAACTGTTTCGAGTGTTTCTTTTAAATGATCTACACCACATATAATACTCCTGAATTTCTAAGTATGAAATTTAAAAAAAAAGAGAACCAACGCTCGTTCGTCGAGCACCTTGGACTTAGACTGACTAAAATATTTCATTCACGCTTGGTTTCTCAAACTTGTGGCTTTAGTAACATGTGGTAAGTCTGGCATTACAAGGCTTGCCTAGTTTGTGATTCTTGTTTAATAATAATTTCCATCACACTTTGATGAATAAAGTTCGTGAGGGACTGGTAAAAGTAATTATTTGAAGGATATTTGCATAATACTTAATTCATCATAAATTGTATATACTGATATATATATATATATATATATATATATATATATATATATATATATATATATATATATATATATATATATATATATTGTTAACCAATCACAATCGCTGTTACAAACACTATCTCATTTAAAAAAAATCAAACATAACTACTCCAGGATTTCCGGGTGCCACCAGTAGTTCATTTATCCCAAATTGCACATTGAAATCCCTAGTAAGTGAATGACGCTGATGGGGTGTATGGATGCAACTACTCATGGCAAGAAGTGAGATAATCAAAAGAGACTCAAGTAGTTGGTAGAGTTGGGAGAACAGTATAGGAAATAAAAATAATTAGTCATTGTTTACTAGAGATACACCTTTTCACATAGCCGTTAAGACATTGTTACATAACTATTTGACAAATTTCATAACCGAATGACAGAACACATATCGAATGACAATCTAAAATAAGTGTTCGTTCATGCTAACGGAAGTGATTAACATAAGTTATGAAATTGACAGACGTGAACAATAAACCGACAGTCTACATATAGTTTGAGAGTGTAACAATTGGAGAATGACATACCACCAACAGATATCTTAGATTGTCATTCGGTTATGAAATTTGTCAAATAGTTATGTAACAATGTCTCAACGATATGTGAAAATGTGTATTTTGAGCCAGATGACATCATGAAGAAGATTCAAGTTCCGTAAGTCGAGATAGGTGTATAGCTGTATTGCAGTAGGCACATACACATTCCTGAGAACGGACTAAAGGTTTTAGTTAAGGACGTGAAATGATTTGCGTGAAGCTGCCTAGGGCAGTAAAATTTCGAATAGTAGTAAGAGATTGATGGATTGGGGGAAAGTGTTCCACAGACGAAAAAATTAAATCTGAGGCCGCAAATGTTGGAAAAATGAAGTGTGAAAAATGCAGATCCTCCAGCAACAAGGGACAGATCTTCCTTTCATATTATATTATTATCCAGCTAGGATACACGAGGCTACACGATTGCCCGTGACAAACATGTGGAGGTTTACGCTGTTTAAAACTAAAACGAATGAACAGGCTTTATGTGAAATAAAACAAAGCCTAGGATTGCTTTTGATGTCCTTACGATACGGTGGTAGCTATCTCAGTTCATACGCTGAGGTCCAGGGTTCGATTTCCGACTAGTGAGGTATTATTTGTATATGGAAGACAGCCTGTATCTAGACAGTTGAGATATATAAGTACTTTCGTGTTTCCTAGCTACCAATGGGGCCCACGTGGAGGCGTGTACCAAATTCATGTCCAAAGTTTAACTGAGTTGTATTAATTACAGCAAACTATTTTATGATGTCGTTTATATATATATATATATATATATATATATATATATATATATATATATATATATATATATATATATATATATATATATATATTTCATTAGCCAATAAAGCACGGGACTTCTACATACAATGAACACTCAACCCACCAGGATTCGAACCCGGCACAAAGCCTATGACTGTGACCGGGAACGCTACTGGACCACCAGGATACTAAGCAGTCCTAGACTTTGTTATATTTCACACAAAGCCTGTTCAACGAGCTTATGGCGCCGTGAACCTCTAATGGGGACCACCCGTATCACTTAGGTGGTCAGAGTAACGTTTTACCAAATCCGGCTTCGAAACACGAGGATCCATATATATTTCATTAGCCCAATAAAGCGGACTTCTACATACAATCACCTCAACCCACCAGGATTCGAACCCACGGCACAAGCCTATGACTGTGACGAGGGAAGCTAACCACTGGACCACCAGGATACTAAAAGCAGTCCTAGACTTTGTTATATTTCACACAAAGCCTGTTCAACGAGCTTATGGCGCCGTGAACCTCTAATGGGGACCACCCGTATCACTTAGGTGGTCAGAGTAACGTTTTACCAAATCCGGCTTCGAAACACGAGGATCCATATATATTTCATTAGCCCAATAAAGCAGCGGACTTCTACATACAATCAACACCTCAACCCACCAGGATTCGAACCCACGGCACACAAGCCTATGACTGTGGACGGGAGCGCTACACTGGACCACCAGGATACTAAAAGCAGTCCTAGACTTTGTTATATTTCACACAAAGCCTGTTCAACGAGCTTATGGCGCCGTGAACCTCTAATGGGGACCACCACGTATCACTTAGGTGGTCAGGTAACGTTTACCAAATCCGGCTTCGAAACACGAGGATCCATATATATTCATTAGCCCAATAAAGCCGCGGACTTCTACATACAATCAACACCTCAACCCACCAGGATTCGAACCCACGGCACACAAGCCTATGACTGTGACGGGAGCGCTAACCACTGGACCACCAGGATATAAAAGCAGTCCTAGACTTTGTTATATTTCACACAAAGCCTGTTCAACGAGCTTATGGCGCCGTGAACCTCTAATGGGGACCACCCGTATCATAGGTGGTCAGAGTAACGTTTTACCAAATCCGGCTTCGAAACGAGGATCCATATATATTTCATTAGCCCAATAAAGCCGCGGACTTCTACATACAATCAACACCTCAACCCACCAGGATTCGAACCCACGGCACACAAGCCTATGACTGTGACCGGGGACCTCTAACCACTGGACCACCAGGATACTAAAGCAGTCCTAGACTTTGTTATATTTCACACAAAGCCTGTTCAACGAGCTTATGGCGCCGTGAACCTCTGAGGACCACCATCACTTAGGTGGTCAGAGTAACGTTTACCAAATCCGGCTTCGAAACACGAGGATCATATATATTTCATTAGCCCAATAAAGCAGCGGACTTCTACAATCAACACCTCAACCACCAGGATTCGAACCCGGCACACAAGCTATGACTGTGACCGGGAACGTAACCACTGGACCACCAGGATACTAAAGCAGTCTAGACTTTTTTATATTTCACAAGCCTGTTCAACGAGGCTTATGGCGCCATAAGCTCGTTGAACTGGTAATAACTCTAACTACAGATAAACAATGTTGGAAATATATATATATATATATATATATATATATATATATGCTGATAACCACAAGGAAAGAAGAAAACACGAAGTTCCCAAGCGCTTTCGTGTAACAACATAAATATAGTGTTAGGACAGGCCAGGAATCCAATGCTCTGTTTGTTCATCTGAGGGATAATAAGCATTGCATTGACTGGGATAATGCCTCCTCAATATTACCTTGTAATTCAATTGACAGTAGGAACATTATAGAATCTAGTCTCATTAAACATACCGAAGCAGTCAACATGAATTTGAGTAATGGCATGTACAAACTGGACAATTTTGTAATTAAGAAGATTTGTAACCAGGTGAGAAGGTTGGGTCACCTTACCCTCTGACCTGACTACCGACCGTTGCTGTGCTATTTAAAGATTAGTAGGGTCATTACCTAATACCTGACCATTGTGGACCTGATCTCACCCTCCTCTGTATATAAACACCTTGTTTTGTACTTCTCCTTAGTCTGTACTCATCCCTAAACATGTGAATTACACGAAAGCGCTTGGAAACTTCGTGTTTTCTTCTTTCCTTGTGGTTATCAGCATATACCTAGATCACACGCACTACAGTGATTTACTTGCATATATATAAATAAATATATATATATATATATATATATATATATATATATATATATATATATATATATATATATATATATATATATATATATATATATATATATATATATATATATATATATATATATATATATATATACACCGCTTCTGGGCGGCTCATCCGCTGGGCAACGGTCGGACGCCACCCTCCGGGAGGCTCCACATTGTCTCACTGTTCAGTCCCCAAAACTTCTTCTTCCATCAATAGTTCATTAACGGTGTATGTACGTTCCACCATGTTTTTCACTACAATGGTACAGCAAATTATAATTTTTTAGCATTAAACTGTTATTATTTTATTGTCTAATCATCACTACATAGAGCACCACCCATCATCACTACATATAACATCATCCATCATCACTACATATAACACCATCAACCATCACTACATATAACACCATCTATCATAACTACACATCTGTAAAATAGTTTCCGAGATTCTCGTGCGGACACACACGGTAGGACGGCACCCTCCGGGAGGCTCCACATTGTCTCACTGTAGTGCATTAGGGTAGACCACATTTTTGGTTTTGCCATTAGCAGCAAGTATGTACAGATTTTTGCCGGTTCCCACTCTGGAGCATCCAACATAGAATTGTCCATGAGAGAAGCAAGGAAACACTTGCTATCCATGCCAAGTTTGATCCGGGCGGCTCATTTGCTAGGCCACAGTAGGACGCCACCCTCCGGGAAGCTCCACATTGTCTCACTGTTCACTCCCTAAAACTTCTTCTTCCATCAATATTTCATTAACGGTGTATGTGAGTTCCACTACAACGGTACAGCAAAGTATATTTTTTTGAATTAAACTGTTATTATTTTATTGTCTAATCATCACTACATATAACACCATCCATCATCACTACATATATCACCATCCATCATCACTACATATAACACCACCCATCATCACTACATATAACAACATCCATCATCACTGCATATAAGATCATCCATCATCACTACATATAACACCATCCATCATCAATACATATTACACCATCCATCATCACTAAATATAACAACACACATCATAACTACATATAACATCATCCATCATTACACCACACAGAGGTTGAAAAGTCGTATCCTATCCCACGTATTATAGCTAATTTTATCCTTATGCACTCTCTCATTACAGCTTACTTTTCTTTGAACTCTAACTTTTCTAGGCTGTCCATTCTAACAAGGTAGGTAGATAGTCCATTCTAACGAGGTATGCCAATCTTATGATATTTCACACCATGGCCTTGCAAAAGAGGGGCCCGGTGGATGGCGTTTCTGCTCTCTATATATATAAAACAAAGAAGTCTGTCTGTTTGTATGAATGTCCGCAGAGAATCTTGGAAACTACTTTACCTATCTGTAGTGATGATGGATGGTGTTATAATAGTAGTGATGATGGGTGGTGATATATGTAGTGATGATCTATATCTATATAAAACAAAGAAGTCTGTCTGTTTGTCTGTGTGTCCGCACGGGAATCTCGGAAACTATTTTACCGATCTGTAGTGATGATGGATGGTGTTATATGTAGATATGTAGTGATGATGGATGGTGTTATATGTAGTGATGATGGATGATGTTATATAGAGAATATGTTGTCCTTGGCAACATGGATAAGAAATGTGAATACTGAAGTGCAAGGAAGGACAAAGGAGAATCTGCTGGACTGTGCTCTCATGGGAAAGTAAGACTGCCAAATTTGGAAAAAACCACCACAACCATTGAAGACGCTCATGCTGGGAACAACACCAGAGTCAAAACACTTCTTGGAAAATATACAGAAGTACAATTCATGCTTCCAGATGACATCCTTTGGAGCTACCAGAGTAGTTCGTGAGCACGGATACATGCCCACATTCAAAGTCCAGGGTCAAGTCTAACACAAAGCAGGATCCCTCTTACCACTGGAAGATGAGCAGGCAACATTCAAGGTGTCAGACATGACATTGTCCTATCTATCCAAGAAATGCTGCATGAGTGCAACAACGTATGTACAGTCATTTAAAAATGCCCTGGAAAACATGCCTTCTGATTAGTACAAAGTCAGGATCAAAGCAGACACCTTAATGCACTACAGTGAGACAATGTGGAGCCTCCCGGAGGTGGTCCCTACCGTGGCCTAGCGAAAAGAGCCGCCCGGAGGGCGGCGATTCTGTTAGAGTATATATATATATATATATATATATATATATATATATATATATATATATATATATATATATATATATATATATATATATATATATATATATATATATATATATATATATATATATATATATATATATATATATATATATATATATATATTTCATTAGCCCAATAAAGCACGCAGACTTCTACATATAATCAACACCTCACTCCGCCAGGATTCGATGCCGGATTTGGTAAAACGTTGCTCTGATCACCTAAGAGACACGGGTGGTCACCATTTGAGGTTCACGGCGCCATAAGCTCGATGAACAGGCTTTGGATGAAATATAACAGAGTCTAGGATTGCTTTTAGTGTCCTGGTGGCCCAGAGGTAGCATTCCCCGGTCACAATTATAAGATCACGGGTTCGAATCCTGGTGGGGTGAGGTGTTGAATATATATATATACATAGTACAGTATATATGCAACATTTACACACAATTGCAGGGTCTCATTTGTTTTTCTTAATATTGACAACACAACAGTCATATATTGTTTCTCACTTGATGTGGGTCAGTGACCTCTGTCTGGGTGGACTAATCCCCGTAAAAAAATAAAATAAAAAATAAATCACCGTAGGTGCGCGTGATCCATGTAAATGCTAATAACCACATAGTAAACAAGAAAACGCGAAGTTCCCAAGCTTTTTCGTCTAATTCACATCTTCAGGGGTCTGTACAGACTAAGAAGTATCTGTCAACATGAATTTGAGTAATAGAATGTACAAACTGGACAAATTTGTGATTGAGAAGATTTTTAACCAGGTGAAAGGGTTGGTTCACCCTACAGTATGACCTGATTATGGCGGACACCTGCTATCCCTACAGATTTGATCTCCTTTACTGTATAAATTAGCCTTGTCAATAAATACTCCTTAGTCTGTAGCCACCCCTAAAGATTTGAATTACATGAAAGGGCGTTGGTATGTACCGAAAAAATCGATATAATAGCATTCACCAAAACATGGATAAACTTAGACTCACGAGAGTTACCTGCCTAATATCAAATTGCAAGGTTACAAATTATTCCATACCGATAGGCATATTAGGAAAGGAGGCGGAGTAGCAGTCTATGTCTGGGATAATCTGAAGTGTGAAATAAATAAGGAAATAAAAACTGAACTGAATTCAGAAACAATTTGGATAGAATTAATCGATGGTAGAGAAAAATTTATCGCCGAAGTAATATATAGACCTCCTAATCTTGAAAGAGTTAATGAACGACTTATTTGGGATGAAATGCACAGGGCTTCCATACATAGCAAAGTTAGTATAGTAGGCGACTTTAACTTTAGCTAAATAGATTGGATCGACCTTACAGGTAACTCAGAATCAGAGGATTTTCTTGAAACAATTCAGGACTATTTCCTAAGTCAACATATAACCGAATCCACCCGTGGTAATAATATGCTCGATTTAGTTCTGTCAAACAGAGAAAACCTCATTAGTAATATCGAGGTAGACAACGAACTTGCCAACACCGATCACAAAGAAATAAGATTTCAATTAGAATTTAATGGAAGACGCAAGGAAAATTCCATTAAAGCCCCAGTTTTCAGAAGGGCAAACTTTGATAGGTTGAAAAGGCAGCTGAGAAGAAGTATCACGTTTGGAGATGGATTACATAACCTCACGCAATGTACCTACAGAGGGCGAGCTCACTTTACCTGGAGACTTGAAAACGATATCCTCACAAAATATGACGGTTGGGGATGACCTGATCACGAGATCTGATGTTGACGCGTTCCACAACAATTTAAATAAAGAGTTACTTAATGCTTACTTCAGATCAGAAAACCTAGATCCTAAATGGATAAACAATTATTGAAACAATATTATTAGACAAAGGAAGGCTATAGGTAGAAGAATAAATCATGGTGAAGTTTACCTCCGAGATTGGCCAGTAGGGTTAAGATCGAGATAAAAAAAGCAAGAGGAATTAGGAACTGAAAGTAGCAGGAGAGGCGAAGTCAAATCCCAAGGGATTCTTTCAAATGTATCAAACTAATACACAAGAAAGATTGGACCAATACAGTAAGATACCGGCGAGCTAACTGATAACCACGGAGAAATGAGCAATAATCGGAATAAATATTTTTAAACAGTTTTCACCAAGGAAAATTTGAACATGATACCCGAGGCACCGACTATATACAGAGATAGTAAAGGAAATAGATTAAGTGAGATAGTAGTGACTGGTAGCAACGTTAATAAGCAAATAGACAAGTTAAAGCCTAAGAAGTCGCCAGGTCCCGATGAGATATTTGCCAGAGTATTAAAGGAATGTACGCAAGATTGTTTAACGTGTCCTTAAAAACGGGTGTATTACCAGAATCCAGGAGGATCACTATACTCTAACTACCGTCCAATCAGCTTAACATCAATAGCAGACAAATTACCGGAAGCAATAATTTCCAACTTTATTCGAAATCACCTGGAGAAGCACAAGGTGATCAATTATTCCCAACATGGATTCACAAGCGGGCGTTCATGTTTAACTAATCTATTACCATTCTTTTCAGGTGTTTTCGTATCAGTGGACCAGGGGCACGACTATGATGTGGTATATCTTGACTTCAGCAAAGCATTCGACACAGTCCCCCATGAAAGACTAATAAGAAAAGTGGAGGCTCGTGGCATTGGAGGAGATGTTTTAAAATGGATTAGTGCGTGGTTACAGGACAGAACACAGCAAGTGAGCATTAACGGCATTAAATCCAATTGGAGGAACGTCACTAGTGGAGTTCCTCAAGGCTCAGTACTTGGACCATTATTATTTATTATATACATAAACGACATAGATATCTGCGTAGACAGCAATATAAGTAAATTTGCCGATGACACTAAAATAGGGCGTGTAATTAAATCTGACAAGGACTCAGCAAAACTACAGAAAAATTCAAAAAAATTTCGAATGGTCTGAAAAATGGCAGATTAAATTCAATGTGGATAAATATAAAGTACTTAGTCTAGGAGATGTAAACAGAGAAACCAGATATCAGATGATCAACGATGAAATAGAGAAATCTGAATGTGAGAAAGATTTAGGAGTAATGATAAATAGAAATCTTAAGCATGGTAAACAAAGAGTATTTCTTCGAAACAAGGATAAAAAGTACTTGGGCTCATACAAAGGAGTGTTAGTTACAAAACTAGAGAGGTCATCCTGAAACTATATCCTGCGCTTGTGAGACCTAACTTGGATTATCCAGTTCAATTCTGGTCACTGTATTACAGAATGGGTATACTGTAGAATCCCTAGAAAGAATTCAGAGGAGAATAACGAGACTAATCCCGGGCATTAGGAACCTCGAGTACAGAGACAGGTTAAAGGATCTCAATTTGCACTCCCTCGAGAGACGTAGATTGAGGGGCGATATGATAGAGGTGTATAAATGGAAGTCAGGGCTAAACAAAGGGGACAACAAAGGTACTCAAACTTATCAACCAGTAGCGAACTCGTAAAAATGGCTTTAAATTAGAAATTTAGATTTACTCGCAAAATGTAAACATTGGTTTAGAAATAAAGTTGTGGATGAATGGAACAAGTTCCAAACATCATCATTAACTCGAATACGCTGGATAGCTTCAAACATAGGTATGGATGGATATATGAGCAATAGGGTTGGGTAAATGGGACTGTCAGTATCGGCCAATAGGCCCGCTGCAGTTTCCTCCATTCTTGGCATCGGGCATGGTGACACATATGAGGTCTTCCAGTCAGCTGGGCATCTTGCTTGCATGAGGAAGCATTGATGATGGAGCAGAGGGGTTTAGATAGTTCAGGGAGAACTCCTTTAGAGTTTTATTGGCAAAGTCAATGGGGTGGTGGTGGCGCTTTATCTTCAGGTCATCACTAAATCAAACACAGGCCATCATCAGGTCAAACACAGGTCATCACTCAGGTCAAACACAGGTCATCACCAGGTCAAACACAGGTCTTCATCAGGTCAAACACAGGTCAAACCCAGGTAAAACATAAGTCATCACCAGTTCAAACACAAGTCATCACCAGGTCAAACACAGATCATCACCAGGTCAAAACATAAATAGCTAACAAGTATCTCATAACCTGAAGAGAAGACAATAAGTAAGAATGAATAATGGGACTGGGACGCCCAGTATGGGCCAATAGGCCCGCTGCAGTTTCCTCTATTCTTATGTTCTTATGTAAAAGAGTATCTCAAGAAACTTGACTCTTGGCATCAGTGAGAACTTGAGAGAGGCGCCCACACCTGCTCAGACACGAGAGAAACTTTAACTTTTGAGAGTTACAGTACCTTAATTTGAGAACTTAAGAGAAACATTAAATTACAGTGATGTAACACCTGGCTGCTGTCTTCTGTGACCAGATGTGGAAGAAAATGCCTGTGTCTGGTAGTCATCTGTTGAAGACGTGCTGTGTCTGTGTCTGTCTGTTGACGTGATGTGTCTGTGTCTATCTGTCTGGACATGGTGTGTCTGTCTGTTGACGTGTTGTGTCTGTCTGTTCACGTGTTGTGTCTGTCTGTGGACGTGCTGTGTGTCTGTGGACGTGCTGCGTCTGTCTGTTGACGTGCTGTGTATGTCTGTGGACGTGCTGCGTCTGTCTGTTGACGTGCTGTGTCTGTCTGTAGAGGTGTTGTGTCTGTCTGTTGACGTGCTGTTTATGTCTGTTGACGTGCTGTGTCTGTTCGTGGACGTGCTGCGTCTGTCTGTTGACGTGCTGTGTCTGTCTGTTGACGTGCTGTGTCTGTCTGTTGAGGTGTTGTGTCTGTCTGTTGACGTGCTGTGTATGTCTGTGGACGTGCTGTGTCTGTCTGTTGACGTGCTGTGTCTGTCTGTTGACGTGCTGTGTATGTCTGTGGACGTGCTGTGTCTGTCTGTGGACGCTGTGCTCTGTTGACGTTGTGTATGTCTGTTGACGCTGTGTGTCGTCGGGACGTGCTGTGTCTGTCTGTTGACGTGCTGTGTCTGTCTGTTGACGTGCTGTGTCTGTCTGTTGACGTGCTGTCTGTCTGTTGACGTGCTGTGTCTGTCTGTTGAGGTGCTGTGTCTGTCTGTTGACGTGCTGTGCTCGTCTGTTGACGTGCTGTGTCTGTCTGTTGACGTGCTGTGTCTGTCTGTGGACGTGCTGCGTCTGTCTGTTGACGTGCTGTGTCTGTCTGTTGACGTGCTGTGTCTGTCTGTGGACGCTGCGTCTGTCTGTTGACGCTGTGTCTGTCTGTTGACGTGCTGTGTCTGTCTGTTGACGCTGTGTCTGTCTGTTGACGCGTCTGTCTGTTGACGTGCTGTGTCTGTCTGTTGACGTGCTGTGTCTGTCTGTTGACGTGCTGTGTCTGTCTGTTGACGTGCTGTGTCTGTCTGTTGAGGTGTTGTGTCTGTCTGTTGACGTGCTGTGTCTGTCTGTTGACGTGCTGTGTATGCGTCTGTGGACGTGCTGTGTCTGTCTGTTGACGTGCTGTGTCTGTCTGTTGACGCTGTGTCTGTCTGTTGACGTGTTGTGTCTGTCTGTGGACGTGAAGTGTCTTTCTGTTGACGTGCTGTGTCTGTCTGTTGAGGTGTTGTGTCTGTCTGTTGACGTGCTGTGTCTGTCTGTTGACGTGCTGTGTCTGTCTGTGGACGTGCTGCGTCTGTCTGTGGACGCTGTGTCTGTCTGTTGACGTGCTGTGTCTGTCTGTTGACGTGCTGTGTCTTTCTGTTGAGGTGTTGTGTCTGTCTGTTGACGTGCTGTGTCTGTCTGTTGACGT
This sequence comes from Homarus americanus, assembly GCF_018991925.1. Taxonomy (NCBI): domain Eukaryota; kingdom Metazoa; phylum Arthropoda; class Malacostraca; order Decapoda; family Nephropidae; genus Homarus; species Homarus americanus. The sequence goes on from NW_024716703.1 coordinate 5,724,729, forward strand.
GCTGTGTCTGTCTGTTGACGTGCTGTGTCTTTCTGTTGACGTGATGTGTCTGTCGTTGACGTGCTGTGTCTGTCTGTGGACGTGGTGTGTCTTTCTGTTGACGTGCTGTGTCTTTCTGTTGACGTGCTGTGTCTGTCTGTTGACGTGCTGTGTCTGTTGACGTGCTGTGTCTGCCTGTGGACGTGCTGTGTCTGTCTGTTGACGTGCTGTGTCTGTCTGTTGACGTGCTGTGTCTGTCTGTGACGTGGTGTCTTTCTGTTGACGTGCTGTGTCTTTCGTTGACGTGCTGTGTCTGTCTGTGGACGTGGTGTGTCTTTCTGTTGACGTGCTGTGTTTGTCTGTTGAGGTGTTGTGTCTGTCTGTTGACGTGCTGTGTCTTTTCTGTTGACGTGATGTGTCTGTCTGTGGACGTTGTGTATGTTGTGGACGTGCTGTGTTCTGTTGGACGTGCTGTGTCTGTCTGTTGACGTGCTGTGTCTGTCTGTTGACGTGCTGTGTCTGTCTGTTGACGTGCTGTGTCTGTCTGTTGACGTGCTGTGTCTTTCTGTTGACGTGATGTGTCTGTCTGTGGACGTGCTGTGTATGTCTGTGGACGTGATGTGTCTGTCTGTGGACGCTGTATGTCTGTGGACGTGCTGTGTATGTCTGTGGACGTGCTGTGTATGTCTGTGGACGTGCTGTGTCTGTCTGTTGACGTGCTGTGTCTGTCTGTGGACGTGGTGTGTATGTCTGTTGAGGTGTTGTGTCTGTCTGTTGACGCTGTGTCTTTCTGTTGACGTGATGTGTCTGTCTGTGGACGTGCTGTGTCTGTCTGTTGACGTGCTGTCTGTCTGTTGACGTGCTGTGTCTGTCTGTTGACGTGCTGTGTCTTTCTGTTGACGTGCTGTGTCTGTCTGTTGAGGTGTTGTGTCTGTCTGTTGACGTGCTGCGTCTGTCTGTTGACGTGATGTGACTGTCTGTGGACGCTGCGTATGTCTGTGGACGTGCTGTGTCTGTCTGTTGACGTGCTGTGTCTGTCTGTTGACGTGCTGTGTCTTTCTGTTGACGTGTTGTGTCTGTCTGTGGACGTGAAGTGTCTGTCTGTGGACGTTGTGTATGTCTGTGGACGTGCTGTGTCTGTCTGTTGACGTGCTGTGTCTGTCTGTTGACGTGCTGTGTCTTTCTGTTGACGTGTTGTGTCTGTCTGTGGACGTGATGTGTCTGTCTGTGGACGTGCTGTATGTCTGTGGACGTGCTGTGTCTGTCTGTTGACGTGCTGTGTCTGTCTGTTGACGTGCTGTGTATGTCTGTGGACGTGCTGTGTCTGTCTGTTGACGTGCTGTGTCTGTCTGTTAGTTGACGTGCTGTTGCTGTCTGTTGTCGTGTTGTGTTTGTCTGTGGAGGTGTTTTGTCTACCTGTGGACGTGCTGTGTATGTCTGTGAACGTGCTGTGTCTGTCTGTGGACGTGCCGTGTCTGTCTATGGACGTGGTGTTTCTGTCTGTGGACGTGATGTGTCTTTCTGTGGACGTTATGTGTCTGTCTGTTGATGTGTTGTGTCTGTCTGTGGACGTGCCGTGTGTTGAGGTGTTGTGTCTACCCAAGGTACACATGCGTTGCATCCCTTAAACAGCACTAACGACCTTGCATGCTTGGCTCGGCGGCGTGTCTTTGATGTAAACAGATCCTAAACATCACTCACAAAACTCTTGGAGAAACTTGTAACTTAAACCAATAAAAAGGAGACTTATTTTCACTTTAGCTCAGAAATTGTAACTCTGTGTCCTTGTGTGGCATCCAGGTTGTCCGTGATACATGTCATGAATGCGTGGCATCGCGATGTGGCATTCCTGCGCGGTGGGGGGTGCGCAGTAATCTATTTTGTCTTGAATAAATGGCATTTGTTGGGTACAATTGAAGCGCAAATCAGAGAGTTGTTGTGAGGGCGGAAGGGTGGAAGGGTGGGAGAAAGAATGGGAGGAAGGGAAGGGAGTGAGGGTGGGAGAGAGGGAAGAATGGGTGGAGGAAAGGAGACAGGGAAGGAAGGAGAAAAGAAGAGAAGCAGGCGACGAGAAAAAGGACGGAGAGAGGCAGAGTGGGAAGATGTAAAAGAAGGGGGTAGCAGAGGGATAGAAAGAGGAGGAAAGCAAAGAGGAAAGGGAAGAAAGAGAGAGGAAAGGAAAGAGGGTGGGAGGGAAGGAAAGGGGGCAGGAGGAAGGCAGAAAGGGAAGGAAAGGAAGGAGGGCGGGTAAGGGGAGAGGAAGGGAGTGAGCAACCCTGACATCAAACACACAACCGGGTTTCATTACAAGCGCTTTGAGAACACTAACCCTTCTGGCCCAAGTTAACATTTCACAGCCCCGCGTGACAGAAATATTCCCACCTGTAGTGTTGTTCCTCGACTACTCAAGTTACACCACATTGGAACTCGAGTGTTTTAAATTTTATATTAACCTTACAGCACATGACCGTTTATATGCTGTTGTCCATATATCAGCTTTGTGTAGGGCTGTGTAAGGTTGTGTGGGCTGTGTCAGGTTGTGTGGGGTTGTGTAAGGGTGTGTGGGGCTGTGCAAGGTTGTGTGGGGCTGTGTAAGGTTGTGTGGGGCTGTGTAAGGTTGTGTGGGGCTGTGCAAGGTTGTGTGGGCTGTGTAAGGTTGTGTGGGGTTGTGTAAGGTTGTGTGGGCTGTGTAAGGTTGTGTGGGGTTGTGTAAGGTTGTGTGGGCTGTGTAAGGTTGTGTGGGGTTGTGTAAGGTTGTGTGGGCTGTGTAAGGTTGTGTGGGGCTGTGTGGTGTGTGTGTGTGTGGGGTTGTGTAAGGTTGTGTGGCTGTGGGTTGTGTGGGCTGA
>NW_024716703.1:5727652-5730152 GCF_018991925.1 Homarus americanus
TACTCAAACTATCCAACCTCGAGTGAACTCGTAACAATGGTTTTGAATTAGACAAGTTTAGTTTTAGGAGCGAAATAGGTAAATATTAGTTTGGAGATAGACTAGTGGATGAATGGAACAAGTTACCAAACAATATTATTCACTCGAATACGATGGATATCTTCAAACATAGGTTGGATGGATATATGAGCAATAGGGGTTGGTTGTAAATGGGACTGCCCAGTATGGGCCAATAGGCCCGCTGTAGTTTTCCCCATTCATATGTTCTTATGTTCTCATGTAATGGCATGAACAAATTTGTGATTAAGAAGATTCGTCACCAGTCGAAAGAATTGGGTGGATACCTGCTGTCCCTAGGGACTTGATCTCACTCTCCTTTACTGTATATATTAGTCTGGTCAATATGTATTCTTAAGTCTGTACTCACCCCTGAAGATGCGAATTGCACTAAAGCGATTGGGAACTTCGTGTTTTCTTGCTTCCTGTGGTGTTATCAGCACACACACACACACACACACACACACACACATATATATATATATATATATATAAATACATATCAGTGGCGAATCCTGACCTAAGATCTTGAGCATGCTCTCTATTTTTTAGAGCGGGAGGGGGTGGGGGTGCTGTACCTAGGTGGTTTAACATTAAATACTATTTTGAGATAATATGATAATAAAAGCTTTCAAGTACTGTAGTCCTGGGCATGCCATTGTATTTGTATCATTAACTTAGCCTGCTACCTATTCTCTCATTTAAATTTAAAATAGCCTAAAAAAGGAAAGGAAAAGTATTTGAAAAATTGAAATAAATTAAAAAACAATTTAATTGTATTTTAGAATATACAAGTGTACAAAAGACTTACCTTTCTCCTTCTCCTTGGTTTCTTCTCCCTTTTTCTTTCCCTTTCAGGCTTTCACTTATAAACGAACTCCATCCTCCTATTTTTTTTCAATACAATTTTCAGTCACTTCATCATAAATTGTATGCTTCATTTTGAAGTGCCCAAGCAGAGTTTTTTCAGTTGACATCAACGCTAAGGATGACAGTCTTTCCTGCCCTTCTGTGCTTCTGCAGTAGGTCTTGATCCTTTTTAAAGCAGAAAATGTTCTTTCTGCAGATGCACTTGTAGCAGGTATAGTGACAATCAACTTCGCAGATAGAGTTTACTTTCATGCATGATTTTCATCAAATCGAAAACAGGCTTACCTTTGAACTCTGGGGAATTTTATTAAAAGAAAGACCGCTATCCTGACTAATTCTTCCTCTAGTAAATCCTTTTGGTCTTTAACTAAAAACATCTGTAACAACTTCTGCACTCCTCCTTTTCCTACCCTCTTCCGACTCGATAACTCTATAGCCAACTCTCCCCCTGACAAAGACAACCTCTTTGGCACCGTTTTCTCCTCTAATTCCACCTTAGACGATTCCCACACTATCCCTCCAACCCCTAAACCTCCTACTGAACCTATGCACTTTCCTATAATCTCCACTCGCAGGATTGCCGGTGTGTTATCTAGGTTGGATGTGAGTAAGGCGCATGGACCGGACGGAATACTCCTTCGTGTTCTGAGGGAGTGTGCTGAAGCCCTAGCCCCTGTGCTTGCTCGCCTCTTTCGCCTCTGCCTCAAAACTCAAACTTTTCCTTCGTCTTGGAAGCATGCCTTGGTTCAGCCCATCCCGAAGAAGGGTGACCATTCTAATCCCTCTAACTATCGCCCCATTGCCCTAATTTCATCCCTCTCTAAGATTTTCGAAACTATCTTGAACTCCCTTTTTCTCCGTCACCTTGAACGCCTTTCTCTTTTGTCGGATCACCAGTATGGCTTTCGCCAGGCGAGATCTACTGGTGATTTGCTGTCTTATTGCACCCATCGTTGGTCATCCTCTCTTAGGCATTATGGGGAAACTTTCGTCGTGGCCCTCGACATCTCCACAGCATTTGACATGGTATGGCAAAAGTCTTTGCGATCTAAACTTCCCTATTTTGGTTTCTCTCCCCCACTTTCTTTTCTCATCTCTAGCTTCCTTGAGAACCGATCCATGGCAGTTGTTGTCGAGTTAGTGGTGTCCCACAGGGTTCTGTTCTTTCACCTACTCTCTTCCTTCGTTTTATCAATGATTTACTTCACACTACAACTAATTCTATCCATTCTTACACAGATGATTCTATCACTCTTCTTCACATTTTCCCCTTCTTCCTAACTCTCAATCTAGAACTGTGTCTAGAACTGATATCATTACTTCTATCAATGTGGATCTGTGCAGCATCTCTGAATGGGGAGGTACAAGCTTGGTTAAGCTCAATAGTAATAAAATTCAACATTTACCAATTACACGTAAATTAGACGATCTCCCACCAATTACATTTCAAGACGCTATCATCCTGCTAAATTGTGAAATAAATATGTTAGGCCTCACCATTTGCTCCAATATGTCCTGGAAATCACACATCCAGCTAAAGCTGCCTCCCGAAAGTTGGGAATGCTGTACAGAT
>NW_024716703.1:5735152-5762652 GCF_018991925.1 Homarus americanus
GCGGCCCCTTCCGCTCATCCGACGTTAACTCTCCAAATAAAGACGATGAAGGCATCCGTCAGTGTTTGGAAAAAGCACTACTATTTCCTGCTCAACCGAAACACCGATGTGGATATCTGACTACTCAGCAGGTCCCTCAGCAATGGAGACTGATCAGACAGTGGCAAGTACCGCAGAATCTCGCTGCTATCCACAGCTGAATCCATAGTTGGCAAGATTATTGACCGAGTCCCCTAAACAGAGTTCCTTCCAGAATCTCTACGTGGCCTTTGACCATCACATGACACCACTGACATAATTTTTGCTGCCCGCCAGCTACAGACAAAATGCAGAAAACAGCGTCGTGACTTTATCAAGGCCTTAGACTCGGTCAACGGTATGCCCTCTGGCAGACCCTCAGACGTTTTATTTGCCCAACAAAATTAATCACCATTGTGAGGTAACTTTATGATGGCATGAATAGTAGTGTCCTGCACAATGGCACACAGCCTGAGTTCTTCCCCATTCAAACGGGAGTAAACAAAGATGTGTACTGGCAACAGAGTATTTGATGAAGGGACAACTCCAGGTAGCAACAAAGATGTCGGCCGCCTCCATGAATGAACTTCCGTATGTAGACGACCTCACCCTCGTCGATCACACTGAATGCGACCCATAGGAGGTCCTGAACACCTACGCAGATTCGTATGTACATTTTGGCCTTGAGGTGAATGTACTGTAAAACTCAGATTCTCTTTCAGCCTGCCCCTGGTTCAGCCACACCTTCACCATCCTTCTAGGTTAACGTTACTACCCTCTCTAATGTTACCGATTTCCAGTATCTTGGCTCCCACCTGTCCACCTCCATGGACATCGATAAAGAGATTCAATATCAGATCTGATGTGCATCTCAAGTCTTTAGCATTCTCCTTACCCGTGTCTTCAGCTTTGGGGAGCTGAATTCGTCTACAAAGCTGCACGTGTATCGATCAGTAACCCTCCCCACCATGCCGTATGGTAGTGAGACTTGAGTCACTTCTAGGCACTTGAAAACTTTCACCAACGTATTCTACGTTCTGTCCTCCGAGTTCGCTGGCAAGAGAAGAGAACAAATGCCAGTGCTATCGGTGACACCAACTGTATGAGCATCGAGGCTACGATTATCCATGAACAACTTCATTGGATCAGCCATGTTTCCCTCACGAACGACAGTAGACTGACAAAGAAGCATCTTTACAGTCACATAACGAATGGTAAATGTACAGTAGAGTTAGCGGTCAACGAAAAAGGTATAAGGATAATCTTAAGACAAACCTGAAAAAGTGCCAAATCGACCCCCTTACCTGTGAGACGGCTGCTCCACACCGTAACGCTTGGAGGAGCATCACGCGAGGTGTCAATAATACTTTCTAGTTAACCCGACTCAAGACCGAGGCAGAAGAGTGACAGCGATGGAAAGACGCTGCTGCTGCCCCTTCCATACTAGATGTAGCCCTCCACATGTGCAACATCTGTGGACGGCCTTACCGGCCCCACATCGGCCTCTCGAGTCACCTCAGAGTTCACCAACATAGGTGACTTCCTTAATAACTCATATCATTGTATCATAGCTAGATGATCGTCATACTCGATTCCGAGTAACAGCTAAGTAGTAATAGTACTAGTCACTTCATGTAGTGACAGCCGACCAAGTGAGTATATATAACTAATCTTACTTCAGCGTGTTCATAGAAATAGTGGTTATTTTTACCAAGGATATATAAACAAGTGTTAGGTGTGACAATTCTTGCTCCCAGTGTATCATTCTGATGTGTGGATTGTCGTCCTCAGTGGGGTGGCTCACACACCCACGCGCGCACGTATGCCCCTACTACCCGGACACAGCAGTCCAGCATGTCGCCTCTCCGCCCATTCCTCATAAGAACTAGTTTCTTCTTCTGTATGGGACCAAAGCAGATGTCGGAGGCGGACGTAACTGTCTCCCGAAGTGCGAAACTCTATGCCGGGTAACAGACATTGTTGCGTCTGTGCTAGCCAGAACCAAAATTGCACTAGCTATGATTGTTCGAGAAACAACCGACAATGTGTGGTTGGCAGAAGGGAAACAATTGTCGGAACCCACATGGCAGGGAGCCGATACAGAAGGCCACAGTGGATATCGCCGGGACCCAACCGCCCGATGATCTCCTAAATGACAGCAATGAGTCTACTCAACCAGAATATGTAGTACCAATAAACGCTGCTCTAATAGTAGCTGATGTGCACGAGGTGAATGAGAGACAGCCACCACAGTGGAATGGCATATCGATGGAAAATGCGGACATATGGGTTAAAGAAACTTACTCAGAAATTGTCAGGTGGTCGCCAGCAAACCTATTTCAACCACCCAAGTGTGCAGCCACCAAAGAAATTATTCGGGAGATGATTCGCCTCATAACTGATTACACTCAGGACTGCTTCCTCGCCCCTTTAGCTCTTCAAATACTGGCAATAATACCAAGTCTATTCGGTTAGAGGACACAGAACAAAGAAAATATGGCAGCAATGAAGAGAAGATTGACAATGTGGCAGAATGGGGCCCTTGATGATCTCTTATGTGAAGCAAGAACACTGCAGGAGAGACTAAAATTTATAGGAGATGGAAAGCTATACACGGATGACGTTGCAAGAAAGTTTGGAAACAAAATGCGTGTGGGGAAAGTGTCTTTGGCGGTAAGATATCTCACAGAGGAATCCTCTGGTGGGGTTGTACCAATAAACAGAGAGACATTAAAACAACTGAAGGAAAAACATCCCCCTGCAAGTGAAGACGAAGGCATCAGGTTCCAGGGTGACTATATCCCACCAGATGCTGTCCTGTTCGAGAAAATAACAGGAGGAATGATGTGGAAAAAGGCACTGAAGACTCACGGAGGGGCTGGCCCTTCAGATCTGGATGCAGACGGTTGCAGAGTCATTCTCAGCACTAACAAGTTTAGCCCCGTAGCAAGTGATCTCTGCACTACCATTGCCGTCCTTGTAAGAAAGCTAGCAACCTCATGCTGCCAACACCTCCATGCTCTGACGGCCTGCCGCCTCATTCCCCTGGATAAGAATCCTGGATGTAGGCCTATAGGGGTGGGGGAAGTGCTGAGGCGGATCATCGGAAAATGCATAATGGAGGTGGTAAAGTATGATGTCAGGGCAGCAGCAGGGAACCTGCAAGTTTGTGCTGGCCACAAGCCTGGAGGGGAAGCTGCCATTCACGCCATGAGAACGATATTTGAGCAGCGTGATTGTTAGGCCGTTCTCCTGGTGGACGCTTCAAACGCATTCAACATACTTAACAGCAAGGCCGCACTGCACAACATCAAGATCAAGTGTCCAATTTTTGCAATGTATATTGAAAACACCTATAGGAATCCGTCAGACCTCTATATAGTAAACAACAAGGCTCGAAGAGGTGATTCCATCATACATTCAACTGAGGGAATAACGCAAGGGAACCCTGTTGCAATGGCAATGTACGCAATAGGCCTATCCGTGCTCCAAAGCAAAATAAAATTTGAAATAACCGAGGTCAAGCAAGTGGCGTATGCTGACGAAATTACAAGAGTAGGAAAAGTGGAGGACATCAAAAAATGGTGGAACCTGGTAACATCACAAGGTCCACAAATAGGGTACCACCCAAACGCCAGCAAGTCCTTCCTCATTGTGAAGCCAGAACATTATGAACGGGCAATGGAGGTGTTTGGTGGAAGTGAGGTCAAAATAACAAAGGAGGGCCAAAGACACCAAGGCGCAGTAATCGGCACGACGGACTTCATAACCGAGTACGTAACCGTAGAGGTGAATGAGTGGGTTGGGGAAATCCAAGCTCTGTCTAATATTGCTACCACAGAGCCACATGCGCCTTATGCGGCATTCACCCATGGAGTCAAGCATCGCTGGAACTACCTGATGCGCACTGTCCCTGATATTTGACCCCACCTTCACCCTCTGGAAGAAGCTATCAGCGTCAATTTAATTCCTAAAATAGTGAAACACCTTCACTTAACCCCAGCAGAAATATCACTCCTTGCACTACCACCGAGACTTCTGTGAATGGGATTGACCAATCCAGAGGAGATTGCTGCTACCGAACATCAAAACTCAGTTAAACTCATGGCAGCCCTCACTGACCACATAATAGCTCAGAACGCAACAAGTGAGGTGGATACCAGTGAAGTAAACAAGATTCGAAGGTCCATTACTATAGACCGACAGCAAGTAGCTATAGCGACAAGGGCAAATGGTTTCAGTCTCAACAAACAAGAATTTACAGATACTATTGCTCTAAGGGACGGTAGGCCAGTAGAAGGTTTGCACTCCCAATGCCTGTGTGGCTCTTCCTATGACGTCGATCACACCATGGTGTGCAAGAAAGGGTGCTTCATATGCATGAGGCATGACGAAGTAAATGATCTCACAGCAAATATGTTGAAGGAAATCTGTCGTGATGTCAGGGTAGAACCGACCCTCCTGAAAAGGCGGTAACGAGAGGGATGGTTGTCCGCTGCTCGTTTGCTTGTTCGCTGCCCCACTAGGAGGGTAGACAGAGGTGAAAAGGTCGCTGCTGCCTCGTCGCACACCAGACACTATCCAGCCAGCACCACAGCTGCACTTCCCCAGCGATTCAATTCCAACTCTGGTTGTGTACTCATCTGAGGTTCCTAGGGCTCGTGGGCTGATTCCCCAGTCCTTCACTATTCGGCTGTCAACTCCGGACACCTCCTCCAGCAAATACCGCGGCTGCCACGTCATCGCCACTTCCTCGACGCCCTATCCACAGTCCGTGCCCTGGTGTCTCTCCTGTGTGGCGAGACATCGCCCACCAACGCTGGCGCCAAGTGAGGAAGCTGCCCTGGACCTTACCCGTGAGAGCGGATCACCTCTTTACCAGAACATTCCACCGGGCTGGTTAGGAGTAACCATCTGCAGCCGTAGGAAATATCAGTAATTTGTTGTATTGATTATTTTGTTTCAAGTAATTGTTTGACTCCAGTGCTGTTTATTTAATATTAATATAAGTTAACTTATTGTGATTATTTTCGTAGTGAAGAGATGTCAATCTCTAACGGTTGTTTGTTAACCCTTGGAAATCCATGCTTGTTAACTTTCCTTTTATAAGATCCTGATTGGGCTGGCAAGGGATTTATATCCCAAAGTCCAGGCCTTTACACCTCCTTCCATTGGACGGTGAGAATTTCCAACATAGGACTTCAAACACATACAACGAAGCCCATGTTGACGTCAGTGCTCGAGGTTCTGGACGCCGGGACAGCGAACCTTTTCGACATCAGGATTTTTTATCCCATAGCCGTATGTCACCGTAACTTAGCTCTCGATGTTACACACAGAAGGAACGAGAACGACACGATAAGGGCATACTGGGAGAGAATTCAGAAAGTTGATCAAGGCACCTTCGTTCCTCTGGTGTTCACAACCTCTGGGGGGATGGGACCAAGTGCAAGATGCTTCTACGCCAGACTCGCGGAGGTGCTATCCGAACAGAAGCAGCAGCCCAGAAGTTATGTTACAGCCTGGATGAGATGTCGACTATCCTTCTCTCTCCTTAGGTCTGCTTTGCTCTGCCTCAGGGGAACGAGAGCTACTTATGTATTAGGATATTTAATGTTAAGGTAATAAAATGGCGGCGAAAGTGTGGCTATTGGAGGAGGATGGATGCCATATGTTGAAAAAAAAAGTAGTAGTAGTAGTAGTAGTAGTAGTAGTAGTAGAAGTGTGTGTGTGTGTGTGTGTGTATTTTAAAGAGGGTGCCAGAAAGTTACCTATTTGAAAAATGGAGACAAAAGCAGAGAGACAGAGAGAGAGAGAGAGAAAATAACAAGGTTGACAAGTATTATATAAGCTGTAATAATTCTTAATTAGAAATAATTAAAGACTAACATAATACAGTGTATATATATATATATATATATATATATATATATATATATATATATATATATATATATATATATATATATATATACTAGCAGAATTGCCGCCCTCTGGGCGGCTCATCCGCTAGGCCCCGGTAGGACGCCACTATAATGAGACAACACAAGGAGAGAGGATTACAGATATAAGTAAGAATAGAGAGTAGGAACGTAAATATAGGAAACTTGGTAGCGTGGCCGGGATGTTATTTACTCAGTGTCAATACGCTTATCTTATCTCGTATGTCAATACACATATATTACTTCTTAAAGGGACAACTTGTTAAGAGCTTTGTATGCCCTTAGCAAAGTTGTTTAACATGTCATTAAAAACAGGTGTAGTACCTGAATCCTGGAGGATAGCGAATGTAATACCGATTTTCAAGAAGGGGGATAGATCACTATCCTCTAACTACCGCCCAATCAGTCTAACATCAATAGTAGGCAAATTACTGGAAGCAATCATTTCAAACTCTATTTGAAATCACCTGGAGAAGCACCGATTGATCAATGATTCCCAGCATGGCTTCACAAGTGGCCGTTCTTGCCTAACTAATCTATTAACATTCTTTTCATCAGTTTTCGAATCGGTGGACGAGGGGCACAATTATGATGTGGTATATCTCGACTTTAGCAAAGCCTTCGACAGAGTCCCCCACGAAAGACTAATTAGAAAGGTAGAAGCTCATGGCATCAAAGGGGACATCCTTAAATGGATTAGGGCGTGGTTACAGGACAGGAAACAGCGAGTGAGCATTAACGGCAGTAAGTCCCATTGGAGCAACGTCACAAGTGGAGTTCCCCAAGGCTCAGTACTTGGACCGTTATTATTTATTATATACATAAACGACATAAATATCGGCATTGACAGCAACATAAGTAAATTTGCTGATGACACTAAAATAGGACGTGTTATCAAATCTGACGAGGACTAGGCAAAACTACAGGAAGATCTAAACAAATTTTTCGAATGGTCTAAAAAATGGCAGATGAAATTCAACGTCGACAAATGTAAAGTACTCAGTATAGGAGATGTAAACAGGGAAACCAGATACCAGATGAACAACGATGCCATAGAGAAATCCGACTGCGAGAGAGATTTAGGAGTAATGATAAGTAGGAACCTTAAGCCAAGTAAACAATGTGTTTTTGCTCGTAACAAGGCTAATAAAGTACTTGGGTTCATACAAAGGAGTGTTAGTTACAAGACATTTTTTGGTCATCCTAAAACTGTATCTTGCTCTTGTGAGACCACACCTGGATTACGCAGTTCAGTTCTGGTCACTGTATTACAGAGTGGATATAGAATCCTTGGAAAGAATTCAGAGGAGAATGACAAGACTAATCCCGGGCATTAGGAACCTTGAGTATAGAGACAGGTTAAAGCATCTTAATTTGCACTCCCTTGAGAGACGTAGAACGAGGGGCGACCTGATAGAGGTGTATAAGTGGAAGGCAGGGCTAAACAAAGGGGACATTACAAAGGTACTCAAACTATCCAACCAGGAGCGAACTCGTAACAATGGTTTTAAATTAGACAAATTTAGATTTAGGCGTGAAATAGGTAAACACTGGTTTGGAAACAGAGTAGTGGATGAATGGAACAAGTTACCAAATATCATCATTAACTCGAATACGCTAAATTGCTTCAAACATAGGTTGGATGCTCATATGAGCAATAGGGGTTGGGTGTAAACGGGACTGCCCAGTATGGGCCAATCGGCCCGCTGCAGTTTCCTCCATTCTTATGTTCTTATGTTGTTAAACACCTCTTCGATGCAACCATTTATTAATTCACTCAATGACATGGACACATTAATATCACTATTATATCGGGGTAATAACACATTATGTTTTTCGTTACTCGACACTGACTCTCGGACACACCTGAATGAATAAACTTCCCACAGTAGATAACTCACCCTAGGAATCGTTCTGACAAGACTCACGTGTACCCTGACGTAGGCCCAGTGGATGCTTGGCTGGGCTACCTCCTATGGGAGGCTTCTGCTTAGCTGGGGTCTGGTCGGGAAGTCCCCCTCCCGAACTGGGGAGAGGACAAGCGTGACTCTGAGAATCTCAAGAGTAATGTTCGAATGGCAACCAGAATCAGAATGATTATGGGAATGATAATGCCTGTGGACGGGACTGTAGGGCCTTTATATGGGGTCGGCCCAGCCGGCTTCTGACCTCTAACCAATTATCACTAAACTGGTTTGATCTGGATAGCTGTGTGCAGGTGTGGTCCTTCCCAGGTGTCTTGGTTAGGTGAGGTTGTAGGTCACCCGGCTAACTCACGTCATTAGCGGGCGAGGTCAAGTCCGTAGGGTCGACCTGAGGTGTGTCAACCCGGAATGTGGTGGTACCACGAGGTCTGTAGTGTACTTGCTGTTATATGTGACATAATTCTGGGCTGTAAGCTTTGGTCTGACAATCAATCATTACACCTCCCGCCAAGACCAAAGCTTCATCACAGAGGCTGATGTCACATATAGATAGCAACATCACGTGTAGTATCAAAGATAATCCCTGGGGCGATAACATAGTCTCACATTTACAAACAACAATCTCATAGGTGTATGTTTTTCTACTGGCGCTAGTTTGATCTGACAAAGCTCACTATACCTCCCGCCAAGATCAAAGCTTCTATGCCAGGAGAAAAAGGAAACATAGCAAGTGAACATAGAATGAAAAAATCCTTCATATCTAGATTTGTATCCGAGACAACTTGCAAATCAAAACAACAACAGGTGTTACATCTCCTTATCAGCCCATGTCAAAATAATAATTCATCTCAGTCAGTAATAGGGCTACAACATCGTGTTTCATAGTCCAAAACATTGATCAAATGAACTCATAGAAAAAAGTGAGACTAAAAATAGACATTCTTTGTAGTAAACATCAACAAAAATCAGAGAAAATACTTCAAAATACACAAAAAAATTTCCTACTTCACATATTAGGGTATTACAACATCAGTACATTAGTTGGGTCCGGCATAGCTCACGTCTTCCATGCAGCTGGTATCTGAAAAACAGGGGATGCCTGCAGTACAGCAGCTGTAGTGGGTTGGTCACCTCTTCATTGTCGTCTTTCTTCTTATGTCAGCGCAGCACAACTTCTGTCTTCTTTCTTCACTACACGTCTTCTGCCTTGTTACTTCACATAGCAAGTTTATCTTTCTTCAATACCGCACCGTGTAGGTCGTTTCTCCACACCTTCTGACTTCTTCTCACTTCCTCCTGGTTTTTATACTATTCCAGACGAGTTTTCTGTCCCATCTGCGTTCTTCCTCTACGTTTAGAGCCTCATTTTCAACATCTTCTAGATGAATTTTCTGTTCATCTGCCGTCGGCCCCCTCCGGCCGGGATTAAGGCCGGTCCACTGCTTGGGCTGTCGTCTCCTTAGATGACTCATAAGGCAGGTTCCACGGACCAGGGCTCGCCCTCCGTACGTGAGTGTCGGCGAGACCAAAAACCGTCCTGTCTTACACCTTCCACAGTGGTGAATCCCTCCCTGGCTGGGCTCACCAGGGTTCGTTGTGTGGCGCTGCATTCCACACTCCTTAACTTCCTAAAGTAGAAAAATATAAAATCTTCTTAATCCTAGACCAAGGGAAGACTTGAAAGAAGTGACGTGGTGTGTGGTGGGTTGCGTGCTGCATTCATCACGCTGCATTCATCACGCTGCTTCTTCACGCTGACCTCACTAGGGGAAAGGTCACGGCAGGGTTAGCTCCGGAGGTATAATTATCAGATATGGCCAGTGCTATGTGCGGTCTTGGGTGTGAGAGTTTGTTGACCAAACTGGAGTGGTCCATTGAAGAATTGGCGAGGGCCAAGTTAGAAATTGAGAGGGCCACATTGGAGAACCTGAAATTAAGGAAGGAGCTGGCGAAGTTAAAAGGAGAGGCTGGACGAGTAAAGCCAGTGTCTGACGAAAACTCAAGCGAGTGGAAAGTTGTGAGTAGTGGGAAAACAAAGCTGGTGGTGAAGAAGCACACGGAGGATACGACAACAACGACAACAACAGCTAAGTGTACCAGCCCATTCAGTCCCTTGATAGACGAATTGGACGTTAGTACAGTCAGGGACAGGGATGACAAGGAAGGTATAAAAACTTTAATTGTTGGTGACTCACAGGTAAGGTACATGGACAGGGCCTTTTGTGGTAAAAACAAAAATAGGATGAGGGTGTGTTTGCCAGGAGCTGGGGTGGTGGATATAATTGACAGGATGGACAATATCTTGTCTGGTAATGGGAACAAACCCATTATCTGCCTCAGTGCAGGAGGCAATGATATTGGCCGGTGTAGGAGCGAGGAACGTCTTGATAAGTTCAAGGCAGCCATAGATCGTATTAGGACTAAGGGAGGGATCCCTATCATATGCCGTGTCCTGCCTAGAAGGGGAGTTGGCAGTGAATGGTTGTCAAGGGCAGTTGGTGTCAACGACCGTCTTGACAGATATTGCAAGTCAATATCAGTCTCATTCATTGACAACTGGGACAACTTCTATGGCAGAAGGGACCTTTATGCTAGGGATGGGATGCACCTGTCTAGGGATGGAGTAGCAACCCTGGCTGGGGCTCTAGAGGGGGCAGTTCAAAAGATATCGAAGTCTTTAAACTGCTAAGAGAACATATGGGCACGGGGGTGGAGGAGACTGCAGTGGGAGCGGATAAACAAGGCGAAAGATTACAGGGAAATAGTGTTAGGAATGATGACAAACCTAAATTAGACAGGGAGTTTAAAACTAAACGCGGTAAGGGGAGGACTCAGAAGACGACTAACTTAAATGTATACTATGTGAACAGTAGAAGTATGAGAAACAAAATGGATGATATTAGGGCCTTGGTATGTACCGAAGAAATCGATATAATTGCATTCACTGAAACATGGATCAACCTAGACACACGTGAATTACCAGTCGAATACCAAATTGCGGGTTACAAACTGTTCCATACCGATAGGCAGACCAGGAAAGGAGGCGGAGTAGCAATCTATGTTAGGGATAATTGAAGTGTGAAATAAATAAGGAAATAAAAACTGAGAGGAATACAGAAACAATTTGGATAGAATTAAGCGACGGTCGGGAAAAATTAATCACAGGAGTAATATATAGACCCCCCAATCTTGATAGCATCAATGAGCGACTTATCTGGGATGAAATGCGCAGGGCTTCCATACACAAAAAAGTCTGCATAGTAGGCGACTTTAACCTTGGCCAAAAAGATTGGACTGACCTTACGGGTAACTCAGAATCAGAGGATTTTCTCGAGACAATCCAGGACTGTTTCCTAAGTCAACATATAACCGAACCCACACGGGGTAATAATATACTGGATTTAGTTCTGTCGAACAGAGAAAACCTCATTAGCAATGTCGAGGTAGGGAACGAACTTGCAAACAGCAATCACAAAGAAATTCGATTCCAGTTAGATTTTCAGGGCAGACGTAGGCAAAATTCCACTAAAGTACCAGATTTCAGAAGGGCAAACTTTGACAGTTTAAAGAGGCAGCTGAGGGAGGGGGTGTCGCGCTTGGCCGTGAACCTGACAGATGACACCGACCTGATAACGAGATCTGAGATTGTCGAGTTCCACGACAATTTAAATAGTGAGTTACTTAATGCACAAAGGCAGAACATACCATACAAAAAACTCAGATCAGACAACAATGACCCTAAATGGATAAATAATTATTTAAAGAACATCATTGGCCAAAGGAAGGCTGTAGGTAGAAGGATAAATCGTGGCGAAATTCACCTCGGACTATTATAGGGTATTGGCGAGTAGGGTTAAAACCGAGATAAGGAAAGCAAAGAGGAATAATGAGGTAAGGATAGCAAGGGAGGCGAGGACAAACCCCAAAGGATTCTACCAAACGTATCGAACTAAAACACGAGAAAAGATTGGACCAATACGGTAAGACTCAGGCGAGCTCACTGATAACGACAGAGAAATGAGCAATAATTTGAATAAATAATTTTCAACAGTTTTCACCACCGAAAATTTAAACATGATACCCGAGGCACCGACTCCATTCAGAGATAGTGAAGAAAACAAATTAAGTGAGATAGTAGTGACTAGTAACGATGTTAGTAAGCAAATAGACAAACTAAAGCCTAATAAGTCACCTGGTCCCGATGAGATATTTGCCAGAGTATTAAAGGAATGTAAAGAAGAGCTTCGTATGCCCTTAGCAAAGTTGTTTAACATGTCCTTAAAAACAGGTGTAGTACCAGAATCCTGGAGGATAGCGAATGTAATACCGATTTTCAAGAAGGGGGATAGATCACTATCCTCAAACTACCGCCCAATCAGTCTAACATCAATAGTAGGCAAATTACTGGAAGCAATCATTTCAAACTCTATTCGAAATCACCTGGAGAAGCACAGATTGATTAATGATTCCCAGCATGGCTTCACAAGCGGACGTTCTTGCCTAACTAATCTATTAACATTCTTTTCATCAGTTTTCGAATCAGTGGACGAGGGGCACAATTATGATGTGGTATATCTCGACTTTAGCAAAGCCTTCGACAGAGTCCCCCACGAAAGACTAATTAGAAAGGTAGAAGCTCATGGCATCAAAGGTGACATCCTTAAATGGATTAGGGCGTGGTTACAGGACAGGAACAGCGAGTGAGCATTAACGGCACTAAGTCCCATTGGAGCAACGTCACAAATGGAGTTCCCCAAGGCACAGTACTTGGACCATTATTATTTATTATATACATAAACGACATAGATATCGGCATAGACAGCAACATAAGTAAATTTGCTGATGACACTAAAATAGGACGTGTTATCAAATCTGACGAGGACTCGGCAAAACTACAGGAAGATCTAAACAAATTTTTCGAATGGTCTGAAAAATGGCAGATGAAATTCAACGTCGACAAATGTAAAGTACTCAGTATAGGAGGTGTAAACAGGAATCCAGATACCAGATGAACAACGATGCCATAGAGAAATCCGACTGCGAGAGAGATTTAGGAGTAATGATAAGTAGGAACCTTAAGCCAAGTAAACAATGTGTTTTTGCTCGTAACAAGGCTAATAAAGTACTTGGGTTCATACAAAGGAGTGTTAGTTACAAGACTAGCGAGGTCATCCTAAAACTGTATCTTGCTCTTGTGAGACCACACCTGGATTACGCAGTTCAGTTCTGGTCACCGTATTACAGAATGGATATAGAATCCTTGGAAAGAATTCAGAGGAGAATGACAAGACTAATCCCGGGCATTAGGAACCTTGAGTATAGAGACAGGTTAAAGCATCTTAATTTGCACTCCCTTGAGAGACGTAGAGCGAGGGGCGACCTGATAGAGGTGTATAAGTGGAAGGCAGGGCTAAACAAAGGGGACATTACAAAGGTACTCAAATTATCCAACCAGGAGCGAACTTGTAACAATGGTTTTAAATTAGACAAATTTAGATTTAGGCGTGAAATAGGTAAACACTGGTTTGGAAACAGAGTAGTGGATGAATGGAACACGTTACCAAATATCATAATTAACTCGAATAAGCTGAATTGCTTCAAACATAGGTTGGATGTTCATATGAGCAATAGGGGTTGGGTGTAAACGGGACTGCCCAGTATGGGCCAATAGGCCAGCTACAGTTTCCTCCATTCTTATGTTCTTATGTTCTTCTCTGCTCGTATGTACTGTGGTTGACGGCCGGCTGGCCATGGGTGGTACTGTGTGTGACATTTGACAGAGAAACAATCCTAAAGGGATGATGGATTAATTAGAAGTGCATTCGCAAAAAAAAATGTTTACTTTATAAGTTACGTCAATGTTTGGCAACTATTATTTCAGTCATGACAATGTTCTCATCAGGCTGGGTCGGGGAGTGAAGCTTTGCTCACTACACTGAATATCATTTATCACTACGCGTCAAAGAGTACATCACAAATCATAATAGCATAAAAATACACTGAGTGAAGCTCTGCATTCATCGCAATATTACTTTATATTAACCATCATCATCAACACACAGCTTACGGGACAAAAGACGGGGAATTAGTGTGGTCAAGCGAGGCGGGGCGGGTCAGAAGGACGTGAGGTCACACGAGCGGGGTGGGGCGCTGAGGAGGCGAGGCTGGCCAGGCCCAGCCAGGCTGGTGCGTTGCGGGTGAGGTGGGGAGGAGCCGAGGCGTGGTTGATCGGGCCAGACCGAGGCTTTGCGGGGCGGGGAGGGGCACGGAACGGAGGGGCAGGGCAGGGCGGGGCAGGGATGGGAGGAAGGGTAAGGAGGGTGAGGTAAGGATTAGGACAGGGAGGAGGATGTAGGTTAAAAGACATGTTAAGTTATAACAGTTAGTACAGACACCGCTTTCATCACTGAAACACAATGGCTACATTTAACACTGACCAACAATCAAACTGCACTTGGGCTACTGAGAATGCCACAGATAGCGGGTGACACTGAGAAATTACGTTAAGCACTGAACATATTTCTATTAAAA
Organism: Homarus americanus; assembly: GCF_018991925.1. NCBI lineage: Eukaryota > Metazoa > Arthropoda > Malacostraca > Decapoda > Nephropidae > Homarus > Homarus americanus. Next base: position 5,749,569 of record NW_024716703.1, read on the forward strand.
ATTCGCACATACCACGACGAGAGACATTTACTTGAGCTGTAACGGTGACACACTAGGACACTTTTCACGCTACTACGCAGGAACTTCTTATTACGCACTTTTGAACTAACGAGCCAGGTGTTATGGCTAACGGGGGAGGGCATGGGTTTACGTTAAGTACACTGTTACCAATAACAAGGGACGAGGAGGGCGTGGGTTAACGTTCATAGTTCGCTGCCACCAATATAATGAGACAAACACAAGAAGAGAATTACATAAATAAGTAAGAATAGAGAGTAGGAATGTAAAGATAGGAAACTTGGTAGCGTGGCCTGGATGTTATTTACTCAGCGTCAATACGCTTATCTTATCTCGTATGTCAATACACATATATTACTTCTTAAAGGGACAACTTGTTAAACACCTCTTCGATACAACTATTTATTAATTCACTCAATGACATGGACACATTAATATCACTATTATATCGGGGTACTAACACATTATGTTTTACGTTACTCGACACTGACTCTCGGACACACCTGCATGAATACACTTCCCACAGTAGGTAACTCACCCTAGGAATCGTTCTGACAAGACTCATGTGTACCCTAACGTAGGCCCAGTGGATGCTTGGCTGGGCTGCCTCCTATGGGAGGCTTCTGCTTAGCTGGGGTCTGGTCGGGAAGTCCCCCTCCCGACCTGCGGAGAGGACAGGCATGATTCTGAGAATTTCCAGAGTAATGTTCGAATGTTCGAATGGCAACCAGGATCAGAATGATAATGGGAGTGACAATGCCTGTGGACGGGACTGTAGGGCCTTTATATGGGGTCGGCCCAGCCGGCTTCTGACCTCTAACCAATTATCACTAAACTGGTTTGATCTGGATAGCTGTGTGCAGGTGTTTTCCTGCCCAGGTGTCTTGGTTAGGTGAGGTTGTATGTCACCCGGCTAACTCACGTCATTAGCGGGCGAGGTCAAATCCCTAGGGTCGACCTGATGTGTGTCAACCCGGAATGTGGTGGTACCACGTGGTCTGTAGTGTACTTGCTGTTATATGTGACATAATTCTGGGCTGTAAGCTTTGGTCTGACAATCAATCGTTACACCACCCTCCAGGAGGCTCCACATTGTCTCACTGTTCAGTCCCCAAAACTTCTTCATCCATCAATAGATCATTAACGGTGTATGTAAGTTCCACCATGTTTTTCACTACAACGGTACAGGAAAGTATATTTTTTAGCATTAAAATTTTTTTATTTTATTGTCTAATCATCACTACATATAACACCACCCATCATCACTACATATAACATCATCCATCATCACTACATATATCACCATCTATCATCACTACATATAACACCATCCATCATCACTACATATAGCACCACCATCACTACCACCACTACTACCAACATCATCATTACCACCACCATCATTATCACTACTATCAACCAGTCTCTACCACCACCACTATCACCACAAACATGCCGCTATCACCGTCACCACCGCTACCACTGGCACTACCACCGTCACCACCACCACTACGTATAACATTATTCATCATCACTACATATAACACCATCCATCATCACTACATATAACAACATCCATCATCACTACATATAACATCATCCATCATCACTACATATAACACCACCCATCATCACTACATATAACACTATCCATCATCACTACATATAACACCATCCATCATCATCACTACATATAACACCACCCATCATCACTATAAATCGGTAAAGTAGTTTCCGAAATTCTCTTGCAGACACACAAACAAATAAACAAATAAACAAACACACAGACATACTTCTTTGTTATATATATATATATATATATATATATATATATATATATATATATATATATATATATATATATATATATATATATATATATATATATATATATATATATATATATATATATATATATATAGATAATTCATTCAAGGACACACACACACATATGCAATCATTCAATCATCCAATCATCCAACTATTCAACCATCCAATTTGCCAATTATCCAACTATTCAATAATCAAACCACCCAAACACCCAAGTGTTCAACCATCCAACCAGTCAACTTGCCAACCATTCGAAAATCCAACCATCAAATCATTCAACCATCCAACTATCCAACCCTCCAACTACCCAACTACCCAAAGCTCTCACCATCCAAGCGCCAAATCATCCAACTATCCAACTACCCAACCATCAAACCGATCAACTATCCAACCATCCAACCTCCCAACTACCCAACTATCCAAATATCAAACTATCCAACCATCCAACTATCCTACCATCCATCCACCCAACCATTTAAATATTCAACCATCCAAGTATCCAACCATCCAACCATCCAACCATCCAACTATCCAAGTATCCATTTATTCAATTACCCAACCATTACCAATTATCTTCATTTAAGACCTTTTACAAAAAGTTAGTTGACCCTTCCTGTTATGAATAAATGGCATTAGTCCTTTCCTGTAGTAGTGCTGGGGCAACCTTTCCTATCCTCATCGTCCCACCTGACTCTCTCACAGACAGCTCCAACCCTGTATGGTGGTCTACTCTACAATGACTCCTCAAGTCCTCATCTCTCTCCTTCCTCTTCCGTATTGTCTTCCTGACATCATACATCTCTGTCAACTGTACGGATATTCAAATTTATCTTTTTCTGGATGCCAGCCCACCAGGGACAATCCAAACATTTTTCTAGTGGTGTTCTGGAAAAAATTGCTTGTTCTTTTCTCGACGACTTAAATCTCCTCCTCCCAGTGTTACCCGGGGCAACGAGATTCTCCCTCTATTTGATATCTAAAAACAACCTACAACATCAGCTGCTCTGTCTCACACTACAACCTCTTCAAGGCGACAAATCACGCTGAAGAGAAACGTTACTCTCAATCTATCATCGTCCTGCTTCACTCGTTATATCGCTACCTATGGTACGTTATGGGTTCCGAAGCAGATTCTACTGCCTTCTGTGGTCAACGGGCGGTCATTTCCTTACTCACTATAAAGTATCCAGTTCTGTGATAAGTTTCTCTGCCATACCGTAAATTCTGCTAACACAACACTAACCAAACCTAACTTTACATAACCTAGCCTTACTCAACCTAACCTAACCGAGCTTAACCTAACTTATTCTGACCTAAGTTAAACCTAACTTAACCTAACATAATTTGACCTAACCTAACTTGACCAAACCTAACCTGACTAGACTTAATCTATGTATACTTAACCTAGCATAATTTGACCTAACGTAACCTAACTTAACATAACTTAAAATAATTTGACCTTTCCTAACTTTACTAAGCCTAACCTAACTAAACTTAATCTAAGTAAACTTAACCTAACATAATTTGACCAAACCTGACCTAGCTGACTTAAACTCACCTAACTTTCCCTATCCTAAGTTGACCTAAGGTAACCAAACCTAACTTAACGTAACTTAACTTATTCTAACCTAACTTAACCTACCCTACCCTAACCTAACTTAATCTAACCTCCTATGTTACACTCCAGCCTATAATGATACTAAAACCCCTCTATACAGTATATAGCATATCCCTGATCCCACCTACTTTATTATAACACCAGACGCCTTTGTTATGTTATTCCAATGATTTGTTTACCTTTAAGCAGTGAAAGGCTTTGACTACCCCGTCTCGTAGCCGGTAGTGGTAGTCTTTTTAGGTACAAAAATCCAACCATCTATATTTACATCTATCCATCCATCCTTCTGGCAAACTAACAATTCATCTCAATCTATCTATCTATCTATCTATCTATCTATCTATCTATCTATCTATCAATCTATCAATCTATCTATCTATCTATCCATCCTGCATCAAACCATCCATACATCCTTTCAGCTAGCCAACCGGCCATTCAATCAGGTAGCCAGCAAGCCATATAACCAGCCAGTCAGGTAGCTAGTTAGCCAGATAGACAGCCAGCCAGGTAGCCAGTCAGACAGGTTACCAGCCAGCATGGTCCAGTCAAACAGGCTGCCAGTCAGCCAGGTAGCCAGTCGACCAGGTAGCCAGTCACTCAAGAAGCAAGCAAGTCAAGTAGCCAGCCACCCAGGTACCAAGTGAACCAAGGAGCCAGTCAGCTATGTAACCAGCTAGCCAGATAACAAGCCGGCCAGGTAGCCAATCAGTCGGGTAGTCAGCTAGCCAGGTAGCCAGTCAGACAGGTAGCCAGCCAGGTAGCCAGCCCACCAAGAAGCCAGTCAGCGAGGTAGACAACCAGCCAGCTAGCCAGTCAGCCAGAGACAGTCACCCATTAGCCAGCCAGCCAGGTATCCAGTCAGTCAGGTAGCTAGCCGAAAAGGTAGCCAGCCAGACAAGTATCCTACCAGGCAGAAAGATAGTCAGTCATGTAGCCAGTTGGCCTGGTAGCCTATCAGCTATGTAGCCAGGCAAATAGGTAGCCAGGCAGCCAGTCATCCAGGTATACAGCCAGTTAGGTAGCTAAACAGGTCTGTAGCCAGTCAACCATGTAGCCAACCAGCCAGACATCCAGTCCACCATGTAGCCAGTCAGTCGGGCAATCAGCCAGCCAGGTAGCCAATCATCCAGGAAGCCGGTCCGCCAGATAGCCAGTGAGCCAGGTAGCCAGCTGGCCAGCTAGCCAGCTAGCCAGGTAGCTAATCAGTTAGGTATCCACTCAATCAGAGAAACAGCCAGGTGACCAGTCTGGCAGTTAGCCAGTCAACCAGAGAGAAAGGTAGCCAGTCCGCAAGGTAGACAGTCAGTCAGGTAACAAGCCATCCAGGAACCCAGCCAGCCTGGTAGCTAGCTACCAGGTAGGTAGCCAGTCAGCCAGGAACATGGCCAACCAGGTAAATAACCAGTCCGGGAGCCAGTCTGCCAGATAGTCACCCAAATAGGTATCCAGCCAGCCAGGTAGTCAGTCTGCCAGAGAGACGGTCAGCCGTGAAGCGAGTCAGCCTGTAGCCAGTCAGCCAGATAGCCTTCCAAAATGGTAGCCAGCCAGCCATGTATCTAGGTAGCCCGGTAGCCAGTCAACCAGTTAGCAAGCTAGCCAGTTCACTCGTGAACCAGGTAGCTAGTGAGCCAGGTAGCCATCCAGCCAGGTAACCATCCAGCCAAGTAGCCAGACAGCCAGGAAGCCAACCAGTCAGGTAGCAATCAAACTAGGTAGCTAGTCATCCAGGTTGACAGTCAGCTAAGTAACCAGTCAACCAGGTAGATAGTGAGCCAGGTAACCAGCAAGGCAGGTACACTGCCGGACAGGTAGCCAGTCAGCCAGTTACGCAGCCAGACAGGTAACTAGCCATCCCTGTAGCAAGCCAGGTAGTTAGCCAGCCATTTAACCAGCCAACCAGGTAGCCAATCAGTCACGTAGACAGCTAGCCAGGTAGCCAGCCAGTCAGTCAGGTAGGCAGCCAACCAGGTAGCCAGTCAGTCACGTAGCCAGTCAGTCACATAGCCAGCCTTTGACGTAGCCAGCAAGCTAGGAAGCTAGGTAGCCAGACCGCCTGGTACACTACAAGCCAGGTAGCAAGCCAGCCCGATGTCCAGTCAACCAAATAGCTCGTCAGTCAGGTAACCGGTCAGCCAAGTAACCAGTTAGTCAGGTAGACAGCCAACCAGTAGGTAGCCAGTCATCCAGGTATCAGGCCCGTAAGAAAGCTAGTCAATTAGATAACCATTCAGCTAGGTAACCAGTCAGCCTGGAAGCCAGTTAGCTAGGTAGCCTGTCAGTCAGGTAGCCAGCAAACCGGGTAGACAGCTAGCCAGTTAGACAGTCAGCCAGGTAACCAGCCGGCCAGCCAGTTAGCCAGTCAGACCGGTAGCCAGCCAGCGAGGTAGCCAGTCAGCCAGATAGACAGCCAACCAGGTAACCAGCCAGTAAGGTAGCCTTTTAACCAGAGACAGTCAACCAGGTAGCCAGTCATCCAGGTAAATTACCAGCCAGGTAGCCAATCATCCTAATAGACAGTCAGCCAGGTAGCCAGTCAGCCAGCTAGGTTGCCTGTCAGGCGGAGAGACAGTAACCCAGAGAGGGAATGGGACAACTGGCCGCCGCCATCTGGCCGCAGCCCAACTGGCCGCCGCGGACTGGGGGTAAACTGCAAACGCCTATTTAGGTTAGGTTAGGTTAGGTTAGGTTATGTTATGTTAGGTTAGGTTAGGTTAGGTTAGGTTAGGTTAGGTTAGGTTAGGTTGTCAACAAAAAGTTCCATATGGCGGCCAGTCGGCCGCGGCGAGTTTCCCGCGGCCAGTTGGGCTGCGGCCAGATGGCGGCGGCCAGTTGTCCTAGACCCACCCAGAGAGACAGTCAGCCATGAAGCTAGCAAGTCACGTAGCTAGTTCACCTGTAGACAGCCAAACAGACAACCAGTCAGCAGGTAGACTGCCAGCCAGTCTGCCAGTCAGCCAGGTAGATAGCCAACCAATTAGCCAGTCAGCCAGGCAGCTAGCCAGTCAGATAGCCAGTCAGCCAGGTAGCCAGTCAGCCAAGTAGCCAGCCAGTTTGGTACCCCTGCCAGCCAAACGGTCATCAAAGAGGTCATTCACTCGGCCAAACCTTTCTCTCACATCTAGGTCAAACTTTGATGACTCCCGCAGAGGGTGAGTGACCTCTCCATGAGTGAGTCATTGAGAGACCACCTCATAGGTAATTTACCATGAGTAACTGAACATTAGTGACCGCCCATGGGTGATTGACCATAAGTGACTCATAGTGTTAATTGTGGTGATATCCTAAGTTCATTGTGCAATCGTCTATGTTCTTAATAAAAGGAGAAAAGACATTTTAGGTTTTCAACTTAACCCAAAACCATTTATTAGTGTTACTTCCAGTGTACCACTAGATCTGAAACTTCAGGACATTTCATCAGTGATTACACCAGGTAAGCGGAAGATAGCACCATAAGTGACTGATCATGAGTTCCCGTCCCATGGGTGATTGACCATAAGTGACTGATCATGAGTGACAATTCAATAGGTGATTGACCGAAAGTGACTGATCGTGAGTGACCAATCCATGGGTGATTGATCATGAGTGACTGATCATGAGTGACCGTCCCTTGGGTGAATGACCATGAGTGACCGTCCATGAGTGACCACTACATAAGAGTGAGGGATGATAAAGAGTATGAGGAATGTGGAAGTAGGATATGAAGTGAGAATAAAGAGTATGAGTGGGAAAGGAGGATGAAGAGTGGGGAAGGAGGAAGAGGAGTGAGGATAAAGAGAATAAGGAGTGAGGAAAGAGGATGAGGAGTGAGGAAGAAGGATGAAGGGTGAGGCTAAAGGGAATGAGGAGTGAGGAAAGAGGATAGGAGTGAAGATAGGAGTGATGAAGAAGGATGGGGAGTGAGAATAAAGAGAATGAAGAGTGAGGAGGGAGAATGAGAATTGAGGATAAAGAGAATGAAGGATGAGGAAAGAGGATGAGGAATGAGGAAGGGGGATGAGGAGTGAAGTAGGAGGATGGGGAGTGAGGCTAAAGAGTTTGAGGAGTGAGGAAAGAGGATGAGGAGTGAGGAAGTGGGAATAGGTGTAGGGATAAAATAATGAGGAATGAGGAAGGAGGATGAGGAGTGAGGCTCAAGAGTATGCTGAGTGAGGAAAGGGGATGAGGAGTAAGGAAAGAGGATGAGGAGCGAGGCTTAGGAGTATAAGGATAGGGTGAGGAAAGAAGACGACAAGTGAGAAAGGAGTATAAGGAATCATGATAAAGAGTATGAGGAGTGAGGATAAAGATAACTAGGAGTGAGGAAGAAGTATGAGAGATAAAGAGAATGAGTGAGAAACAGTGATGAGGAGTGAGGAGTAATAACCTACAGTGGTGAACTATCAATAAAGTAGTGAGGCAAGTCGTTAAACACTCGTTAAGAACCACAACTTATTACCTGGGTCACGAGAGTACCCGGCACGAGGGAGTGAAGCCACCCTGAAGTTCAACGGAAGTGGTTCAACGGTGATTAATTTGAGGATTCATCTTAGGTATAAGTAGGTGTTCAAAAAGAAGGAGAGTCAACAGGAGTACAACAGGAGGAAATTCAACCAGGGTTCAATTGGAGGAAAGTTAACGGGAGTTGAACGGAAAGGAAAGTCATTGGGAGTACAACAGGAGAGAAAGTCAACGGGAAGGAATTTCAACAGGAGTTCACCGATAGGGGAAATCAATGGTAATTCAGCGGCAAGGAAAGTCAACGGGTGTTTAACGGCAAGGAAAATCAATGGGAGTTCAACGGGAGGGGAAGTCAACAGGGGTTCAACATAAGGGAAAGTTAACGGGAGGATAAAATTGGACACAGAGGCCCTAAACCTGTTCCTGCCAATTTAAATAATGAAAAGTTTTTCTGACCGTGTGTGTGGTCGTCTGCGTTTGTCTGTTTATCTGTCTCTCTGTCTGTCTGTCTGTCTGTCTCTCTGTCTGTCTCCTTCTCCCTGTTTTATACTCTCTCTGTGAGTCTGTCTTTTTGCCTGCGTGTCTCTATCAGTGCCATGTCTTTTGTCTTTACAATTTATCTCGTTATTGTGTCTGACTTTGTTCGTCTCTCTCTCTCTCTCTCTCTCTCTCTTACGCCATCTTGCCGGACACACGCTGGTCAAGACAGCTTTGCAATTGGAGCATAATCCCGACCTCGGGTCTTAAGAATTTTATCTCAACTGAAATAAATCACAGACACAGAGACACACACACACACACACACACACACACACACACACACACACACACACACACACACACACACACACACACACACACACACACACACACACACATACACACACACACACTACTACTACTTTGCTGTCGAGGTATGACGATCATCCAGCTATGACACAATGATATGAGTTATTAAGGATGTCTCCGAGGTTGGTGAGTTCTGAGGTGATTAAAGAGGCCAATACGAGACCGGTAGGGTCGATCACAGATGTTGTACATGTGGTGGACTACATCTAGTGGGAGAGGGGCGGCAGCATCTTTCGGGAGTTGGCGCTTGTCTGTCTCGTTATGCAGTCGGGCTAACTCGAAAGTATTGACACTTTGTGTGGTAATCCTACAAGTGTTACTCTGTGGAGTAATCGTCTCCCAGGTGAGGGGGTCGGTTCGGCACTTTTTCAGGTTTATGTTAAGACTATCCTCATACCTTTTCAGTTGCCCGCCAGCGTTAAGTTTATCATTCGTTAAGTGACCGTTAATTAGCTGTTTTGGCAGTTTACTGTCGTTCATGCGGATAACATGGCCAGTCCAGTGTAATTGTTCATGGATAAAGATAGCCTCGATGCTTCTACGGTTGGTGACGGCAAGAATAATCGGAGGATGGAACGTAGACTCGGTTGGTGAAAGTTTTCAAGTGCTTTGAGGTGCCTACTGTATGTGACCCATCTCTCGCTGCTATACAGCAGGGTGGAGAGGACCACTGCTCGATACACGCGTAATTTTGTAGATAATTTCAGCTTCCTAAGGCTGAAGACACGATTTCGGAGTCTGCCAAGGCTTGAGATGCACATCTGATCCGATGCTGAATCTCTTCATTGATGTCCGCGGTGGTGGACAGGTGGGAGCCGAGATACCGAAAGTGGGTAACATTACAGAGGGTAGTACCTGTAAGCTGGATGGATGGTGGCAGTGTGTCTGAACCAGAGGAAGGCTGAAAGAAAATCTGAGTCGTACGTATATTCACCCCAAGGCCGAAGTGTGCGTACGCAACTGTATAGGTGTTCAGGATCTCCTGCAGTACTCATTCAGTGTGAGTGACAAGGGTGAGGTGGTCTGCATACTGAAGCTCAGTGGTGGAAGCTGCTGACACCTTTGAGCCTGCCTCGAGTCGTCTTATGTTGAAAAGACCCTTCATCCGGTACTTGATGTCCATCCCGCCGGCTAAATTGGCTGTAGCACGAGTAAGGAAGCCAGCCAAGAAAATGGAAAATAGAATTGGTGCCAGTACACACCCTTGTTTTACCCCCTTTTGGATGGAGAAGAACTCAGACTGGGCGCCATTGTGCAGGACACTACCATTCATGCCATCGTGGAGTTGCCTCACAATGGCGATGAATTTTGGTGGGAAGCCAAAACGGCTGAGGGTTCACCAAAGGGCTTCCCTGTTGACCGAGTCGAAGGCCTTGGGTAGGTCGATGAAAGCCCTGTACCGGACAAAACTCTTTTCTCTTCACATTTCTTGTATCTGACGGGCAGCAATGATCATGTCAGTGGTACCACCTGGTGGTCTAAGGCCACGTTGAGATTCTGGGAGGAAGTTTTCCGCCTCAGGAAGACGTCTGTTTAGGAGAACTCGGGCGATAATCTTGCCAGCTACGTACAGCAGCGATATCACGTGGTAGTTGTCACAGTCTGACCGGTCTCCCTTGTTCTTATAAATATTGACGATGGAGGCGTCTTTAGTAGCTTGGGAAATTTCCTCCTTTTCCCATATATTCTCCAGGAGAGAGTGGAAACGGCTGGAAAGCAGAGGTCCTCCTGCTTTATACACCTCGGCTGGGATTCCTTCAGGACCTTAGGCTTTTTTTTTTCATCTGTTTGATGGAAGTAGCTACCTCATTCAGGGATGGAGGATAGCTGAGGTGGGTCAGCTCTGGATGCTGAGAGACCTGCTGAGTAGTCAGTACATGCACAGGGATGTTTCGGTTGAACAGTGAATTGTAGTGCTTTTTCCAGTGCTGAAGGACGCCTTCATCGTCTTTAATTATGGAGTTACCGTCAGATGAGCGGAGGGAGGCTGCGCCACAAGTGATTGGCCCATAAAAAGTTTTAGTGGAATTGAAAAAATCGTTTATCGTGTGCTGATCTGCATTTTTTTGTGTTTCACCTTCTTTATTTTTAAACCCGTCATTCTTTAGATTGCGAATTTCCCGCTGGGCCGCCGCTTTCTTCTTGCGGAAGGTATGAGCTATGGTCCGAGACTGAGGGTTGTTCTACCAGTCAGTTATCATCGACGAGTACATTGATTGCCGGGTCATTTTCATCAAACCAGTCCTGGTGTATTCTTTCGATCTTGCCAAGGTTCTCTCTGCAGATTTTTGTCATGACAGTGTCGAGAATATCCCATTCGGCACTGGGATTTGGGTTGTTTGTTGTCGGGTTGTATATTAGCTCTTGTTTGAGCTGCTCTCTGAAGTGCATGTGCTACTGCTGGATCCTCCAGATGCTTAGTGTTAAAACCTCTTCTGGAGGCTTGCTTCCTTCACCGTTTTGGGGCGACGTGAAGTGAGACCTTGGCTCTGACGAGCAGATGATCAGTGTCGCAGTTGTCTGAGCCATGCAAGGCTCGGGTGATGAGGACATCTCGGCGATCTCTTTGAACTTGTCGGCCTGCCTAAACAAAGAATTGCTGAGGAGGAGTAGGCCATTGGGATTACACTTGCCTAGTCTGTTTCTCCCTATGGTTCCCTGCCAAATGTTAGCATCTCTGCCAACTCTGTCATTGAAGTCACCAAGGAGCTCAATCTTATCTTCTTTGGGGATAGAAGTTGACACTCTGTCGAGGTCGGCGTAAAAGGTCTTCCTTGATGTCATCCTCTGCATCCAGTTTAAGGACATATGCACTGATGAAAAAAGCATGACGTGAGTGATTCAATGGAACTCGGAGCTTCATGAAGAGCTCGTTGATCCCAATAGGTATAGCCAGACCCCCATTCTGTGAGCTGACCCTCGTGTGGGAGCCGGGACTAACTACTGTAATGGCTGCTATGTTGATGTTGTATCTAGCCAGCTCTCTTGCCACGAGGGTGGTTCTTCTTTCGGGACGCTCATTTGTGCCAGTCTCCAAAGGGGTCATAAAATTCCATGTAGAGATCAAAAGTGTGTTTTTGTTTGGATCTGTGTTTTTTATTGTGTTTTCGACTGCATAAGGATGATCTTACTTGGTGCGGTTGCCCAGTCAGGTTGCTTTTTTAGCCAGGCTATGTTTAGGGCACCTTTTCTAGCCCCCTCCACATGTGGGGTGAGCAGAGTGGCTCCTCGAAAGGGCTGCTCAGTTGCACAGACAGGACCGAATGCACTGCCGCCTAGATCCCAATCAATGCATAAACGACCATCTTATCTGTGCCACCCATGTGCAGAGTTGTGACTAGAGACTCCTGGCAGTCATCTCTACCTGTCCCCATCACCACTCATCCGTCGCCTATGTCGTTGCCTCCTACACTAAGACACACTACTCGCTTGGTACACTTCCCTGACAAGACCCTATCAATCCTCTCCGCTGCATGTCCTATTCAAGCCCCAGGAAAACACACCCTAGTCCTACGTTTCACATCTCGTTCACCAAAGTCCTATCTAAAAACCTCACCTGGCTGTCCCCAACTACCACGACCTTACCACTGGGCAGGGTTTGACCAACTGCCCTTTCCTCTCCTGCCACCACACCCTCCTGCCTTTTCTCTTCCTCGCCAGCTTCCTCTAACACTTGGTAGGGATTACGGCACTCCACACCGTGGTCAGCTTTCCGGAGTCTGACCTTAGTTAACCACTCTCCACTCCTGCTCCTCCTTCGTAGGCGTCCTGCTAGGCAGGACACCCACCTGAAGGAGTTCACTCCTGAGAGCTTCGTTCTCCCCCCTTCAAAAAGTCCATCTCTCTCTGCAACTGCTCCAGCTCCAGCTCACTTAACAGAGTGGCCGGGGGGTCGTCTCTCCCCACACACCGTCCTTCTTCCCTTACAACACAACGGCCCACGGCGGCCATTTTCTATGGTCACTAACACGAGCACACAGAGGCACGTCCTTCTCCAAGCTAGGTCAGGTCGGTGTTGTTGGTTGTGGTAATGGAACGTAGTGGAGGTGGGGGTTGTGGTGATGGGATGCAGTGGTGGTGGTGTTGGTGGTTGTGGTGATGGTATGTAGTGGTGATGGAGGTTGTGGTGATGGAATGTAGTGGTGGTAATGTTGGTTGTGGTAATGGAATGTAGTGGTAGTTACTGTGGTCAGGGAATGTAGTGGTGGCGATGGTGGTGGTGGTTGTGATGATGGAATGAAGTGGTGGTGGGGGTTATGGTGATGGAGTGTAGAGGTGGAGATGTTGGAGTCTAGTAGTTGTGGTGATGAAGTTTAGTGGTGGAGGTGGTTG
>NW_024716703.1:5767652-5839842 GCF_018991925.1 Homarus americanus
GTCTTGGGGGAGGGCCAAGGAAAAGAGTGCAGGATAACGTGTTGAGGGAGGGTGTTGGGGTAGGGCGTCGGAGGTGTTGGGGATGGAGCTTTGGGGTGGGTGTTGATAGATAGCTTTTCGGGGGAGGGTTTTGAGGGTGGGTCTTTGCAAGAGGGTCTTCTGGAGGTGAGTTTTGGGGAAGGGGCTTGGGGTGGGTCTTGGGGGTGGGTCTTGGAAAAAGGAGCTTGGGGGTTTAGGTCTTAGTAGGGTGGGTCTTAGGGGTTATGTCTTGGGTGAGTTTTGGGGATGGGTCTTCGGGTAGGTCTTGAAGGAGTGAGTCTTGGAGGAGTGGGTCTTGGGAGTGGGCCTTGGTGATGGGTCTTGCGGGTGGGTCTTGGGGAGGATCTGTTTACAAAGTTGATTTGATTTTAATTAACACTTATATCATCCTCTCCTCATCATCCAATCCTTTTATTATCTGTGAGTTTGATCTGTCTTCACATATTAATGTTAACATAAAAACCATGACAATTCAGAAGATAATTAAAGAGATAAGTATGTTGTCTACTCACCAGCTTACTGTAGCGTGTTGAGAAATAGTGAAGTATGAGAGGAGGAGGAGGAGGAGTACGAATAGGAGGTACAGAAACAATGTATGAAGTACAATATTTCAGTTACAGTATGTCGCTTGTATACAGTACCGTAGAGATCCTTAAATTTCCATCCTTATTAGCATTAATTTCACACAATTAAACTATTTTATAAGAAATAATAAAAGATAACTATTTCAAAGTTTAGTATATAAACACAATACATTACTTCAGCGAACACATAAACGGGAAGGATAACCGTTGTATCATATATCAACACAAGCTCTGAAAGTTGAAGTATATATAAATTTATGTAAGAAACCAGCAGATATATCTATATAAGTAAATAATGATATACTACAGAACTTTTATGAGCCATAACGTATAAAATAGGATAATATCCGAAGTTTGGAGCGGCGTCATCCACCATACTGTACTGTAAGTCTTGGTCGAGGCCACTTTTCAATCTTACTTTCTCGTAAGAACGTAACCCTTATTTATCTACGTCATTGCGATTATGTAGCCCCCGTGATAAAGCTGTTTCATGATACCTTATTATATATATATATATATATATATATATATATATATATATATATATATATATATATATATATATATATATATATATATATATATATATATATATATATATATATGTTGTTACGACCGTGTCGTATTTTTCTATTTTTTTATATAACATGTTGTTCCATATTATTCCTGTAATGATGTGTTAAATTTACTATTATATATTCTAGTCACCTTACCCTGTGCTGTTAAGGTTTTAACTGTCATTATTTGTTCAAGCCCATCTTATTTCTTTATTTTGTATTGTAACCAGTATTCTTTGTTTTCTAACGACCATCTGCATCGTTAAACGACCCACCAACTGACGGAGTGAGTTCAGTCCTCTTGTCATACAGTTCACATCCTTTGAGTGAAACTTGTCACCTGTTTCTTATACTTAATTTATTTGTGTTGTTCCTGTCGCCATCAATGTGGTATATCTATGTGAGTACCTATTTTTGTCTCTATTTATGTCCATCAGTATTTGCTTAGTTACATTTAAGTAATTCAGTGTTGTTTCACGTTAGTTAATTTCAGTGTTAGTTTTTATATGTTTATGCAGTGTTAACGTAATCCAATGCTTTATTTTTATTCTTTTGATGTTTCGATATTTAGTATCATTTGTGTCTTAAAAGTTTCGATGGTGAATCAATTTGTTGTGACAGCCTACGAGGCTCTTTATTGTGTTAATATTTAATTAATTAAATTCTTAAAGGTTTACTTTATTTATTTTTATTCCCTTTTAATTTACTTCACTTTTTTTGTTTGGTTACGCCTAGAACCTGGATATTTAAGTAAATTAAGAGACGGCGTAACTATATATATATATATATATATATATATATATATATATATATATATATATATATATATATATATATATATATATATTGCTATTTTATAGCTGATGTGTAGTAGCTGTGTAAAGAGATTTTGAATATAGTACGTCCCGAGATATATTTCACCATAAACTAACCTGCAAAGTGAAACATTCGAGAAAGAAGCACCGGAATTAGATAAATTTCATATTACAGTATAATCCACATATATATATATATATATATATATATATATATATATATATATATATATATATATATATATATATATATATATATATATATATATATATATATATATATATATATATATAATTCAAGTTATATTATATCGATATGTTCCACGAAGAAGAGATTTTTCTTACTACCTAACCATTATTAAGAAAATACTAAAAAAAAATATAATGCGGGAGGAATATACTGAGAGAGAATCATACTTAGGGAGGAATATACTGAAGTAGGAGGAATATACAGTAGGAGGAATATACCGAGGGAGAAAAATAATGAGGGAGGAATATACTAAGCGAGGAAAAAGCTGAGGCATGAATATACTGAGGTAGAAATATACTGGGGGAGGTATATACAGAGAGAGGAATATATACTGAGGGAGGAATGTACTAAAGGAGGAATATACTGGGGCAAGAATATACTGTAGGAAGTGACAGTTTGGCAAAAGTTTTCAAAATCTAATTGCTTGGGTTGGATTATTTGTCTATCGGCCACGCTAATTCCGAATATGTTTGAGTTTTTTACATCATTGCATTAAAAGGTTTGTGGATACTTTTGGGTTTGGCATGAAAAACGCGAAAAAACTGTAAATAATAAAGGGACTGGCAATGTGGCACAACCTGTTAAAATCAAGTTATTGAATTGGATTATTCGACTACTGTGTACACTGGTTCATAATATGCTATTGTTTTACAACTCAATGCGCTACAAATTATGCCGATATTTTTGCTGCAAGTCACCACATACGTATATTTCGAAAACCAGGGCCCAATATTACCAACGGCGTGGATAGATTCCGTGGAATGAATTCAGGACATTCCCGCTCATGGAACATTACCAAACTCCGTATATGTGCCAATGGCAGGCCAATGGCAATATTTACAGAGTTTGTTGAGGCTCCCTGGACGGGAATGCCCTGAATTTATTCCACGGAATCTATTCACGCCGTTGGTAATATTCGTCCCAGGACTGATCAACGAATTCAGCCCAAGTAGCTTGACTTGGACAGTTAAGGACAAAATCTCAGTCCGTACTTTTGAATAAAATATTGTTCAATAGGTGGTGATATTGAAGTGCTGAAAGTTGTTTTTTCTGTGTTGTTTTGCAGTTAGTTCAAAGGGCCGCCACCAAGATGGGTCGTCCTAAGATTAGCAACACTCAGCTGCGCCAGGGTAACGATAAGGTGTTCGGGGTTCGGATGCCTCTGCCATCTAACAAGTTGCCTCTGAACAAGGAAGTTGGAAGTGCCCTGGCTTATGAAGCAGAAAACGAGAGGTTAAGGAGAAGAACAAATGCTTTTGATTATATGGATGCCACCAACAAGGTGACTGAGAAGGTACTGGATGTGTATAGGAAGGCCACTGTCCCCACTATCTCTGAAATCAGGGTGAAAATGAGAGTCCACGACCTGTGGAGGATGCGGAGGGAGACGATGATGATGAAGGGAAATGGACAGAAACAGAAAAGGAAGAAAACGAAGAACGGGAAGCTGAAGATGAGGTTCGAGGATATAGCTGAGAAGTTGTTTGATGTGGCAGACGACAGCAAAGTGCACGAACGAGAGAAAAGCTTCCTGGCAGCCCAGAGGAAACCGGGAAGGGAGGGCTGCATTGATGGCGTTGACAAAATTGTGACTGCCAAGCTGAAAGAAGAGAGGGAGAAGGAAGCGAAGAGGGCAAAGAAAAGGGCTGAGGAAGAGAGGAAAACTGAGAAGATGAGGTCAAAGAGTAAGGAGGAGATGGAGAGGATGTCGTGTAAAGTGTCGGCAGTGGATGACAGTGCTCAGGAAGAAGATAGTGATTATAAGGATGTCAATGACAATGAGTTCAAGGCTATGGTCGACAGGAGAGCAAGATCAGAGAAAAGGAAAAGGGAGAAAGAAGCCGAGGACAGGATCGGAGAAACTGCTGACAGGTTCAAGGTATCCAATGATGCAGTGGCTCACATCGCAAACACCATCAGAGCTGCAGACAACATCATAACTGAAGGGGACAAGTCTAAAGTGACTAACTGGAAGAAAGTGGAGAGAGTCAGGAAGAGGTCACGAGAACAGAAAAAAGAAAAGTTCAGGGGATTCAAGGTCAGAGGTCTCATGGTAGATGAGAGGATCAATGAGAACAAGATAGTGACTGGTGTAGGTGAGAAGAACCACAAGAGATTCGCCATGGAAAAGAGGGAAGACTGTGCAGTGATCGGCTTCCCTGGTGAGGAGTTCCTTGGTCACCTGGTCCCGGTGGGGGGAAAGGGGGTAGACCTGGCCACCAGCCTGCTGGCCTTCCTGGAGGAGCGCGGTATTGACACCACCGACCTCCTGGTTGTCCTTAGCGACGGTTGCAACAAACTGAGTGGCTATAATCACGGTTTCATCGCCGAGTTTGAAAGGCTGTTGGGACGGCCTCTCCTCCACATCCACTGCCTGATCCACAGTCTGGAGAAGCTCTTCGGCCATCTATTCAACCATTACGCTGGCCCAACCACTGGTCCCGCCTCCTGGAGTGGTGAGGAGGCTCGGAAGCTGACCGGCAACGTGTGGGACCTTCCGGTGGTTGAATTCGAGGCCGTCACCAACACCTACCTCAGGTCTCTCCTGGATGCCATCCCCTCCGTCGTCTGGGAGGAGTTCAGCTGGGACACCCGGTATCTGTTGGAGATGGCCAAGACGGTGGAGTCCGGCCACATTGAGGAGAGATGGGCCAGGGCACGGGCCGGAGCCATGACC
This sequence comes from Homarus americanus, assembly GCF_018991925.1. Lineage (NCBI taxonomy): Eukaryota > Metazoa > Arthropoda > Malacostraca > Decapoda > Nephropidae > Homarus > Homarus americanus. The sequence continues at coordinate 5,772,575 of NW_024716703.1, forward strand.
AACGCCAGATGGCAAAACACGGAGAGCAGGGAGCTGAGGGCCTACATGAGCACCACCTCCCCCAGCGAGTCACAGAGACGGATGACCTCCTTCATCATCCTTATCTACGTGCCCTCCTTCCTGGAGATCAGGCAGAGGAATCTGCTACTGGAGGGCCCACGCCACCTCCTCGCCATCATCAACCGGGTGAGGACGTACTGCACCCTGGAGGAAGTGGAGCTGCTTACTCCATACCTCCAGTTCAACGGCTACTTCGGCCAGCACGAGGTGGTGCTGGTCTCACTGCTGGCCTCCATGGACAAGAGTGAGAGGGAGTTGGCCCTAAACATCATCAAGCAGCTGAGGAAGAAGGAAAAAAGGCACAAGAGAAAGACAGTGAGGAAAGTGAGGAACCCTCAACTGAATCTGGCAGCCACCAAGCTGTCAGAGTTGGTTGATCTGCAGAAGGCCAGCTCCTCCCCTCCCATCCTGTTCCAGCACAGTGACCAGGAACTGGAGCAATTTCTGGAGGAACCGTACAGTGAGCCAGGTCTGCCCTGCACCACCACCGCAGTGGAAAGAGGAGTGAAGCTCACCACGGAGGCGGCAGACGTGGCCAGCTCTGCCTGGCAGCAGGACCAGGTCACCTGGAACAAGCTGGAGGCCAGGAAGAGAAACAAGCGGAGGGCTAAGAAAGAGGACTACCAGTGCTAGACTGTGGGGACACTGGGACTGAGGGGACACTGTGGGGACAGCCAATGTTAGTGTGCCAACTGTGCTAGTGTGCTGCTGATAAATTGAAGCATACATGCCAATAATAAAGAATGTCTACCATTATTCTTGTTTTTTTTTATGTCGAACCGAAAAGTATCCACAAACCTTCTAATGAACTGATGTTAAAGATTCAAACATATTCGGAACCAGCGTGGCCGATAGACAAATAATCCAACCCAAGCCACTTGATTTTGAAAACTTTTGCCAAACTGTCACTCCCTAATATACTGTATACTGATGGAGGAATATAATGGGGGAAGAATATAGTGAGGGAGGAAAATGCTGAGGGAAGAATATATTGTGAGGAAAGAATAAATTGAGGGAGAAATATACTGAGGAGAGAATATACTGAGGGAGGAGCATATTGAGGGAAGAATACACTGAGGGAGGAATAAAATGAGGGAAGAACATAATGAGGGAGGAATATGCTGAGGAGAGGAATATACAGAGGGAAAAATATACTGAGGGAGGAATATACTTAGACAGGAATATACTGAGGGACAAATATGCTGAGGGGGAATATGCTGAAAGAGGATTATAAAAAAGGAGGAATATATTGAAAGAATAATATATTAAGGGAGGAATGTACTGAGAGGGGAATATACCGAGGGAGGAAAATACTAAGGGAAGAATAGACTGAAGGAGGAATATAATGAATGAAGGATATATACTGAGGGAGGAATATACTGAGGAGCTAATATACTGAGGGAATATACAGAGGGTAGAATGTACTGGGGGTGGAATATACTGAGGGAGAAATATACTGAGGGAGTAGTATACTGAGGGGGAATATACAAAGGGAGGAATATAATGAGGAAGGAATATGCTGAGGTAGGAGTATATACTGAGGGAGGAATATACCGAGAGTTGAATATACTGTAGGAAGGAGTATACTAAGGGAGGAATATAGTGAGAGAGGGATATACTAAAGGAGGTACATTCTGAGGGACGGAATATATTGAGGGAGTGATATAATGAAGGAGGAATATATTGAGACACAAATGTAATAAGGAGATAATATGCTGATACAAGGAATATACTAAGAGAGGTGTACTGAGGGAAGGAATATACTGAGGGGTGGATATACTGAATGTTTAATATACGGAAGGAGAAATACACTAAGAGAGGCTTATACTGAGGGAAGATTATGCAGAGGGAGATCTATAATGGGGGGGGCAGTAAACTAAGGAAGGAATATACTGAAGGGGGTATCTACGAAGGGAAGAAACTTACTGAGAGTGCATACATTTATTGTGGAATTTGCTGAGTAATGAATACACTGAGGTAGAAGTATACTGAGGTAAAAGTATACTGGGGGAAGCATTACACTGAGGGAGAAATAAAATGAGGGAGCAATAAACTGAGGGATAAATATACTGAGGGAGGAATATACTGAGGGAGGACTATACTGAGGGAAGGAACTGAATGGGGAAATTACCTGAAGGAGGAATACTGAGGAGAAATATACAGAGGGAAGAATATACCGAGGGAAGAATACACTGAGCGGAGGAATAAACTGAGGGAGAAAATACTGAGAGGGGGAATATACTGAGGAAGGAGTATACTGAGGGAGGAATATACTGAGAGAAAGAATATAATGAGAAATAAACTTACTGACCGAGGAATATCCTGATTTAATAATATACTGACGAAGAAATGTACTGAGGAAGAAATTCACAGAAGGGGCAAAATAGATAGGGGAGGAATATACCGAGGAATAATATACTAGGGTGTGTCATAGGAGGGAAGATCAGCTAAAACTAATGGCCCATCACTTTTTTGGTAGATTTTAGTGTATATAAACAGAAAATAATTTCAGTTTCAATATTTTGCAACCTTTTGCTAGGTAAATTTTAGCGTGAAATTTATCGAAAATCTAACGTACAGCTGCATTAGTGCATTACAATTAAATAGTGAACATTACTTTCTGACTTCATTCTTTAACAACCCAACTAACAATATTTTTTTCTGTTTCAGATTCTGATGCATTTATAAGTTGATAATATTTGTGATGGCTGCTTGTGTCAGGACGAGGAACCAAAAATCCAGCCATCTCAGTCACTATCTTGGGTCTGGGAGAGAGCTCCTGAAGTCGGAGTTGCCTACATTGAGAGATGCTTTGAGATACGGTGTTTTAATCAGGCAAATCAGTGAAAAGAACCAAAGAACTTACACAAACAAAGACATTGCCAGTGATATGACCAAAGCTGTCTTGGCACAGTACACTCTGGCTAACGCTCAGTTCAAGCCTCCAGTCATAACAAGTCAGAAGAAGATTAGTGAGACTGCTAGCCAGTTGGGAAAAGGCAAGAGATATCTCTCTTGGGAGAGGAAAACTGCAGTTAAGGACAGCTTTGCCAAGCAACTGGACCAGTTATTTGACATAATTACTTGCAAGTGCCCAATTGTTCTCTGTCCTGAGTTTGGATGCGATCGTGACTGTAAATCCGAGGCCCACATCTCCTGTATTTGCAAGCGTGAACTGAAGATTCCTGTGATCGAACTGGCATTTGTCAAAGCACAGAGAGAGAAGACTGGCAGTATAGGGGCTCTCATGATTTCTACCCAAGATATTCCGGAGTCCAAGAGACAGGAGGCTGCCACAGAGAAACAGAAGAGGAGAAGAGTTGCCGAGGAAAAGAGACTTGAGAAGGCCCAGGGTGAGGTAAAAAAGGCCGATGATTGGAGTCAAGCTGATTCAGAGTTTAATGACTTCCCCATGGCTGATCCGAGTGCTGACCAGGAGAATGGTGACTTTGCAGAAAATAATGACTTCCCCATGGCTGATCCGAGTGCTGACCAGGAGAATGGTGACTTTGTCCCTAACTCCAGAAAAATAATGATCCCAAACCTTCCAGGCTGAAGATTCGAAATAGGAAAGATATCCCGAGAATAGCTCTGGCCAGCATGCGACACCACACCGGTCTCAGAGAAACTGCAGAGATAGCAACAGCTGCCTGGATTGACGGTGGTTTGATAACACCTGATGATGTTCACCTGGTGATAGATCATAACAAAGTAAGGAGAGCTCAAGAGAAACTTGTCAGTAACCTCGAAGAGGAGTTTGATAAGGGGATAAGAGAAAATGGAATCAATTGTTTGTTCTTTGATGGGAGAAGGGATGACACTAAAGTGTTCATGAAAGTTGGAGATTCTGGACAAGTTGTTCTGCCATGGTGAAGGAGGAACACTACCCTGCTGCAGTGAACCAGAGGGAAGTATTTAGGCATTTCACCCAGAGAAAGATGACATCAGGAAACCAGCTGAGATAGTGGCAGATAACATTGTGAACTGGCTCAGAGAGAGGAACGTAGACCAGACCCTGCAGGCCATTGGAGAGGACAGCACCAACACGAACACAGGGTGGCAAGGGGGGGTCATACAGTGGATAGAGCGGAAGATTGGGAGGAAGCTGGTCTGGATTGTTTGTGACCTCCACACCAACGAGTTGCCACTCAGACATCTGATCCAGGAGCTGGATGGCAAGACTCTTTCAAACAACAGATGGTCTGGTCTTCTTGGCAAGATGCTGGATTCTGCCACTGAGTTAGAAATAAATCCGAGCTTTGAAAAAATCACAGTTGGCCCTCCACTCGTTGAGCTTGCACATACTGTCATTGACGACCTGAGTACTGACCAGTACTATGGTTACATGATTTGCAGTGCCATCAAAACTGGGGTCATGCCTGATAGACTTGCTTACCTGCAGATAGGTCCAGTCTCACATTCTAGGTGGCTCACAACGGCTCTCAGGTTCTGCAGAATTTGGGTCGCTCATCATAAACTGATAGGGAACCAGCTTCACAACCTGAGACTTATTGTCCAATTCATCGTGAGTGTCTACTTGCCAAATTGGTTCAACACCAAGGTCAAGTCATCGTTCTCCGAAGGTCCGAGGCATGTTCTCTTCCAGCTTGAGCTCCTGAGGAATCAGCCAAGGAAGGTTGTTCAGATTGTGGAGCAGACTGTGAGGAGATCTTCCTGGTATGCTCATCCCGAGGCAGTTCTGCAGACAATGCTCTGCAGTAAGGATGAGGAGGAGAGAAGAGTGGCAGTCAAAAAGATCTTGGATATGAGACTTATGAGAGAATCTGGGCATGACGAATCAGTTGGTGACGATTCCTTCAGGGTCAGGAAGACTCCTGAAGTCAATCTAGGTGCCAAGACCCTCACTGATCTCATAGATCTGGATAACATCCAGGCTGGCAGTGAGCCCCCTCTTACCTGCAGCCTCACCAATGTTCAAGTCAGAGCTCTCCTGGACAACCCCATGCATGTCCCTGCCTGGCCCTCGCACACCCAGAGTATAGAGCGTTGTGTACAGCAAGTGAGCGAGGCCAGCAGTCACGTGTACAGCCAGGAGAGGAGGGAAGGCTACATCCGAGCTCAGGTGGTCAGCAGGGAGATGATGAGTAGAAACAGAAGCAAGAAAGACATGTTCTCTATGGTGTGCAGCAACACCGGGTCGTAGTAGTAAAACCGGTTTTTGTATTTGATGATTTTGTTTTCTAAAGGAATATTTAATTTAATAAATGTGTCAAGATCATTCGTTTCACTATTCTGGATCATTTTCATCCTAATAAATTAACCTGATACATTTACTTTACTTTAAATAAGCTATTTAGTGGTGTTGGTAAAAGGGTGGGAATACTGAATTTTCATAAGATTTCAAGTTAAAAATTACCTCGCAAAAAATGAAAACTTTTCAAATCTGAAGATATCACATGATGCTGCACATAGAACTACATCATTAATACCATGGGCCGATTTTTCAAACTCAAAAAAAAAGAAATTCGCCTCCGTATGACACACCCTAATAATATACTGAAGGAGGAATATTCTTAGGGGAAAAATACTGGGGCAGGAATACACTGAGGTAGGAATAACTGAAGGTGGAATTTAGAAACGGGAGGAATATACTAAAGGCAGCAATATACTGAGAGAGGAATATACTAAGAGAGGAATACATTGATGGAGTAATGTACAGAGAGAAGGAATATACTGAGGGAGGAGTGTACTGAGAGAGGAATACACCGTGTTAGGAATAAACTGAGGGAGGAATTTACTGAGTGAGTAATATACTGAGGGAAGAATATGTTGAGGGTGGAATATACCAAAGGAGGAATATACTGAGAGAGGAATATACATAAGGAAGAATATAAAGAGGGATAAATATACAGACTAGGGAATATACTGAGGGATGATTATACTGAAGGAGGAATACAGTGGTGGGAATATACTGAAGGGAGGTATATTCTGAGGGAGGAATATACTGAGGGGATATACTCTGGGAAGAATATACTGACTTATGAATATACTGAGCGAAAAATATACTGAGGGAAGAATACACTGAGGTAAGAATATAATGGTGCAGGAATATACTGAGAGAAGTATCCTGAGGGAAGAATATATTGATGAAGGAATTTACCTCAGATGAATATACTGAGGGAGGAATACACTGAGGGAGAAATATACTAAAGGACCAATAAACAGAAGAAGGAATATATGAAAGCAGGAATATACTGAGGCTGGAATATACTGAGGGAGGAATATACTAAGGGGGAAATATACTGAGAGAAGGAATATACTGAAGGAGGAATATTCTGAAAGAGGATATACTAAGGGGAGGAATATACTGAGTGACGGAATATACTGAGGGAGAACCTTACTGAGGGAGGAATATACTCAAGGAGGAATATACTGTGGGAGGAATATACTTCGGAAGAATATAATGAGGGAATAATATACTGACGAAGGAATATACCGAGGCAAGAATATACTGGGGAGAAATAAACTGAAGGGGGAATGTTCTGAAGGGAGGAATATACTGAGGGAGGAACATGCGGATGGAGGGATATACTAAGGGGGAATTTACTGAGGTGGAATATACTGAGGGTGAATATACTGTGGGAAGGAATATATTGAGTGAGGAATATACTGAGGTTAAATACACTGAGGTAGGAAAATAATGAGGGGTGGATTATATTGAAGGAGGGAATATACTGAGGGAGGAATTTACAGATGGAGGAATACATTGATGGAGGAATTATACTGATAGAAGATGTATACTGAGGAAGGAATACATTGAGTGACGAATATATTGGGAAGAGTGAACTGAAGGAGGAATATACTAATGGAGAAATATATTAAAGGGGGAATATAGAGAGGGGGGGAAACACTGAGGGAGAAGTATTCTGAGGGACTGATATACTTATGAAAGAATATATAGAGAGAGTAATATACTGAGGGTGGAATACACCAAGGGAGGAATATTCTAAGAAAGGGATACACTGAGGGAAAATTGTACTGAGGGAGAAATATACTGAAGAAGGAAAATACTGAGGGAGGAATATTTTGAGAGAGGAATATACTGGTAGGTGGGATATACTGAGGGAAGAATACAGTGGAGGAGGAATTTATGAAATAAGAAATATATTGAGGAAGGAGTATACTAAAGAGGGAATTTGCTGAGAGAGAAATATAATAAGGGGGAATATACTAAGGGAGTAATAAACTGAGCGAGGAATATACTGGGGAAGAATATACTGAAGGAGGAATATACTGAATTTAGAATATACTGAGGGAGGAATATTCTGTGGGAGAAATATAATGACGGCGGAATATACTGAGGGTAACAATATAATGACGAAAGAGTATAATGAAGAAGGAATATACTGAGGGAGGACTACACTGACGGAGAACATACAGAAGGGAGGAATATAATAAGTGAGAAACATACTGTGGGAGGAAAATACTGAAGGAGGAATATGCTGAGGGGGAATACACTGACGAATGAATATACTGAGGGAGGAATATACTGACGAAGGAACACATTGAGGTGGGAATATACTGAGGGAAGACTATAACAAGCATTGGAATATACTGAGGGAAGGAACATATTGTGGGAGGAATATACCATGGGATGAATATATCGATGAAGGAATATGCTAAAAGAAGAAATACACTGAGGGAGGAATTTAAGGACGAATATACTGAGAGACGGAATATACTGAGGAAGGAATATATTGAGGCAGGTATACACTGAAGGGGAATATACTGAGGGTGGAATACACTGGGGAGAAATGAGGAATATGCTTAGAGAAAGAATATACTGAGAGAAGGAATATACTGAGAGAGGAATACACTGAATGAGGAATATACTGAGGTAGGGATATAATGAGGGTGGAATATAATGCGGGAGGAATATCCTTAGGGAAGCAGTATACTGAAGGAGGAACATACTAAGGGAGGAATGCGCCGATGGTGGAGTATACTGAGGGAGGAATGTACTGAAAGAGAACTATACTGAGGGAGGAATATACTAAGGGAAGGAATAGAATGAAGGAGAAACATACTGTGTCAGGAAGATACTGGGGGGAATATACCGAGGGAGGAGTATACTGAGGGGAGGTATATACTCAGGGGAGATTATATTGACTGAATATAATGTGGGGGAATGTACTGAGGGAGGAATATATTGTGGGAAGTAATATACTGAGGGAGGAATACATTGAGGGAAGATTTTATTGACGAATGAATATACTGTGGGGGGAATACACTAAGATAGGAATATTATGAGGGGGAATATAATGAGGGAAGATTTTATTGACGAGTGAATATACTGTGGGTAGAATACACTGAGATAGGAATATCCTGAGGGGGAATATACTGAGGGACGGAATATACTGAAGGAAGATTTCATTGATGAATGAATATACTGTAGGAGGAATTTACTCAGGGAGGAATATATTGAGATGGGAATATACTGAGGATAGAATATACAGAAAGAGGAATTTACTGAGGGAGGAATGTATTGAGAGAGGATTATACTGAAGGGGAAATGTAATGAGGGAGGAATATACTAAGGGAGGCATATACTGAGGAAGGAACATACGAAGAGGGCGAGGAACCAACAGGAGTATAATAGCCTTGTCCTTGTAGGTAATTGGTGTAAATCTAATCATGTCCGCGGTTGGGTCGGACTAGTGGCTCAGATTGGTTCATTATCGAGCGGTGATTGGCTGAGATACCCCGCCGTGACCACAGATTGGTTGAATTACTGGGACGGTGATTGGCTAAAGGTCCGCACTGAGGCTACTTTCTGGGAAATTATTCGAATAGTGATTCGTTCAGACATTTTCCTCCAGCCTAGCCAATCACAGTTCAGCAACTTGCTGATTAGAAAGACGCAACTAGTTACGATGGATTCTCAATGCAATTCCGAAGTCATTATGACTTAACCTTTACAACTACATCGTGGCTTTAGTTGAGAGAGTTGAAATACGTTTTTCACATGACCAGTTAAGAGAAAATTGCATCAGGTAACTTCTGAGCTACTGCCAATTCCACTCCGTCCGTTTTTAAGTGAGTGAGTTATACAACACTCGCTTAAGGTACTAATATTGAGAGATATACTGGAGGACATAGGTGATTGAATACATCATAACAGTTCGATAGATAAAGAATATATATCATTAGAGATAAAGAAGTAGAAAAATACTGTAGATACATCAACACACACTCATTTGCTTAGAGATGGTCAATTTTCTGTTTATTAAGATGATTAGTAAGGGTCACTGCCTTATGACCGGAACATTGTGGACCCCTGCTGTCCCCTAGGGACTTGATCTCACTACTCCTACTGTATATATTAGCCTTTTCAAGTATTACTCCTGAGTCTGTACTCACCCCTGAAGATGCGAATTACACGAAATCGTTTGGGAACTTCATGTTTTCTTGTGGTTATCAGCATATACTTGGATCACGCACACCTACAGTGATTTACTTGCACATATATATATATATATATATATATATATATATATATATATATATATATATATATATATATATATATATATATATATATATATATATATATACTTCATTTTTAGTCCATATAACACGCGGACTTTGAACATATAATCAACGACCTCACCAGCCAGGAATCGAACTCTCGACCTACTGGGTGGGACTAGGGAACGCTACCGACCAGCTCACAAGGACACTAAAAGCCGGATTTGGTAAAACGTTACTCTGACCACCTACGTGATACGGGTAGTCTCCATTAGAGGTTCACGGCGCCATAAGCTAGTTGAACAGGCTTTGTGTTAAATATAACAGAGTCTAGGACTGCTTTTAGTATCCTGGTGGTCAGGCGGTTAGCATTCCCAGGTCACAATCATGGGCTCGTGGGCCGTGGGTTCGAATCCTGGCGGGTTGAGGTGTTATATATATATATATATATATATATATATAAATGTTTCCCTTTTCCCGTGTGATTTTATCAAGATTAATCTTATCCACGTTTTCATTGTGGATCTACATGAAATGTATATATATATATATATATATATATATATATATATATATATATATATATATATATATATATATATATATATATATATATATATATATATATATATATATATATATTTATATATATATACTGTATATCTTGAAAAAACCACACAGGGAAAAGGGAAACAATGAAACACCTTAGCTTTCGTCTTTATTCAAGACATCTTCAGAGGCAACTGAATTACATGGACAGAGAGAGGCTTAAATATGCAGGGTGACCTTATTTAAAATGAGGTCAGGTCATATCATGACATCCACTAATCTGCACACCAACACCAACACACACGTAGAGGAGCTTAAGAGAAAGGGCGACGTGACTAGTAAATTTAAGTCAGGTCAAAAATAATTGACCCACTAAATATCTATCCTACATCTAGCTCTAAGGTTTTCAAAGCACTTTTAACCTTGGGCCACTGACCTCGCTAGTACAGTTGTCTTCTGACCTCACTAGAGGAAAAGTCACAGCAGCTTAGCTCCCGGGGATAAACTGTCAGTAATGGCTAGTGTGACTTGTGAACAGGGCTGTGCCCTTCTGAGGGCCGAGTTGGAGAGGGCCAAGGAAGATATCCTGAAATTAAAAGAAGAGATAGCGAGGATGAAGGAAGAAACGAGACAAGGGAAGCAGGTGAATGACGAAAACTCAAGTGAATGATAGGTTGTAAGGAGAGGGATGTTCAAACTGGTGGTGAGAAAAGACACCAAGGAAACAACAACAACAGCTAAGTGTACCAACTCTTTCAGTCCTTTGATAGACGAATTGGACGTGAGTATAGTCGCGGACGAGGCTGAAAAGGGAGGTAAGAAAATCTTGATTGTTGGCGACTCGCAGGTATGGTACAATGGACAGAGCTTTTTGCCGTAAAGATAAAAATAGAATGAGGGTGTGTTTGCCAGGAGCTGGGGTGGGGGATATAGTTGACAGGATGGACAATATCTTGTCTGGTAATGGGAACAAACCCATTTTCTGCCTCAGTGCAGGAGTCAATGATATTGCCCGGTGTAGGAGTGAGGAGCTTCTTGACAAGTTCAAGACAGCTATAGAACGTGTCAGGTCTAGGAGAGGGATCCCTATCATATGTGGTGTCCTGCCTAGAAGGAGAGTTGGCAATGAATGGTTGTCAAGGGCGGTTGGTGTCAACGGCCGTCTTGACAGATATTGCATGTCAATATCAGTCCCTTTCTTTGACAACTGGGACAACTTCTACGGCAGAAGGGACCTTTATGCAAGGGATGGGGTGCATCTGTCTAGGGATGGAGTGGCAATCCAAAAGATGTCTGAGTCTTTAAACTGCTAGGGGAACATATGAGGACGAGGGTGGAGGAGACTGCAGTGGGAGCAGGTAAACAAAGTGAAAGGTTACAGGGAAATAGTGTTAGGAATGACGATAAAACTAAATTTGACAGCGAGTTCAAAACTTAACGCGGCAAAGGGAGGATTCAGAAGACGACTAACTTAAATGTCAACTACGCGAACAGAAAAAATCGATATAATAGCATTCACTGAAACATGGATCAACCTAGATTCACGAGAGTTACCTGCCTAATACCAAATTGCAAGGTTACAAATTATTCCATACCGATAGGCAGATTAGGAAAGGAGGTGGAGTAGCAATCTATGTTAGGGATAATCTGAAGTGTGAAATAAATAAGGAAATAAAGACTGAGCGGAATACAGAGACAATTTAGATAGAATTAATCGACGGTAAGGAATAATTAATCACAGGAGTAATATATAGACCTACCAGTCTTGATAGAGTTAATGAGCGACATATCTGGGATGAAATGCGCAGGGCTTCCATACACAACAAAGTCTGTTTAGTAGGCGACTTTAACTTTTGCCATATAGATTGGATTGACCTTATGGGTAACTCAGAATCAGAGGATTTTCTTGAAACAATCCAGGACTGTTTCCTAAGTCAACATATAAGCGAATCCACCCGGGGTAATAATATACTCGATTTAGTTCTTTCGAACAGTCATGTCGAGGTATGGAACGAACTTGCAAACAGCGATCACAAAGAAATTCTATTCCACTTAGATTTTCAGGGCAGGTGTAAGGAAAATTCCACAAAAGTCCCAGATTTCAGAAGGGCAAACTTTGATAGTTTGAAGAGGCAGTTAAGAGAAGGGGTATCACGCTTGGGGGTGAACTACTTGGACCTGACGATTTAAACCGACTTGATAACGAGATCTGAGGTTGCCGAGTTCCACGACAATTTAAATAATGAGCTACTTAATGCACAAAGGCAGAACATACCATACAAAAAACTTAGATCAAATAACAATGACCCTAAATGGATAAATAATTATTTAAAGAGCATTATTGGTCAAAGGAAGGCCATAGGTAGGAGGATGAATTAGAGCGAAATTTTCCTCCGGGATTATTATAAAGTATTGGCCGGTAGGGTTAAGACCGAGATAAGGAAATCAAAGAGGAATAATGAGCTGAGTATAGCAAGGGAGGCGAAGACAAACCCCAAGGGATTCTATCAAATATATCAAACTAAAACACGAGAAAGATTGGGAAAATACAGTCAGATACCGGCGAGATAACTGATAACGACGGAGAATATTTTTCAACAGTTTTCACCACCGAAAATTTAAACATGATACCCGAGGCACCGACTCTATTCAGAGATAGTGAAGAAAACAAATTAAGCGAGATAGTAGTGACTAGTAACGATGTTAGTAAGCAAATAGACAAACAAAAGCCTAATAAGTCACCTGGTCCCGATGAAATATTTGCCAGATTATTAAAGGAATGTAAGGAAGAGCTTAGTGTGCCCTTAGCAAATTTGTTTAACATGTTTTTAAAAACAGGTGTAGTACTAGAACCCTGGAGGATAGCGAATGTAATACCGATTTTCAAGAAGGTGGATAGATCACTATCCTGTACCTACCGTCCAATCAGTCTAACATGAATTGTAGGCAAATTACTGGAAGCAATCATTTTAAACTATATTCGAAACCACCTGGAGAAGCACAAATTGATCAATGATTCCCAGCATGGCTTCACAAGCGGGCGTTCATGTCTAACTAATCTATTAACATTCTTTTCATCAGTTTTCGAATCAGTGGACGAGGGGCGCAATTATGATGTGGTATATCTCGACTTTAGCAAAGCCTTCGACCGAGTCCCCCACGAAAGACTAATCAGAAAGGTAGAAGCACATGGCATTAAAGGTATTATTCTAAAATGGATTAGGGCTTGGTTACAGGACAGGAAACAGCGAGTGAGCATTAACGGCACTAAATCCCATTGGAGCAACGTCACTAGTGGAGTTCCCCAAGGCTCAGTACTTGGACCATCATTATTTATTACATACATAAACGACATAGATATCGGCATAGAGAGCAACATAAGTAAATTTGCTGATGACACCAAAATAGGACGTGTAATTAAATCTGACGAGGACTCTGCAAAACTACAGGAAGATCTAAACAAATTTTTCGAATGGTTTGAAATATAGCAGAAGAAATTCAATGTGGACAAATGTAAAGTACTCAGTTTAGGAGACGTAAACAGAGAAACCAGTTACCAGATGAACAACGATGCCATTGAGAAATCCGACTGCGAGATTGATTGATTAATACTTTTATTGAGATACAAAAAACATTAATACATCTCAAAGGGATGAAGTGACATAAGTCATCCCCACCCCAGTCCAGGAATGTCCCTCTCAGGACTCACATAAATCCCTAATATTTCATATAATCAGTTATAGTTCATAGTTATATTCTAGATGCAAAATTTCTATATTTCTTTAATATTTCATCTATTTTCCTATTTTTAAACATCCACTCTATTTGCATGGGGACATTATTTATATGGGCATTTCTATATACATTAAACAATGGGCATTGCAGTATATAATGTGGCAGGGTATGGGATCTGGATGTTCTACAAACTCTACATTCTTTATCCTGTTCACTTCTCTCAGCTCCAAGTTCCCAATAGTATTTATATCCTAATCTTAACCTCATATACACTGAATCTTTCCACCTACTCCTATCTTTCCCATATGTAAATTTTGTGTTCAGGAGAACATGATAGTAATGTTTCATTGTTTCACTTTTCTCGTATATTTCATTCCTTTTGAAATTGTCTTCTATTGATTGTATTTTCCGTAATTTGCTCCTTAATTATTTCAAGGTTTTAGTACATATTATGTCGATCTCCGCCTTTTCCGTGGCTCTTTTTGCTATTATATCTACTGCTTCATTAAGACCAATGCCTACATGTGAAGGTATCCATACAAATTGAACATTATGGCCATTTTTCCTCATTGTATTTACTAATTTTCTACATGAACCAATAATGTGTTCAAAGACTGGACTCCCACTGTTCAAAGAATCCAAAGCTGCCCTACTATCGACAAAAAAATATGCATCTTTATATATATTTACAACATTTTCCAATCCTACTAACATTGCATATAACTCAGCTTGTGTTGATGATATAAAACTGCTCAACCGAAGTCCAATTTTGATATCATCATTTCCTTGTTCTGTGTACTGTCTTATAAGGATCCCACACCCTGCCCTACCACTTGACATAACTGAACCGTCACAATATACATGCAATGTGTTTATTTTAGGCAAATTACTAATCTTATTCCCATATAAAGCCCTTAACTGTCCTGGTTCTTGTAATGATTTCTTCATTGTGAGAGGCACTATGTCTAACTCTACTTCTCGTTCTTCCCAGGGTGGATTCTTACAACTCTTCTGAACAGCTGTACACCAGTCTGCCAGATAACATTTTTTAATAATATTTACTAATCCATTCATGTATCCTCTCTTGCCTTGCCTGCAGAAGGTCCTTTTACCTATTAAACCATCATTTTATCTTGTACAAATTTACCCCCACTGTTCCCTTTCATTAATCGAACTGCTGCAACTGTATTAATTTCATTGACCCTCTGTGAAATGCTATATAACCCTAGTTCCATTTTCATTATCTCAATCATTGCATTCTTTTGACACCCTAAAATTATTCTCATTGCTTCATTTTGCATGATCTCAAGCTTCCGTAACCTTCCTTCACCAGTACAAGAGAGGACAGGTGCTGCATAGTCTATAAGTGATCTGATGGTAGAAATATACATCATTCTCAGTATGGGTACCCAAGCACCTTTACCACAACATGCTAGAGCCTTCAAGGGCTGTAATCTTGCTCTACATTGAGTGAGGACATGGTATATTTCTGCCTCTTTACTTTCACAAGTAAAGCCAATATACATTACTAAATATTTATACTTTGACACTTTCTCAACAATTTTTCCATTTAGAAAAACGGATTCAGTTCCTCTTCCTTTTCGTTCTCACTTGTTTTTTTCTTCATTGATAACTAAGCCCATCTTTTGAGAAAGAACACTAAAATTATTTAATGCAATCTGCAAATTTTTTACAGAGTTTCCTTGAAATAAGATGTCATCTGCATAAATGATGGTTACAACTCCTTTGGGATATTTGTGTGAGGCTATCTTGTTCATTAACACATTAAATAACATTGGACTCATTACTCCCCCTTGGGAAGTGCCTAGTTCAAGTGCTCTTTCCTCAGACAAACATCCCTGATACCATACACAGATTCTCCTTCCATGCAAGTAGTCACCTATCCAGTGTAACAACTTTCCTGATACCCCTAGAGCAGCCAGCTCATTCATAACTACTTCACTGTGAGCTTTATCAAATGCTCCTTGTAAATCCACAAAAACTCTACATCTGTCTGCATCATTTGATAAACATTTTATAACACAGTCTGAAGTACATTTCCCTTCCAAAAAAACAAATAAATTACAAGATGTTAAAGACACTGGCCTGTATCCACCAGTTGCCTTAGGGACAGGAATGACTATCGCTTTCTTCCATTCTGTTGGTAATCTACCCTCTGTATAGCTCATGTTGAATAAATCTAATAATGGACTATTTTCCATACCAACTAAGCAGTTCAAAATTTCATAAGTCACACCATCTTCGCCTGGTGCTGTAGATTTTCCTTTTTTAACAGCATTTAATAACTCATCTTGAGTAATATCTACACATGTTACATCACAAATATTTAGAGCTGATGAAATAAATCTTCTTTCATTTTGCCACTCATCTAATGCTTCTATTGTCTTGTTAGGCAGGGAGGCAAAACTAGCTGCTTTAGCCCACTTGTCAACCAATTTATTAGCTTCTTCCTCTGGATGAGGATGACTAATAAAATTACTCCTTTTTCCTCTAATTTTGTTAATATCCTGTCATATTTCTTTGAGATTTTTACTCTCCCCAATGTGCTGTGCAAAGTCTTGCCAATATTTCTCCCTTGCCTCCTTCCTAGCCTGCCCACATATTTTGGCTATATCCATGAAGATTTCCCTATCTTCTTCTCTTCTACCATTCTTTACCCAATCTTTATGTGCTGCCCTTAACATTTGTGTCCATCCCTTCAACATTTTGTTATTGGTATAGCAGTGTTTCCTAGCCCCATGTGTCTTATCATTTATCTTTTTCTGTATTGACTTAGTTAATATCTTTCTATCTCCCCAACTAAGTCATTATAAAAGCTATCCATACAGACTGGTGTATAATTTCTGTACCATTTCTCTATATTTTGGGTAAACACTTCTGTGTCATCCTTGTTTAGTTTCAATCTCTTCCTCCTATATCTCACCTGTCTCTTCCCTTATGGTAATTGAACATACACAACAAAATGGTCACTGACTAGCTCCCTTATTATCTCACATTCTCCCTGGACTCTCTGACTGCTTATCGTGGAAGCATAGTCTAACCTTCTTCCTTTAATATGAGTCACTTCCTTATTTCCTAACAAGTAAGCATCTGGGTAATCTTCTAAAAATTGCCAAAATTTTATACCATTGCAATTAATTCTCCCCATTGTTTCGAGTCTTGGATGTCGAGCATTAAAATCTCCTACAGCCAAAGTTGAGTCCAAAAACATGCAATCTGGTAAGAAGTTGGGGTCAAAACAGCCTCCAGAAATATACAAATTTGCTATGTTCAATTCTCCTTCCTTCAAATATAACTTTATACAGACACTTTCTATTCCTTGTACTCTACTCGGGCTTCCAACTAGTTCTGCTGGTAGGGAATTCTTAATGTATGTTGAGACCCCTCTTATACCTTCACCCGAATAGAGATGAAATCCCTTATATCCAGACAGTTTAAGCAGGTCGCCTTTCCTGTCCCCAGTCTCTTGAAGGGTAATTATGTCAATATTATTTTTAAGGGTAAAGTAGTGTACATCTGTCACTCTATTTCGTAGACCATTAACATTCCAGGACATTATCTTTAGGCTAGCTAGATCCATGATTAATATTTACACATTTTATATCCTTTCCAATCAGATTCTTTAAGAAGGCCCAATCCTCCTGGACAGATTCCCATTTCCTCAAAAGATTTTCTTTATCAGCATCTTTACACTTTACCAACACATTTTTAAAACTTTCAGTTGTTGCTCCCTGCACTACACAATCCTTTATTTTCCTCTCCTTCCCTTTAATACTTATTTTAAGCACTGAATTTTTCAAAAGCTTGAGCTCTTCACTTTCCTCTTTCCCTTCTAATTCTACATTATTCACAGCTTTGTTTCCCTTTCTTTATTTATCACTGTATCAAGTCTTTTCTCTATCACTTCTATTTTCTGACCTAACTTTTGCAAAAGCTGAAACATCTTACGCACTTCTTCTCCCAGAATTTCTTGCACAGTTTTATCACTAACCTGGAGGGCTGCACCACTACTCTCACTTGCTACTTGTTTATTACTCTGTTTGTTCCTGGCATCAACAACTCTTCCGGCCGCAAGCGCAGTCTCTATCCTTCTTGAATCTTCATGCCAGGCATTCTCAGGGATCACTGTCTCCACTGTCTGTGTGTTCTCCTGCTGTCTTGTCACTGTCAAACCACAGCGTAATTCTTCAGTGTTCTCTGAATAATTCCTTTGTTGGTCACTTCTCATACGTGGCCTCATCTCGCATGCAATTGAACTAGCATTGTGAGTTTTACCACAATTACAACAACAAGGCTTCACTTTCTCTCCTGCATTGATCTTGTCCTTACAGTTGCTAGATTCGTGCCTCTTCCCACAGAATCTACAACGTGGGTCCAGTTGACAGCTCCAGGCCTTATGTCCCCATCTGCAACACTTGAGACACATTATTGGTCCCTCCACATATAGTGCCACCTTCCTATACCCTGCTCCTGTGATGAACACTTTCTCTGGAACCTTTCCTCTCATTAGAGCAATAACCTGGCTTCTCTCTTCTCCCCTTATTAAATGCCTCTTGACCCAAACAAATCTTTCGTCATCCAATAAGTATTCTGGATCTAGTATTACAGGGTACCTGAAGATTATAACCTTTGTAAGTAGTATGTCGCTCTCCTCTGGCAAAACCATCAGTAATCCCTTGTACCCAACAGTTGTCAACATTTCCACAGCCTCCATGGTCCCCACTGTAAGATAAGGCTTGTGTGTGCCTTCTTTCAAAAGAGGCTCAAAGCTGCGATGTTCCCGTCCTAGTTGTACTGCCCATTTTAATTTTTCAAGGAAGGTAATCGGGCATGACTGTGGAAAAATTAATCTCTTCCTGACACGACCAACTTCACCTTGTGTGTGTTCTTGTCTGCTTCCTTCAAATTCCATACTTTGCTCTGTTCTTGATCCATTCTCCACTATCTCCTTTCTGTTATTTCCATTATTATTACCACCCACATACGTTTTTTGTCCTATTTTTTTTTGTCTCTTCTCTCTCACTTCTCCGCTTTCACTGTCCTCTTGCCAGCTTGTCTCCCTCATCCTTTTAGAAATTTCTTTCTTTTTCACTACCTCTTGTTGTAGCTGTATTTTCTCACTTTCGAACTTCCCTTGTGCTTCATCACTCGTATTAGACTCATCACTACTCAACTCAAGGTCTTCAAGAACTTCGTCCCATACTATCTTTTCTTTACTCTTCCCTGTAGAGTTCTTAAGCGATAATTCACTTTCCATGGGGCAATGTTGACATCCCACAACACCCAACCAGGAGTGATGGGACCCCAAGCAGTTATTTTCGTGTGGTAAACAGTAAGTTCCCAACACCAAAGTTGCTTGACGATACTTATTTCATCCTCAGGTCCTTATACACAAGTAGGTAAGTCTATATATCCTTCATATAATTTAATAGGCTCGAAAAAATCCCAAATTTGGGAGCTAGCTCTCACAGCTGTGTTTACCAGTGCCCGCCACCCAACCGAGCAGGAGCATAGTCTTTGCTCGAATGCGACTGCGAGAGAGATTTAGGAGTAATGATAAGTAGGAATCTTAAGCCAAGTAAACAATGTGTTCTTGCTCGTAACAAGGCTAATAAAGTACTTGGGTTCATACAAAGGAGTGTCAGTTACAAGACTAGCGAGGTCATCTTAAGATTATATCTTGCGCTTTTGAGACCTCACCCGGATTACGCAGTGCAGTTCTGGTCACCGTATTACAGAATGGATATAGAATCATTGGAAAGAATCCAGAGAAGAATGACAAGACTAATCCCGGGCATTAGGAACCTTGAGTACAGAGACAGGTTAAAGCATCTTAATTTGCACTCCCTCGAGAGACGTAGAGCGAGGTGCGACATGATAGAGGTGTATAAATGGAAGTCAGGGCTAAACAAAGGGGACATTACCAAGGTACTCAAACTATCCAACCACAAGCGAACTCGTAACGATGGTTTTAAATTAGACAAATTTAGATTTAGGCGCGAAATTGGTAAACACTGGTTTTGAAACAGAGTAGTGGATGAATGGAACAAGTTACCAAATATCATCATTAACTCGAATACACTGGATAGCTTCAAACATAGGTTGGATGCTTATATGAGCAATAGGGGTTGGGTGTAAATGGGACTGCCCAGTATGGGCCAATAGGCCTGCTGCAGTTTCCTCCATTCTTATATTCTTATGTTCAAATTATCAGTTTTGTACTGACCATCACTAAGGTTTATTGAATTTAATTCCATAATCAAACTAGCTTCAACCAGAAGTCTTTCTGTGACACATGATGATTTGTACACTTCTAAGCATTTTTCCCATTCAATGGGATGATTATTATTCCTAACATGAACGAACAGTGCACTGCTTTCAGATGCTGTTCAGATATTGTACATATGCCGTTTGATTCTGAGTTGCAATGCTTTCCCAGTCTGTCCTACATAATTTCCATTACATTTGCTACATTGAATACAATAAACACTTCCATTTACATTCAAAGTTGGGCTATTCTTGATTAATATATTGGTAATGGTTGAGTCATACTTAAAAGCAACATTAATATTTAATAATTTAAGGGACTGAACTAACGGGACAAATTCATTACGATAAGGCAGAGTCAAAATATTCTTAAGTGTAGGAATTTGCCTGGTTTGAGTAAAATGAAAGAATTTTGTAGCTATTTTAAAACAATGATCAACAAACACTGAAGGGTACCCAAGTTTTTGTGCAATGGAACGAATGTGCTTCAATTCTTCATCCATAAATTCAGCGTTACAAATACGCAAACATCTCAAAAACATAGCAGAAAAAACTGACATTTTGGTAGACTCCAGGTAACTCGATAAAAAATGTATGAAACTGTCTACCTGTGTAGGCTTTCTTTACACCTTAAATTTATAGTTACTATTGCTATAGGTATAATCAACCTGAAAAAGAATAAGTCGATAGATGTTACAAATGAAGATATCTCCATAGCTAAAGGTTGTATACATAGTGTTTTACGTAAGAAAGTTGTTTCAAACATTCCAAAAAGATTTTTATCTCATTTAATAACTGTAGGGTAGATCGACTTAAGTAGGTGCACATCCTGCTCAACTAGTTACTGCTTTATGTGTTGTTCTTCTGGGATGGACGCTTTGGTCTGATAGACAATCAATATAATTGCAAGTAACAATGGAAGATACTGGAAGAAGAACAATATTACGCTTTTTATTACCGCTATTATTGTTATAATTATAAATGATGTTCATTAAAATACAGGAAAAATGTAAAACTATCAATTATTTCATATATACTGTATATATACAGGAATATGTCTTGAGTAAAGACGAAAGCTAACGTTCTCTCCATTGTTTCCATTTTCCCTCATTAGCCCAATAGCACGCGGACTTCTACATACAATCAACACCTCAACCCGCCAGGATTCGAACCCACGGCCCACTAGCCCATAACTGTGACCGGGGAACGCTATCCTGGTGGTCCAGCGGTGAGCGTTCCACGGTGGTCCAGCAGTTAGCTTTCCACGGTGGTCCAGCGGTTAGCGTTCCCCGGTCACCGCCATGGGCTAGTGGGCCGTGGGTTCGAATCCTGGCGGGTTGAGGTGTTGATTGTATGTAAGTAATAAAAAAAAAAAAAAAATATATATATATATATATATATATATATATATATATATATATATATATATATATATATATATATATATATATATATATATATATATATATATATATATATATATATATATATATATATATATATATATATATATATATATGTGTGTGCATAGGGTGGTGTAATGCATCTAGGGTGGCAGGATTATGTTAGTGTTAAGGTGCAAGCACTGCTTGCTTCCTCTCGGAAGCTGCTAGCTCGCCCTCGCGGCGAACAGGAAAGCAACTTACTTAAGGGATGGCGTATAGGCCTACATAATAATAATTATAATAATAATTAACGGTTTATTGAAAGAGCATAACAACCAGAAGGCTGAAAATATACAGTTACATAATTGGGGAATGGGTTTCGATTTACAAATAATATACCAGTAACATAAGTGATACAAATAAGATATATAATAACTAGATGGGGAGAAGCTCAAACTACAGGGCATTTCAACATAGTGACAGTGCAAGGAGTAGGATTTACTGGGAGTGAATACACTGGTATATTACAAGTTATTGATAATTTTTACAATGGTTGGGACTGGGCTGTTCTTATAGCGATCATTTCGTGCACGTATGGGCTGGATGCTGTTGTGGTGTCGAATAGCAATTCTCGGGCTAGGGATCTCAGGTGGCATGTGGACATGTCCTGGCGCCTACCAACCACTGTTCCGCTGCCTTACATATTAACCTTGGAGGTATAAGGCTTCGGGAGTAAACCCCGAACGAGAAATCTGCGGTGGAGCCATGCATCAGGCACCCATGCTCACAGAGCTCCAACAAGACCCCAACAGTGGTATAGGCAGAAGAGGTGACCACCATGGGAATCCAACGACAGGCTACTAAGGCGAAACCCAACAAACTGGGCTATCTGCAGTCCATTGCAATTCACCCTCTCCCCAGTCGTTCCAACACTTGCACCACTGAATCAGGAAAAGGGAGAGCCAAAATTTGAGGTTGCAGCTTGCACTCCTTCCTCATCACATAATCAACTCACGTGCAGCCATCATCCAACTCATTATACTCCTCATCATCATCAAAAACCCTATACCCCCAAAAGCCCTCTGGTGACGGACGAGTGGCGAAGGGGACAGACAAAGATGACTGCAGGGAGTCTCTAGTCACAACTCTACAGTTGGGCGGCACGGATAAGATGGTTATTTATGCACTGGGATCTGGGAAGTAGTGCAACCCGGTCCTGTCTGAGCGACTGAGTAGCCCTTTCGAGGGGCCACTCTGCTCAACCCGCATGGAGAGGGAGCTAGAAAAAGTGCCCTAAACATAGCTTGGCTAAAGAACCAACCTGACTGGGCAACCGCACCCAGTAAGGTCGTCCTTGTGCAGTCGAAAACACAATAATAATCCTAGATCAACACAAAAACAAACTATACAACCTCTTATAGTTGCTGCATGGAATGTCAGGACACCTTCTGAATACCGGTACAAATGACCGTCCTGAAAGAAGAACAGCCCTTGTGGCAAAAGAGCTAAGAAGGTATTACATAAACATAGCAGTCATTAATGAGTCCTGGCTCCCAGACTAGGGACGACTCACAGAAAGGCCGTTTGGCTATACCTTCTTCTGGAAGGGTAAGCCTGCTCCGGAGAGAAACGGCATTTATAGAGTTGGCTTTGCCATCCACCAATGCATCCTACACAAGCTAACTGATATGTCTGTTGAGACAACGAGCGCCTCATGAAGCTCAGAGTCCCACTGAATCACTCACGACATGAAGAGGATGACATCAAGGAGGCCTTTTACGCCGACCTTAAGAAAGTGCTAACCTCTATCCCCAGAGAAGATAAGGTTGATCTACTTGGTGATATCAATGCCAGAGTTGGCAGAGATGCTGACATTTGGCACAAGATCATAGGGAGAAATGGACTAGGCAAGCGTAATACCAACGGCCTACTCCTCCTGAGCAAGTGTACTGCACACAAGCTCACTTTCACCAAAAGTTTTTTTACGCTGGCCGACATATTTAAGTGTTCGTGGCAACATCCACTATTCAAAAACTGGCATCTCTTTGACTACATCATTGTCAGAGAAAGAGATTCCCGAGATATCTTCATCATCCGAGCCTTGCGTGGCTGAGATCACTGCAACACTGATAATCGGCTCGTCAGAGCCAAGCTCTCACTTCTCGTCCCCCCAAAACAGCAAAGGCAGCAAGCCTCCAGAAGAGGTTTTAACACTAAGCGTCTGGAGGATCCAGCTGTTGCATTTACTTTAAGAGAGCAACTCAAACATGGGCTGATAAACAACCCGACAATAAACAACCCTAATCTCAATATCGAATGGGACTTTCTAAACACTGTCATGATAAAACTCTGCAGAGAGACACTTGGCCAGATCAAAAGAATACATCAGGACTGGTATCATGAAAATGACCCGGCAATCAATTTACTCGTTGATGATAAACGTGCTGCTTTATATGACTGGCAGAACAACCCTCAGTCTCGGATCAAAGCTGATACATTCTGCAAGAAGAAAGCGGCGGCCCAGTGTGAACTTCGCAATGAAAAGAATGACTGGTTTAAAAATAAAGCCTGTAAAATGCTTGAATTTGTTATTTTCACTAAAGCATTTTATGGGCCAATCACTCATGGTGCAGCCCCCCCCCCCCACCCCCCACCCCCTCTTCATCCGATGGTAACTACCTCATTAAAGATGAAGAAGTCATCCTTCAGCGCTGGAAAGAGCAGTACCATTCGTTACTCAACCGAAACACCGATGTGGATGTCCTGACCACCCAGCATGTCCCTCAGCATCCAGAGCTGACTCACCTCAGCTATCCTCTATCCCTGGATAAGGTAGCTACTGCCATCAAACAGATAAAAAATAACAAAGCCTGGGGGCCTGATGAAATCCCGGCCGAGGTGTATAAGGCAAGAGGACCTTTGTATACCAGTTGTGTCCACTGTCACCTCGAAAATATATGGGAAAAAGAGGAAATCCTCCAAGCTCTTAAACATGCCTCCATTGTCAATATCAATAAGAACAAGGGAGACCGGTCAGACTATGGCAACTACCGTGGGTTTTCGCTGCTATCTGTAGCTGGCAAGATTATCGCCTGAGTCTTCGTAAACAGATTTCCTTCTGAGGTGGAAAACTTCCTCCACGAATCTCAATGTGGCTTTAAACTATCACATGGCACCATTGACATGATCTTTGCTGGCCGCCAGATACACGAAAACTGCAGAGAACAACTTCGTGACCTGTAAGTGGCCTTCATCGACCTAACCAATCCCTTCGACTCGGTCAACAGGGGCTCCCTCTGGCAGACCCTCAGCCGTTTTGACTGCCCACCAAAATTCATCGCCATTGTGAGACAACTCCACGAAGTCATGAACTGTAGCGTCCTGCACAATTGGACCTAATCTGAGATCTTCCCAATCCAAATGGGATAAAACAAGGATGTGTACTGACACCAACTCTCTTTTCCATTTTATTGGCTGCCTTCCTTGCTCGTACCAGTGCCAATTTAGCCGGCGCGGCTAAATCATGTACCAGATGAAGGGTCTTTTCAACATAAGACGACTCCAGGGAGGGACAAAGGTGTTGGAAGCTTCCATTACTGAACGTCAGTATGCAGACGACCTCACCCTTGTCGCTCACATTGAACACGTCGGCGCTGCATGTGGTCTCTTGACCATGGTGACAGCTGCCAGCCTGGTTTGTCGGGCACTCCCTTTCCCCATTTCCTCCTCCCCATCTGGATTTATCAACATTCTCCCACCAACAGTACAGTGCAAAGATTGACCATCAACCCACAAATGATATACAAAAGTGACAATTTCAACTCGAAAGAAAGAAACAGCTGTTAGAGCGACAATCAGTGCTTGACCTGACCGGACCAGACACACCCTGTCCACCGTACACTCGCCACCACCAACATTGTATGAGAAGCATAGTGTAGTGGATGCAATCCTAGACAAGGTTCTTGAAACTCCAGAGCACGAGCAGTAGGTATATTCAATAAGTGTACAAGACTTGGCGTGATAGCCGACCGATACAGGAGCGGGCACAAGGGGACCCCGGACCGTAGGTAGGCCGAGGCTGATCTGAGGGATGTTGTCTAGCTGGGCAAGGAGAGTTGCTAGACATCACTAGGACAATAACTGAGGTCCTCTAGTTACTCGACTAGCGCGGTACAGACATAGTATATCGGGGCCTAGTGAGTGAACATAGGCATAGATATCAGACATGGTATAATGATATGTAGTAATACAGACATGTGAATAAATGGTACAATGAATGGTAACAGAGTCTTGGCGTCGGGCGTGTTCACATATCTATACACCTCCCTCCCCCTTTACGCTCGTAGTGCAATCTCGAGCGGTCTACGGACTCTTTTTCCATGAGTCGGGGGGAGCGGCGAGGGACAATGGGAGGATCAACTGACGACCTTCGTTCCTGGTCTGGGCAAGGGGACACAGGGGACGGGGAGGAAGGTTCGTCACTAGAGGATGGCACTGGGCGGAGATGGCGTCTGTTTCGCCACCACACACGACCACTGGGGAGGCGGACTTGGTACGAACGAGACTCGCCACGGCCCATGACGACCCCGACCTTGTCCCAGCGGTGTGACGTCGGGTCCTGGATTCGTACTTGCTGGCCGACGGTCAACCTGGGAAGGGGGCGGGCGTGGGCGTCATAGTGGCTTGTCACTTGGGCCATCCGGGCAGCCTCACTGCGGTCGCACTCGTCCGCCTTGATCTGCCATTCATCTAAGAAGGACTGGGGGTGGGCAGGCACACGAGTACGAAGGGGGCGGCCATACAACACCTGGGCAGGAGAGCGTCCGGCAGGGGTAGGGGTGTTACGGAGTTCTAGTAGGCCCCTGTCGAACTCCTCGCAGTCCAGGTTCCCCGTTGGTGCTGTCTTGAGGATGAGGTATTTTACGGACTTTACCGCTGCCTCGGCGTGGCCATTCGCCTGCGGGTAATGAGGGGAGGTGACGATGTGGTGGACGCCCCAGCGTTCGGCGAAGCTCTTGAACTCGTGGCTATTGAACGGGGGCCCACCGTCGGTTCGGAGGCGGAGAGGCACTCCGACTTCCCGGAAGAAGCGACAGAACATCCGGATGACCCTGGAAGAGGTGGTGTCCCGACCACAGGGAACTACCACGGGCCATCCAGAGAGCCTGTCGGCGACCACCAGGAAAGACTTTCCGGCCACATTAAAGAAGTCGGCGGACACGGACTCAAAGGGCCGCTTTGGGAGGTCATTGCACAGGTACGGCTCTTGTTGCTGGCTGGGCTGGAGTTGCTGGCAAGGCTCACAGGCCTCAACCGTGCTCTTAATATCGGCGTCAATACCAGGCCAGAAGACGGTCTGACGGGCTCTGCGCCTGGTGGCTTCAACGCCGCGGTGGCTGTCATGGAGGCGGGATAAGGTGCGCCGGCGGAGGGCAGCGGGAACGACGATCCTGGGGCCGTACAACACCAGCTCTCCGTCCGCATAGAGGCTATCCCTTAGCTTCCAGAAGGGGAGGGCGGAGGCGTGAATGTCGTAGCGGTTGGTGGGGAATCCAGCGGAGACGTAGTCGAGGAGTTGGGCGTATGCCGGGTCTTGAGCGGCGGCGATGCGAAGCTCCTGGAGAGTCCTATCGTCTTCGACGGGGGGCGTCGTCGTCGTCTTGTCAGCAAGAGAAGTGGCTGTGTGTGTCACTAAGGACCGAACGCGAGCAGCGGCCGTGGTACAGTCGACTTCATCTTCAGGTGTGGGGCGACTAACAGGGGCTCGGGAGAGGGCGTCTGGTATGCACAGAAGCTTCCCGGCGCGCCACACAGCTGTAAAGACGTAAGGGGCGGTCTTCTCTTTGAGGCGTTGGAGGCGAGGATTTTCGATGGCGTCCAACGTGTAGTGATTGAGGATGGGTATGAGCGGGCGATGGTCCGTCATGAGGGTGAAATGCCCAAGGCCGAACAGGTAAAGGCGGCACTTGGCCATAGCCCAGGCGACTGCCAGCATCTCTAGTTCGATGGTGGCGTATCTGGTCTCCGTGTCCGTCAAAAACCTGGAGCCACACTGAACTAAGCGCAGTCTACCCTGGCCGTGGTCTTGAAGGAGGGCGTATCCGAGGCCGTATAGACGGGAGGCGTCGGTCTGGAGGACCACTGGTAAGGACGGGTCGAAGGGTGCCAAGGCTGGTGGTGACAGCAACGCCTTCTTAACATTCCTGAACGCTAGGTCGTGGTCAGGAGTCCAGAGGAAGGAGCGCTTGGGGCTCATGAGGGGGCGTAGAGGTTGGGCTGATGTGGCGATTTTAGGGGAGAAGTCGGCCAGCTGATTTACCAGGCCCATAAATGAGCGAAGGTCGGTCAGGTTCGCTGGAGTAGGGAAGTCCCTGATGGCCTTGACCTTCTCCTCATCAGCTGAGATCCCCTCTGGCGAGATGTTGTAGCCGCAGTAGTTAACTTGGGAGGCGGCGACCACAAATTTATCTTTGTTCAGGGTGATGCCATGGGCACGACATCTTGTGAGCATCAGATGAACTCGGTTCAAGTGGGCCGGGAGATCATCGTCGAAGAGCAGGATGTCATCTACGACCTTCACGCAGTTGGTGACACCCTGCAGGGCCATATCCCCACGGAGGCAGTACGCATCCCCCGTTGCTGCGAAGCCCATGGGTCCGCGGCAGTGTTGGAAGCGGCCGTGGGGCGTGATGAATGTAGTGAGGTGGCGATCTTCTTCCGCCAGGTCGACTTGCCAGTACCCATGTAGTGCATCCGCCGTGGTAAAGAACTTTGCAGACGGGGTGACGCTGCGGACTGCTTGAATGGGCGTAGGCGATGGATGGGCGGGACGGGAGACCTGCGAGTTGAGATGGGTGAGGTCCACTGTGATGCGAACACCTACAGGCTTGGGTGCCAAGACCATAGGGTGGCACCACTCGGAGGGCTCCTCACCGGCGTGTCTGATGATCCCCTGCTGCACCAGAGAATCGAGCTCCGCCTTCACCTTGTCCCGTATGGCAAAGGGGATAGGCCTGGGTGTGTGGATGGCGAAAGGCGTCGCGCCAGGCTTGAGGTGGATTCTCATCGGGGGGCCTGTCATCTTCTTGAGCGGCGTCTTCTGGAGGTCGGACTTGGAGACGAGGACGTCGCTGAACTGACGAAAAAAGAACTCCCGGGCGGCAGCAGGTGTGGTCATGGCTGAAACAGGTATCTCTGCACACCTGTTGAGGTGTGTCACGGCGAGGATGGGCTTTGGGAACTCGGATGAGACGATGGCCAAGTCCTGACAATGGCCACATGACAAGAGAGGGGTTTGGATGCCCTCGTGGACGTGGACTGTGGCAAGGCAAGACTTGGGACCGAGCTGTAATGTTGCCTTGAAGCACCCCAAAGCTGGAGACATCAGGGACCCGTCCGCTGTGAGCACGTCGTTCCTGGCTGTGGGTGACAGGCTACTCCTGGGGATGTTGAGGGCGTCCAGGTGTGTTGGTCCAATCACCGTGATGTCCGCGCCCGTGTCAGGTATCATCAGGAGGTTGGAAGAGTTGGTGCCGTAGGACATACGAACATTGACGGGCTTAGGGGACCTGTCACTCGAGGCATCGTCCACGCGTAGGCATCCTTTGTTGTTCTCGGGAGACGGTGAAGAGACAAATTGACCTGGGGATGGAGGCTTCTTGGTGGACCCGCAACACTTGGCGAAATGTCCTTGCTTGTTGCAAGCGTTGCATGAGACCTTGTTGGCGGGACATCGAGGTGTGCGGGGCCAGTGGCCTTGAAACCCGCAGTTTCGACATGTACTATCAGCCGCAGGGCACTTTCCTGGACCGTGCTGGCGCTGACAGCTTCTGCAGGATTCGGGAGAGAAAACTGGTGACCGTGACGGGGGCTGTGGAGAGGACGCCGTCTGCCTCTGGCGTTGATTCCTCTTGTAGGTGGAGACAGCGTGAACTTGAGATGGCGATGAGTGTATAGCTGAGGCAGCCTCTCTTGCGGCCTCATACGACCTGCAATGGGTGACGAAGTCGGTGAGGGGGGAGGCGGCGTCGAGGGTGAGGAGTTTCTGAAGCAGGTCCTCGTCACGTACGCCCATCAGCAAGATCATCTTGAGCTGGATCTCGGCACAGGTTACAGGATCGCCTGTACATAGGTCCACCTCGGCTGCTAGGTCCTTAAGTCGTGCATAGAAGTCTGAGAATGATTCCCCAGAGGCTTGTTTGCAGGATAGCAGTTCCCTACGACGCAAGGCTTCATTGCGGAGGCCACGGAAATGACTCTGCAAGGCGTCTAAGACCTCTGTCACTGACATGGAGGAGTCAGGGGTAATGGCTAGCGTGTGCTCTAGGAGGCGTTGAACATCGAGGGAGATGCACGATCTTAATTGGATGAGTTGTTTCTGAGGGGGCATTCGGTTGAGGTCAGACATGACAGCAAAGTCTTCGAAACGACGTCGCCATTGACGGTATACTTGACATGTTGCATCGGATTGAAGAGGTGGGGGGCTGGTAACTGAAGACTTGCTGTGCAGGGGTGTGCTCGAGACGGCAAGCGGTGGGGGAGGCACGGAGAGGTCGACGAAAGTTGAGACTGGAACAGGTGGTTGAGAAGGCACTGAGGCATACCCAAGGGGGATAGGTGCCGTGTGAGGAGGCGTTGTCTGAAGGATAGATGAAGAAGCTGAAGCTGGCGAATTGGTTGTGGCAGCTGGTGAAGTCGTCCTCATTGCCAGCAATTCCAATAGTGTCAGGAGTTTGTGGTTATCAGCTTGGTGTTGTTGTTGAAGTTGGAGACGGTAAGCTGATTCCTCTTGACGTCTTTGGGCTTCCTTCTCTTGGGAAACTTGTAGGAAGTAGATTAACTGACGTATATCCTGGCTCCCATCCTTTGAATTTGGCGTGCCCGGCGTGTGAGGCTTCGTCTACCTCATAATCCTCATCTAGATTTCCCGGCAAATCGTCGTGGTCAGACATCTCGTGCTTGGTGTGGTTGCGATGGGAAAGACACGGAGAATAAGGTGAAGTGCTATGTTTTCGTCAATGTACTTGCCTAAGTGTAGGAACTGGCGGGCAAGTAAAAGAGTACTGACTGTAATATTTGTGAAGTGAGGGGAGACGGCTGGCAGCGGTGTATCCCTCCGGGCGCCCGGGCCGGGCTGGTGGTGACTCAGTGTGGGGGAGGCAGTCAGTGGCTTGCGGGCCTGTGCGGGCGGGGGGTGTATGCCGGAGGTGCTGTCTTGGAGACTGGGCTGGGGGCGTTTCTGCTACCTGTAGGGCCGCAGAGACATAGCAAACAGACATGAAAGGCACTGCACTTCACTTAGGGCACTTCACAAGGTCACAAAGCACTTTAAATCCAGGGGCACTGTGGAGTATATCTTCTGGGCGGGAAACGGAGAGGGCCGGGAGACGGACTAGGCCGGCTTTTGCGACTTGTGAACTGTCGTGTTGGAGCTACTCAACTGCGCCATGTAGTGGATGCAATCCTAGACAAGGTTCTTGAAACTCCAGAGCACGAGCAGTAGGTATATTCAATAAGTGTACCAGACTTGGCGTGATAGCCGACCGATACAGGAGCGGGCACAAGGGGACCCCGGACCGTAGGTAGGCCGAGGCTGATCTGAGGGATGTTGTCTAGCTGGGCAAGGAGAGTTGCTAGACATCACTAGGACAATAACTGAGGTCCTCTAGTTACTCGACTAGCGCGGTACAGACATAGTATATCGGGGCCTAGTGAGTGAACATAGGCATAGATATCAGACATGGTATAATGATATGTAGTAATACAGACATGTGAATAAATGGTACAATGAATGGTAACAGAGTCTTGGCGTCGGGCGTGTTCACATATCTATACACATAGAAGGACTCCTAACTACATTGGGAGAGAAATGATGACTCCCTACTTCCTACTATGAATTCTTAACTTCATCACATGAGGAACAAGAACCTTCTCCAACACCCTGTTTGAGCTAGAGGACCTACCCGTCCACGTGGTGCATCTGCAGCTGTAGTGAGGTAGCGGATTGACACCCAAGTATGACGCAACGGCCATCTAGACAGTGGGCGCCAACAGCAGGTCATAAGAATGTTTACAAGTCCAGCTCAAACATTACCAGATCTATAGTTAATCTATATGTTAACTCTTTGTTTCTTATATTTTTGTATTGAAAGCTTTGGTCAATCAAGTGACCCAACCTGCGTCCACCATATGTAACCTATACCTCTGTTCATTGTATAGTTTCTGCCTTTGGGCTGCCATGTTATCTTAATAAACCGTTAGTTATTATTATTTTTATATTTATGCATACTTCGGACTTGGGGTGAATGTACATAAGACTCAGATTCTCTATCATCCTGACCCTGGTTCTGCCACACCTCCACCATCCACCCAGCTTAATGGCAAAATAAATTCGAATCCAGGTAAAAAAGTCACAGGAAAAAGTCACAGGAAAAAGTCACAGAAAAAAGTCACAGGAAAAAATGTCACAGAAAAAAAGAGAGCAAAGGTTGTTTCTACCATCTTACACAGTCTACTTGGCGTAAGATCCAGGAACTGGGTTTGAGTACACAGTATAATGTCAATGTAAGGTTTCGTTTGTTTTGTGGCATAATTGATGCACTAGCTTTTTTGCCCCTGGAAGACGTTGATGAGGGTATGAAAAACCTCAAAACCGTCACTCCACAAGATCCACCTGAAGCCGAGGAGTTGCTCAGGTATTTTGAGAGTACATGTGTTAGTGGCTCCTTTCAGCAGCCAGTTGCCATGCCCAGTGATGCCCTGATGCCTCTGAGAATGCGTCACACTTCACCTATGTTCGCCCCACACCTATGGAATGTGCATGACGTCACCATGAACAACAATGCTATTACCAACAACATTTGTGAAGGGTGGAATAATAAGTTGTTCAACCTCGTCGGTCACTACCATCCCTCAATCTAGCGCGTCATTGAATGGTTTCAGCTTGAAGAAGCGACAGTGAGCACCATTATCAAACAGGATGCTGTTGGCAACCCACCTCAAAGAAGAGTTCGTCGACGCTATGTGCAGCTACAAGAACGTCTTCGCAACTTGTGTGTTGCTCGACGGGAGGATCACAAGACTGTACAAGATTTTCTTCGTGGCGTCGGTTGGAATATTCGTCTTAATCATCAACACCAAATATACATGTAATGCCATGCTATTATGTAAGTTGTTTTCAACGTGTACATGTCATGTAAGTACTTCAATAAATGACTGTTTTAAAGGTTGCTAATAAACTGTGATTTATTTCATTGCCTTGTATTGTCAGTACTTCAATAAATGACTGTTTTAAATGTTTTGAATAAACTCAGATTTTTTCGAGTATTTATAATGCTATGACATTATGTATGTTGTTTTCAATGTGTACATGTTATATATTGCCAATAAACGACTGACATAAATGTTTTTGTTTCATTCCCTTGTATTGTCACTTAATAAGCGACTTAAAATACCTTTTGTTTAATTACTTTAATTAGTATCTATGGTGTTTAAAGGAAATGTGACTTTTTTTCCCGTGACTTTTTTTCCTAGCCAAAATTGTGACTTTTTTCTGTGACTTTTTTCCTGTGACTTTTTTCCTGTGACTTTATTACCAGTCACCATAAATTCAACACCAGCAAGTGCTGCGTACTTAATATTGGAAGAACAAATACTGTGAATGTATACAGCCTTAACAACATCAACCTAGAGAAGTCGACTTGTGAAAGAGACTTAGGGGTACTTGTAAGCCCGGACCTACGGCCTAGAAAACAGTGCGTTAATGTTCGAAATAAGGCAAACAGAGTATTAGGTTTTATATCAAGAAGTGTAAGTAATAATAGTGCAGAGGTCTTATTGCAACTATATCTTGCGCTAGTCAGGCCAGACCTCGATTATGCAGTTCAGTTCTGGTGCCCTTATTATAGAATAGATATCAATTCACTGGAGTCGGTGCAGCGAAGAATGACGAAAATGATTCTGGGACTTAGAAACCTTCCATATCAAGATAGGTTAAAGAAACTAAACTTGCATTCCATAGAAAGACAAAGAGTGCGGGGGAATATGATAGAAGTATTGAAGTGGGTGAAAGGAATCAATAAAGGATATATATATATATATATATATATATATATATATATATATATATATATATATATATATATATATATATATATATATGTATATATATAAAGTTCTTATAATATCCGAGCAGGATAAGGCTCGGAGCAACAGATTTAAGTTGGATAAGTTTAGGTTTAGGAGGGAGATAGGAAGGAACTGGTTCACAAATAGGGTGGTGGACGAGTGGAACAAGCTTAGCAACTTTGTAGTAAGTGCTGGAATGCTGGAAAGTTGTAAAAGGAGGCTAGATAGATTCATGGATGATAGAGAGTGGTAGTAACTCTCGACAGGAGCTGCCATGCACACGCCAACCTTATTTTCTTATGTTCTTATGTTCTACTACCCTGTCTAATGTTACCCACTTTCGGTATCACGGCTCCCACCTGTCAACCACCACAGACATCGATGAAGAGAATCAACATAAGATCAGATGTGCATCTCAAGCCTTTGGGAGACTCCGCACCTGTGTGTTCAGCTGTAGGAAGCTGAAATTATCTACAAAGTTGCACGTATATCAAGCAGCGATACATTAGTCACATACAGGAGGCACCTCAAGACACTTGAAAACTTTCACCGTCGTATTCTCCGTTCCATCCTCCGAGTTCGCTGGAAAGATAAGTACCAGTATTCTCGCTGAAATGTACAATAAGATCTTCGAGGCTACCATTATCCATGAACAACTACGTTGGACTGGCCATGTTACTCGCATGGACGACAATAGACTGCCAAAGCAGCTACTTTACAGTCATCTAACAAATAATAAACGCAACGCTGGCGAGAAATGAAAAGGTATAAGGATAGTCTTATGACATACCTGAAAAAAGTGCCAAATCGACCCCTCCACTGGGAGACGATTACCCCCACACTGTGACGCTTGGAGAAGAACCACTTGAGAAAGTGTCAATACTTTCGAGTTAACCCGGCTACAAACCGAGGCAGACAAGCGCCAACGCCGGAAAGACGCTGCCGCCGCCCCTCCCCCACTTGATGTAACCCTCCATACGTGCAACATCTGTGACCGACCTTGCCGGTTCCGAATCGGCCTCTCTAGTCACCTCAGAGCTCACCATCCAAGGTGACATCCTTAATAACTCATATAATTGTATCATAGCTGGATGATTGTCATACTTGATTCCAAGTGACAGCAAAGAAGTAGTAGTGTGTGTGTGTGTGTGTGTGTGTGTCAGTCAAGGAACAGCACCCTGCTGTATGCAGAGACTCTAACGTAACATAACGTAACATAACGTAACGTAACGTAACGTAACGTAACATAATGTAAGGTAATGTAATGTAACTTGACGTAAAGTAACCTAACCTAAACTAACCTAACCTAACCTAACCAAAAACTAAAACCAACGGTCTTATTACACCCAAAGAAAAATAGCCACAGTGAACCACCATTATTAATAGTGTGGTTACCGCAATGTGTCAGCTGATACAAATGATTTTAAGACTTTAATTACCGTCTATCCGCAGCTCAGAAGGTCGTGCGAGAGAGAGAGAGAGAGAGAGAGAGAGAGAGAGAGAGAGAGAGAGAGAGAGAGAGAGTTACATGAAAGACTCCAGTATTTGAAAACCTCTAAAGCCTCAATCCTTTCCTATTACACTCCAGGGTCGAGTGTGACTACCTTGAGTGGATGCCAAAGTTTTACCTGTGACTCTGTGTCAATTTGCCCTTTCTCCATCCATCTCTATCTCGAATACCCTCCGAGGCGTTATGCTTTTACTTGCCGGACTGGGGCTCTCTCTCTGTCTGTTTCTATCTCTGTCTGTCTCTCACTTTTTCATATTTTTTTTTATCTCCTGGCATTCTTTTTCGCTGACCCTGTGCATGTACTCATAGGATTACGAACAAAGCATTTGGTTATAACTCATCAGATAACCTGCCTGCCTCCCTACCAGCCTGCCTGCCTGCCCACCAAAACAAAATTTCAAACATGCATTATGTGCAAACGGCATAAAATAGTGAAAGGCAGTGTCTTGCATTTGAAAGAGTAACTATTCAAGTTTAGTTTTTCACCGAAGTAACTGGAGAAAACGTTACTTTATGGACACCCTTTAATACAAGGGAGAATAATTGTTTATTTTCCTTTTCTTTTCTTCCCTCCTTTCTTCTTTCCTCCTACCCTGCCTTCTTTCTCCTTCCTAGTGTTCTTTTCCCCCAAACCATTTATTCATTGCTCCCTCACCTTCTTCTTACTCTCTTCCTTCCTTCTTTCTCCCTCCAATCTTTCTTTATTCTTCTCTCTCTTCCCCTTTCTTCCTCCAAACTTTCTTTCTTTCTCCCTAACTTTTTTCCATATTTCCTTTCTCCTTCATTCCTCCTTTCCTTTTCTCTTTTATCGAAGTCGAAAAATAATAGGGAGAACTCTGAAAAAACTTATCCTTTGGGTATAAATTTATATATTCCATAGCACTACAAAAATCTGAGATTCCCCAGAGACAAGTAATTATAAAGTCAGCCGGGACGTCACGCTACCTCCTCCCACCTCCCGTCCACTCCCCCCTTCCCCCGCTCCGCTTGACTTGAAGGAGTGCGACGTGAGGACGGGAGAGAAGGAAGACGTGAGGACAGTAGGTGAGGAAGATATGAGAACAGGAAGTGAAGAAGACCTGAGGACAGGAAGTGAAGAAGACGTGAGGACAGGTGGTGAAGAAGACGTGATGATAGGAGATGAAGAAGACGTGAGGACAAGAGGTGAAGAAGACGTGCGAACAGGTGGTGAAGAAGACGTGAGAACAGGTGGTGAAGAAGACGTGAGAACAGGTGGTGAAGAAGACGTGAGAACAGGTGGTGAAGAAGACGTGAGAACAGGTGGTGAAGAAGACGTGAGAACAGGTGGTGAAGAAGACGTGAGAACAGGTGGTGAAGAAGACGTGAGAACAGGTGGTGAAGAACACGCTATGATTGGAGATGAAGAAGGCGTGAGAACAGGTGGTGAAGAAGACGTGAGGATAGGAAGTGAAGAAGACGTGAGGACAAGAGGTGAAGAAGACGTGAGAACAGGTGGTGAAGAAGACGTGAGAACAGGTGGTGAAGAAGACGTGATGATAGGAGATGAAGAAGACGTGAGGACAAGAGGCGAAGAAAACGTGAGAACAGGTGGAGAAGAAGATGTGAGGACAGGAGGTGAAGAAGACGTGAGAACAGGTGGTGATGAAGACGTGAGGACAGGAAGTGAGGAAGACGTGAGGACAGGAGGTGAAGAAGACGTGAGGATAGGAAGTGGAGAAGACGTGAGGACAAGAGGCGAAGAAGACGTGAGAACAGGTGTTGAAGAAGACGTGAGGACAGGAAGTGAGGAAGACGTGAAGACAGATGGCGAGGAAGCGTGGAGACAGCGGTGAGGAAAACTTGAAGACAGGAGTTGAAGAAGGCGTAATGACAGCAGTCAGGAAGACGTGAGGATAGGAGCAGAGCAATACGTGAGGACAGGGGCGAGCAAGATGTTTGGGCAGGGGATGACGAAGACATGAATACAGGAGGAGAGGTTGACATGGTGATCGGGCGATGGGCCACGTGAAGAGAAGAATGAAGATCGGAAGACAGGAAGAAAGAATAGGCGAATACTGGAAGAAGGCAGACGTGAAGAAATGACGAAGGATGAGGTGAAGACAGGAAAAAGGAAAACGTGATGACAGGAATAAGGAAGAGGTGAGAACATGAAGAAGGCAAACTGCAGGTGGCGTGTGAGTGGCTGAAGGCATTGTGCATGTGACCCACAACACAAGCACCTCAGACACACCAGGTGGAATCCCATTCGAGGGATTCTTTGTCTGGCTTCCACACTCTCCCCTGACTACTGTATGTTGTTACTGAAAATAAGCAATAGACAAAGCAAATGTCATAGTTTCTTTACTTTTATTTAGTTTACATTAATCTTACAATTTAAAGGTTTTCTGTCCCAATTTGTGTTTAGTTTTTTTTTTTAGGGAAATTATATAATTAAAATACCTTGTAATACTCATGTCCAATTAAGTACCAAAAGCCAATCTGTTTGTATTCTTAAATCTTTCAATTGTTATATTTCGCTGTACAGTAAGTTTAGTTACCATTTCATTATATGGTTTAATTGAATATTTGACACTAAACACAGTTGAAATGACAATATTCAACATAGATAAATAAATTGAAAGGAAAAATATGCAAGTAATTTTGCATTAAATTATTAATACAAAGTTAACACTAAGCAATACATACAGCAAACATATATGGACGTTACGACTAACAATCAGTCAACCATCATCAAAATAGTATATTAGTATAAGGATGAAAAATAATATACTTGCTGCACTGATACACTTTACAAATTCATCTGGCCAGTAGTTCAACGGTATGTTCGCCAACAATAGGCTGGAGCGGGTGTACTGGTTTATTTCATTTGGAGTTGATACTGCTTTAATTTGGGAGGAAGCGAACTTTTGACCCCGACTGTACAATACATACGCAAATGTATATACACACAGGTACAAATATGGATAAAAATACATATAAATGCATACATACACACTCTACTACTACTACTTTGCTGTCACTCGGAATCGAGTATAACGATCATCCAGCTATGATACAATGATATAAGTTATGAGGGATGTCACCTAGGTTGGTGAGCTTTGAGGTGACTAAAGAGACCGATAAGGGACCCGCAGCGTCGTTCACATTCGTTGCACATGTGGAAGGCTCCGTCTACTACGGGAGGGGCTTTGGCAGCGTCTTTGCGGCGTTGACGCTTGTCTGCCTCGGTTTGTAGTCGGCCTAACTCGAAAGTATTGACATCTTCTCGTGTGGTGCTCCTCCAAGTATTACGATGTGGAGCAATCGACTCCCAGGTGAGAGGGCCGATTTGGCACTTTTTCAGGTTTGTATTTGACTATCCTTATACCTTTTCAATTGCCCGCCGGCGTTACGTTTACTATTCGTTCGGTGACTGTAAGGCAGCTGCTTTGGCAGTCTAAGTGTCATCCATGCGGGTAACATGGCCAGTCCAACGTAGTTGTTCATGGATAATGGTAGCCTCGATGCTCCTACAGTTGGTGTCAGCAAGAATACTGGCATTTGTTCTCTTGCCTTCCCAGCGAACTCGGTGGATGGAACATAGACTACGTTGGTGAAAATTTTCAAGTGCCTTGAGGGGCCTCCTGCATGTGACCCATGTCTCAATGCCATATAGCAGGGGAGTGGGGAGGACCACTGCTCGATATACGTGCAGCTTTGTAGATAATTTCAGCTCCCTACAGATGAAGACACGATTTAGGAGTCTACCGAAGGATTGAGATGCACATTTAAACCGATGCTGAATCTCTTCATCGATGTCTGCGGTGGTGAACAGGTGGGAGCTGAAATACCGAAAGTGAGCAATATTAAAGAGGATAGTACCGTTAAGCTGGATGGATGGTGGAGGTGTATCTGAACCAGGGGCAGGTTGAAAGAGAATCTGGGTCTTACATACATTCACCCCAAGGCTGAAGTGTGCATATGCGTCTGCGTGGGGGTTCAGGATCTCCTGTAAGTCGTGTTCAGTATGAGTAACAAGGGTGAGGTCGTCTGAATACTGAAGTATGTGGTGTCTTGCCTAGAAGAGGGGTTGGTCGTGAATGGCTGTCCAGGGCAATTGCTATTAATTGCCGACTGGAAAAACATTGTGCAAACAATGGTTGGGGCATTCATTGATAACTGGCAACGATTCTATGGCAACGACTACCTGTACTGTCGCGACGGAGTACACTTGTCTCGTGAGGGGGTAAAGACGTTGTCTGCATCCCTGGAGCATGAAATTGTCACTCCGAAGGGGGGGTTTCGCCAGTAGAGAGGGGTCGGGGAAAGTGGGAGTCAAAAAACAAGCAGGTCCTGGGAAGTAAAATTAGTTGCTCAGGACAAGGGGTAAAACAGGACCAGGGAAGAGTAGGTTTAAATGTATACTATACAAACAGTAGGAGCGTTAGAAATAAAATAGACTTGCTGAGAGCGGTTGTATGTATCGAGAATGTAGACGTCATAGCAATCACCGAAACTTGGATGAATCTGGCGAGCAAAATTTTTTTATCAGAGTACCACATAGAAGGGTACAACCTTTTTCACAAGGACAGGGAAGGTAGGAAGGGGGGAGGGGTCGCACTCTTCGTCAAGGATACATTAAAATGTTGTACTAATAATTCAATAAAGGGTGAAATAGGAACCGAGTCTAATTATGGGAGTGATTTACAGGCCCCCAAGTCTTAGCAAAGAAGCAGTTCAGCCCATATGGCAAGAAATGAGTAGGGCAGCAAAATATAACAACCTATGCATTATGGGGGATTTCAACTTCAGAAATATTGACTGGGACAACATTGTAGGCGACTATGAATCTGAAGACTTCCTAGACGCAGTACAGGACAATTTTTTGAAACAACTAATTACAGAACCTACTAGAGGTGACAATATATTAGACCTAGTATTAACAAATAAAGAAAATATTATCAGAGATATCACAGTAGGGGAAGAACTAGGTAACAGTGATCACAGAGAAATCAGGTTCACCCTAAATTGGGAAACGAAAAACAATGACAATATGGTCAGAGTCCCAAACTTTCGGTTGGCGGATTATCAGGGGTTAAGAAGGTACCTAGGTGAGGTCACCTGGGAACAGTCACGTCAGTTCCCAGTAGGAAGTGGGGAGGTCATAGATGACACAACAATTGATCATGACTATAATGTATTCACCAGTATACTACATAAAGCACAAGAACAAAATATACCACACAGAAAAATTAGGTCAAGTATGAATGAGCCAAGGTGGATGACCAGAAAACTTTAACATGACATAGGAATAAAGAAAGGAATATATAAGAAATTAAAGGGAGGGGAGGAGCAGCTCAGAAACAGGTATAATGAACTATCTAGGAATGTTAAGAAAAATGTAAGGAAAGCAAAGAGAGACTATGAAATCAAAATAGCAAGAGAATCCAAGGCGAATCCCAAGGGATTTTTCCAGGTATATAGAAAAAAGGTCATGGACAAAGTTGGGCCTTTAAAGTCAGGGAGGGGAGAATTGATAAATGGCAGTGAAGACATGAGCAAAGCATTAAACAGCTACTTCTTATCAGTTTTCACAGAAGAAAATTGCGATGAAATTCCGGAGGTGGAACTGATATTTAAGGGAAAGGAAGAAGAGAAATTAAAGAATATCACTATCAGAAAAGAGGATGTTCTTAAGAAGATAAATAAACGAAAGAACACAAAATCCCCAGGGCCGGATGAAATTTTTCCTCGAGTCTTAAAAGAGTGAAGGGAACAGATTAGCGGACCCCTCGTAAACTTATTTACAAAATCATTAGACACTGGAGTTGTGCCAGAGTTGTGGAAACAGGCGAATGTAGTACCCATATTTAAAAAGGGAGACAGACCATCAGCGTCAAATTACCGGCCGATCAGTTTGACGTCAGTAGTGGGGAAATTTCTTGAATCAATTATAGCAGATAGCATCCGATCGCATCTAGAGAAAAGCAAATTAATCTACGACTCTCAACATGGGTTTACAAAGGGAAAATCTTGTCTAACAAATCTGCTAACGTTTTTTAGGAAAGTCTTCGAGGTAGTAGATAATGACGAAAATTACGATGTCATTTACTTAGACTTTAGCAAAGCATTTGACAGAGTACCGCATCAGAGGCTTCTGAGAAAAATTAAGGCTCATGGCATCGAGGGGAAAGTTTTAAATTGGATAAAATCATGGCTCACCGATAGAACACAGAGGGTCAGCGTAGATGGTGTTAAATCTGAGTGGGGCCGTGTAACCAGTGGGGTTCCCCAGGGGTCAGTACTAGGCCCACTCTTGTTCATAATCTACATAAACTATTTAGATACTGGGATCAGCAGTGACATAAGCAAGTTTGAGGATGACACCAAAATAGGGCGGCAAATTAATTCAGGGCAGGATGCAAATGCAGTACAGGAGGATCTAAATAAACTGCAGGGGTGGTCTGAAAAATGGCAAATGAAATTCAACACCAGCAAGTGCAGCGTACTTAATATTGGAAGAACAAATACTTATAATGTATACAGCCTGAACAACATCAACCTAGAGAAGTCGACTGGTGAAAGAGACCTAGGGGTACTTGTAAGCCCGGACCTACGGCCTAGAAAACAGTGCGTTAATGTTCGAAATAAGGCACACAGAGTATTGGATTTTATATCTAGAAGTGTAAGTAACAAGAGTGCAGAGGTCTTATTGCAACTATATCTTGCGCTAGTTAGGCCGCACCTCGATTATGCGGTTCAGTTCTGGTGCCCTTATTATAGAATGGATATCAATTCACTAGAGTCAGTGCAGCGAAGAATGACAAAAATGATTCAGGGACTTAGAAACCTTCCATATCAGGATAGGTTAAAGAAACTTAACTTGCATTCCCTAGAAAGACGAAGAGTGCGGGGAGATATGATAGAAGTATTTAAGTGGGTGAAAGGAATCAATAAAGGGGATATAGATAAAGTTCTTATAATATCCGAGCAGGATAGGACATGGAGCAACGGATTCAAGTTGGATAAGTTTAGGTTTAGGAGGGAGATAGGAAGAAACTGGTTCACAAATAGGGTGGTGGACGAGTGGAACAAGCTTAGCAACTTTGTAGTAAGTGCGGGAACTCTAGAAAGTTTCAAAAGGAGGCTAGATAGATTCATGGATGATAGAGAGTGGTAGTAACTCTCGACAGGAGCTGCCATGCACAGGCCAACCGGCCTACTGCAGACTCCTTATTTTCTTATGTTCTTATGTTCTTAAGTTCAATAATGGAAGCTGCCGACACCTTTCTTTTTGCCTGGAGTCGTCTTATGGTGAAAAGACCCTCCTTCACCCGGGACTCGATGTTCTCCCCGCTGGCTAAATTGGCACTGGCACGAGTAAGGAAGGCAGCCAAGAAGATGGAAGAAAGAGTTGGTGCCAGTACACACCCTTGTTTAACCCCTGTTTGGATAGGGAAGACCTCTGACTTGGTGCAGTTGTGCAGGACACTGCCGTTTATGCCATCGTGGAGTTGCCTCACATTGGCGATGAATTTTGGTGGGCAACCAAAACGGCTGAGGGTCCACCAGAGGGCTTCCCTGTTGACAATGGAGGCATCTTTAACAGCTTTTCCCATATATTCTCCAGGAGAGAGTGGAGACGGCTGGTAAGCAGAGGTCCTCCTGCTTTATACACCTCGGCTGGGATGCCATCAGGCCCAGAGGCTTTGTTATTTTTCATCTGTTTGATGGTAGTAACTACCTCATCCAGGGATGGAGGATAGCTGAGGTAGGTCCGCTCTGGAAGCTGGGTATTCAGGACATCCACATCGGTGTTTTGGTTAGCAATGAATGGTAGTGCTCTTTCCTTTGCTAAAGGAAGCCTTCATTGTCTTTAATTATGAGGTTACCATCAGAAGAGCGGAGGAAGGCTGTACCACGAGTGACTGGCCCATAAAATGTTTTTGTGCTTCACATGCTTTAATATTAAGCCAGTCGTTCTTTAGATTGCAAAGTACCCACTGGGCTGCTGCATTCTTCCTGTGGTAGGTATCTGCTTTGGTCCGAGACTGAGGGTTGTTCTGCCAGTCAGTTAAAGCAGCACGTTTATCATCGATGAGTACTTTGATTGCAGGGTTATTTTCATCAACCCAGTCCTGGAGTATTCTTTTGAACTGGCCGAGGGTCTCTCTGCAGGTTTTTGTCATAACAGTATTAAGAGTATCCCATTCGGCAAAGGAAATCACGTTGTTTGCCATTGGGTTGTTTATTAAACCCATGTTCGAGCTTCTCTCTCAAAGCATGTGATTTCGCTGGATCCTCCAGATGCTTAGTATCAAAGCTTCTTCTGGAGTCTTGCTGCCTTCGCCGTATTGGGGCGACGTGAAGTGAGAGCTTTCATCTGACAAGTCGATGATCAGTGTCACAGTGGTCTGAGCCACGCATGGTACGGGTGATGAGGACATCTCGGCAATCTCTTTCTCTGACAATGCTATAGTCAATGAGATGCCAGTGTTTGGATCGTGGGTATTG
The DNA here is from genome assembly GCF_018991925.1 of Homarus americanus. Taxonomy (NCBI): domain Eukaryota; kingdom Metazoa; phylum Arthropoda; class Malacostraca; order Decapoda; family Nephropidae; genus Homarus; species Homarus americanus. The sequence continues at coordinate 5,816,192 of NW_024716703.1, forward strand.
CCACAAACTCTTGAACTTGTCGGCCTGACTAAACAAGGTATTGGTGATAGTGAGGTTGTATGCAGCACACTTACTGAGGAGGAGTAGGATGTTGGGATTACATTTGCCTAGTCCATTTCTCCCTATGGTTCCCTGCCAAATGTTAGCATCTCTGCCAACTCTGGCATTGAAGTCGCCAGAGTTGGGGATATAGGTTAGCACTCAGTAGAGATCGGCATAAAAGGCCTCCTTGAAGTTATCCTCTGCATCCAGTGTTGAGGCGTATGCACTGGTGAAGAAGGCATGACATGAGTGATTCAGAGGGACAGTTAGCCTGTGTAGGATGCGTTGGCGGATGGCAAAGCCAACTCCATAAATGCAGTTTCACTCTACAGCAGGTTTACCCTTCCAGAAGAAGGTGTAGCCAAACCCCTCTTCTGTGAGTTGGCCCTCATCTGAGAGCCGGGACTCAGTGATGGCTGCTATACCGATGTTATACCTAGTCAGCTCTTTTGCCACAGGGGCAGTTCTTCTTTCAGGACGTGCCAGTATCCAGAAGGGTCCTCATATTCCATGCAGCGACCATAAGAGGTTTTATGGATTGTTTTGTTTGGATCTGTGATTTTGGTTGTGTTTTTTGACCGCATAAGGATGACCTTACTGGGCGCCGTTGCCCAGTCAGGTTGGGTTTTTTCGCAGGCTAACTTTAGGGCACCTATTCTCGACCCCCTCCCATGTGAGGTGAGCAGAGTGGCTCCTTAAAAGGGCTGCTCAGTCGCATAGACAGGACTGGATTGCACTGTTGCCTAGATCCCAGTGCAAAAACGACCATCTTATCTGTGCCGCCCATGTGCAGAGTTGAGACTAGAAACTCCTGGCAGTCATCTCTGCCTGTCTCCGTCGCCACTCGTCCGCCGCCATAGGACTTTTGGGGGGTTTAGGGGTTTTGTTGATGATGAGAGGTATGATGAGCTAGGAGTTGGCTGCGTGTGAGTTGATTTATGTGGTGAGGCAGGAGCGCAGGCTGCAACCACACATCTTGGCTCTCCCTTTTCCTCATCCAGTGGTTCAAGTGTTGCAACGACTGGGGAAAGGGAGAGTCGCAATGGACTGCCGATAGCCAAGTTTGTTGGGTTTCGCCTTAGTAGCATGTCCATCAAGCATTACCTTCGTCTGCCGTTGTAGGCATTGGATTTCCATGGTGGTCACCTCTTCCATCTACACTGCCATTGGGGTCTTGTTGGAGCTCTGTGAGCATGTCTGCCTGATGCGGGGCTCTACCGCAGATTTTTCGATCGTGATTTACTCCTGTAGTCTCATACCTGCCAAGGTTAATCTGCAAGGCAGCGGGACTGTGGTTGGTAGGTGCCAGGGAGTGTCCACATGCCAGTGGGCCTATGCGCCGTATCTCTGGGGCCTAATGCTACTCCGAGATCCCCCCTCTGATCTAGCCTGAGCCCACGAGGCACCCAGTTATCGTGTGTTGCCACGAGGCGGCACAGAAGGAGTCTTGATATTGAGGAAGCTGTGTACTGGCATGGGAAGATTTATTCTAGTTGGTTTCCTGTTCGCCACGAGGGCTAGCCAGCGGCGCCAGCTCAAAGCGAGAAGGAGTAATCAGTGCTTGCTTCTTAACACTAACACAATGCTGCCACTCCAGACGCATTTCACCACCCTCTATGTGGCTGCACACACACACACACACACACGCACGTACATACACACACACACACACATATATATATATATATATATATATATATATATATATATATATATATATATATATATATATATATATATATATATATATATATATATATATATATATCTTGATAAAATCACACGGGAAAAGGGAAACAACGGAGCACCTTAGCTTTCGTCTTTATTCAAGACCTCTTCAGAGGCAACTGGATTATATGGATAGAGAGAGGCTTAAATATACATGGTGACCTTATTAAACATGAGGTCAGGTCATAAGAGAAAGGGGGCGACGTGACTAGTCAGGTCAGGTCAAGTACAAAATAAGGGACCCACTGAAGTCTTTCAGAAAGTGCGTGTAGTTCAGCCAGCGTGAGTGAGGTGTTGTTACTAATTGTTTTACAAACTGTTTAATCTGCATAACACACATTGATAACATATTACCCAATAAAAACATCTCATCCCGCCTGACCGTTACTTAATATTAATCCATCACATTATATACGTACAGTGTTTCGTCTGGGAAAACTATTTATTTTCTCTAAAAAGACATTTCGCCAATAACTGGGATGTCAATTATCATTTTTTCCCCTGAAGCTGTAAAATATCTATTACAATGCATCCTTCCTTAGATAAGATTGTAATGAAATTCAATATTTATCTACTCCATACTTCACCAAAATATTATACAAAAGCCTTGCATACTTGGACACATTGACAAGATCTGTTCTTTCATTTAAGCACATTATTGTACGGTACAACCTATTATCTCCTCATCTCCTAATGGTCCTAAGAGTAGCGGCTACAGCAAGTTCCATTATTCGACGTATCTTACACTTGGTACATCTAACTCCATTTTCGCTATTTCCATTCTTGTGTTCCGTTGACAACCTAGACACGATTTTATAGCCTCATTTTGTATCACTTCAAACATTTGAATAACTTTCTTACTGCACCTTATAAGGATGGGAGCCACGTAGTCGATAAATGAACGTATAATTCTGATATAAACCATTCTTAAAATAGGAATGCCTGCGCCATTTCCCTTCCATGCCAAAGCTCTTAATGGTCTGAAACGTCATTTTTGTTAGGAAATAGCCCAACAGGGCACAGAGGGCGAAAATCTACTACTACTACTACTACTACAATGTGGCCTCCATCCTCCCCCAATAGCCACACCTTCGCCGCCATTTTATTACCTTAATATTAAATATCCTAATACATAAGAAGCTATCCTAGCTGTGTTGAATTAGTTGAGCCGCAGATGTATGCGGCATTCAGTGACCGTAGCCTCATAGTCATTATCTGCAGCTGTTGTCGGCTTTGGGGTCGAAGCTCTCATTCTCCTGAGGCAGAGCAAAGCCGACCGAAGGAGAGAGAAGGACAGTCGACATTTCATCCAGGCTGTAATATAACTTCTGGGCTGCTGCTTCTGTTCGGAGATCACCTCCGCGAGTCTAGCGTAGAAACATCTTGCACTTGGTCCCATCCCACCAGAGGTTGTGAACATTAGAGGAGTGAAGCTACCTTGATTAACGTTCTGAATTTTCTCCCCGTATGCCCTTATCTTGTCGATCTCGTTCCTCCTGTATAAAGCATCAAGAGCTAAGTTACAGTGACATGTGGCCATGGGATAAAAAATCCTGATGTCGAACAAGGCTTGCTGTCCCCATGTCCAGAATCCTCGAGGAATGACGTCAAGACCGGCTTCGTTGGATGTGTTTGAAGTCATATATTGGAAGATCTCACCGTCCAATGGAAGGAGGTTCGGTTCTACCATGACATCATGGCAGATTTCCTTCAACATATTTGCTGTGAGATACGTAACTTCGTCATGCCTTATGCATATGAATCCCCATTTCTTGCACACCATGGCGTGATCGATGTCATAGGAAGAGCCACATACACATTGGGAGGGCAAACCTTCCACTGGCCTACCGTACCTTAGAGCATTAGCATCTGCAAATTCTTGTTTATTGAGACTGAAACCATTTGCCCTTATCGGTAACGTAGCTAACCAGTTCGAGGCGCTCACCTCCTGCGCTATAGCTACTTTTTTTTCTTCAAATTCTCTGGTACTTGCAAGAACAGTTGCTGCAACTTATCACTTTGGCTGTGCTGTCGTTCTGTCGTAATGGACCTTCAAATCTTTTTTACTTTCCTGGTATCCACCTCCCCTGTTGCGTTCTGAGCTATTATGTGTTCCGTGAGGGCTGCCGTGAGCTTAACTGAGTTTTGCTGTTCGGTGGCAGCAATCTCCTCTGGATTGGTCAATCCCATACCTCCCAGTCTCGGTGGTAGTGCAAGGAGTGATCTTTCTGCTGGGGTTAAGTGAAGGTGTTTCACTAATTTGGGAATGAAATTGACGCTGAGAGCTTCTTCCAGAGGGTGGAGGAGGGGACCAATATCAGGCATAGTGCGCATCAGGTTGTTCCAGCGATGCTTGACTCCATGAGTGAATGCTGCAAAAGCCGCATGAAGCTCTGTGTTAGCAATCTCAGACAGTGCTTGGATTTTCCAAACCCACTCATTCACCTTTCCAGTTACATACTCGGTCTTGAAGTCAGTCGTACCGATTGCTGTGCCTAGGTGTCTTTGGCCATCCTTTGTTATTTTGACCCCACTTCCGCCAAACACCTCCATTGCCCGCTCATAATGTTCTGGTTTCACAATGAGAAAGGACTTGCTGGCATTTGGGTGGTACCCTATTTGTGGTCCTCGCGATGTTACCAGATCTCACCACTTTTTGATGTCCTCCATTTTTCCTGCTCCTGTAAGGTCATCAGCGTACGCCACTTGTTTGACCTCATTTGTTTCAAATTTTATTGTGTGTTTAGCACGGATAGGCCTATTGCGTACATTGCCATTGCAACAATGTCCCCCTGCGTTGTTCCCTCGGTTGACTGTATGATGGTATCACATCTTAGAGCCTTGTTGCTTACTATATAGAAGTCTGATGGATTCCTATTGGAGTTTTCAACATACATTGCAAAGCTTGGACACTTGATCTTGATGTTGTGCAGTGCGACCTTGCGGTTAAGTATGTTGAATGCGTTTGAAGCGTCAACCAGGAGAACGGCCTCACAATCATGCTGCTCAAATATCGTCCTCATGGCGTGAATGGCAGTTTCCCCTCCAGCCTGGTGGCCAGCACAAACTTGCAGGTTCCTTGCTGCTGTCTTGACATCATCCTGTACCACCTCCATTATGTATTTTCCGATGATCCGCCTCAGCACTTCCCCCACCCCTATTGGCCAACATCCTGGATTCTTATCCAGGGGAATGAGGCGGCAGGTCCGTCAGAGTATGGAGGTGATGGCAGCACCAGGATGCCAGCTTTCTTGCAATGACGGCAATGGCAGTGCAGAGATCACTTGCTACAGGGCCAAACTTGTTAGTGCTGAGGATGACTCTCCAACCGTTTGCGTCCAGACCTGAAGGGCCGGCTCCTCCTTGAGTCTTCAGTGCCTTTTTCCACACCATCCCTCCTGTTATTTTCTCGAACAGGACAGCATTTGGTGGGATATAGTCACCCTGGAACCTGATGCCTTCGTCTTCACTTGCAGGGGGATGTTTTTCTTTCAGTTGTTTTAATGTCTCTCTACTACTATTACTACTACTACTACTACTACTACTAATAATAATAATAATAATAATAATAATAATAATAATAATGACAATAATAATAATAATAATAATAATAATAATAATAATAATAATAATAATAATAATAATAATAATTATATTATTATTATTATTATTATTATTATTATTATTATTATTATTAGTAGTAGTAGTAGTAGTAAGTAGCTATAGCGCAGGAGGTGGGCGCCTCGAACTGGTTAACTACGTTACCGATAAGGGCAAATGGTTTCAGCCTTAACAAACAAGAATTTACAGATGCCATTGCTCTAAGGTACGGTTGGCCAGTAGATGGTTTGCCCTCCCAATGCGTGTGTGGCTATTCCTATGATGGCGATCACGCCATGGTTTGCAAGAAGGGGGGCTTCATATGCATAAGGCATGACGAGGTAAGGGATCTCACAGCAAATATGTTGAAGGAAATCTGCCGGGACGTCATGGTAGAACCCACCCTCCTTCCACTGGATGGCGAGATCCTCCAACACAGGACTTCAAACACATCTAACGAAGCCCGTGTGGACGTCAGTGCTCGAGGATTCTGGACGCGGGGACAGCGAGCTTTCTTCGACATCAGGATTTTTGATCCCATGGCCGTTTGTCACCGTAACCTAGCTCTCGATGCTGCGCATAGGAGGAACGAGAACGACAAGAGAAGGGCATATGGGGAGAGAATTCAAAATGTTGATCAAGGCAGCTTCACTCCTCTAGTGTTCACAACCTCTGGTGGGATGGGCCCAAGTGCAAGATGTTTCTACGCCAGACTCGCGGAGCTGATCTCCGAACAGAAGCAGCAGCCCAGAAGTTATGTCACAGCCTGGATGAGATGTCGACTGTCCTTCTCTCTCCTTCGGTCGGCTTTGCTCTGCCTCAGGGGAACGAGAGCTTCTGCCCCTACTCCGACAACTGCTGCAGATATCGACTATGAGGCTACAGTCACTGAATGCCGCATGGATCTGCGGCTCAACTAATTTAACACAGATAGGATAGTTTCTTATGTATTAGGATATTTAATATTAAGGTAAATAAATGGTGGCGAAGGTGTGGCTATTGGGGGAGGCTGGAGGCCACGTTATAAAAAAAAAAAAAAAAAAAAAAAGTAATAGTAGTAGTAGTAGTAGGAGTGAAATCCAAGCTCTGTCTGAGATTGCTAACACAGAGCCACATGCGGCCTTTGCAGCATTCACCCATGGAGTCAAGCATCGCTGGAACTACCTGATGCTTACCATCCCTGAGATCGGACCCCTCCTCCACCCTCTGGAAGAAGCTTTCAGTTGTTTTAATGTCTCTCTACTACTACTACTACTACTACTACTACTAATAATAATAATAATAATAATAATAATAATAATAATAATGATAATAATAATAATAATAATAATAATAATAATAATAATAATAATAATAATAATAATAATAATAATAATTATATTATTATTATTATTATTATTATTATTATTATTATTATTATTATTATTATTATTAGTAGTAGTAGTAGTAGTAGTAGTAGTGAAATCCAAGCTCTCTCTGAGATTGCTAACACAGAGCCACATGCGGCCTTTGCAGCATTCACCCATGGAGTCAAGCATCGTTGGAACTACCTGATGCGTACATCCCTGAGATCGGACCCCTCCTCCACCCTCTGGAAGAAGCTATCAATGTCAAGTTCATTCCCAAACTAGTGAAACACCCTGACTTAACCCCAGCAGAAAGAGCACTTCTTGCACTTCCACCAAGACTGGGAGGGATGGGACTAACTAATCCAGAGGAGATTGCTGCCACTGAACATCAAAATTCACTTAAGCTCACGGCAGCCCTCACGGACCACATAATAGCCCAGAATGCAACAGGGGAAGTGGATACCAGCGAAGTAAATAAGATTCGTAGGTCCATTACGACAGATCGCCAGCACTACCAAAATGAAAAGTTGCAGCAACGATTGCTGCAGGTTCCAGAAAATTTGAAAAAAAAGTAGCTATAGCGCAGGAGGTGGGCGCCTCGAACTGGTTAACTACGTTACCGATAAGGGCAAATGGTTTCAGTCTTAATAAACAAGAATTTACAGATGCCATTGCTCTAAGGTACGGTTGGCCAGTAGAAGGTTTGCCCTCCCAATGCGTGTGTGGCTCTTCCTATGATGGCGATCACGCCATGGTCTGCAAGAAGGGGGGCTTCATATGCATGAGGCATGACGAGGTAAGGGACCTCACAGCAAATATGTTGAAGGAAATCTGCCGGGACGTCATGGTAGAACCGACCCTCCTTCCATTGGATGGTGAGATCTTCCAACACAGGACTTCAAACACATCTAACGAAGCCCGTGTGGACGTCAGTGCTCGAGGATTCTGGACGCGGGGACAGCGAGCTTTCTTCGACATCAGGATTTTTGATCCCATGGCCGCATGTCACCGTAACCTAGCTCTCGATGCTGCACATAGGAGGAACGAGAACGACAAGAGAAGGGCATATGGGGAGAGAATTCAAAACGTTGATCAAGGCAGCTTCACTCCTCTAGTGTTCACAACCTCTGGTGGGATGGGCCCCAAGTGCAAGATGTTTCTACGCCAGACTCGCGGAGTTGATCTCCGAACAGAAGCAGCAGCCCAGAAGTTATGTTACAGCCTGGATGAGATGTCGACTGTCTTTCTCTCTCCTTCGTTCGGCTTTGCTCTGCCTCAGGGGCACGAGAGCTTCTGCCCCTACTCCGACAACTGCTGCAGATATTGACTATGAGGCTACGGTCACTGAATGCCGCATAGATCTGCGGCTCAACTAATTTAACACAGATAGGATAGCTTCTTATGTATTAGAATATTTAATATTAAGGTAAATAAATGGTGGCGAAGGTGTGGCTATTGGGTGAGGCTGGAGGCCACGTATCAAAAAGAAAAAGAAAAAAGTAGTAGTAGTAGTATTATAGGACCATAAATAAGTAAAAAAAAATCAAAAGTGAAAAATTATATATGTACAGTATGTTGTACTGTCAAATTAAGAGAAGCAATTGAAACCCTGCAATTGTGTGTAAATGAGGCATAAAGCTAGATCACCAACCGACTTGTTCAAAAGTTTTTTGATGCCGGATGACAACAGGGTCTACCATTAGACAATACATTATAGTTCCAATATCTTCCCAAGCGGTTCTACCTCCCTGTTTGATAGCTGCCTACTACCTACTACCTGCATTCTCCAGGTATTGCATCTCATGTAGTTTACTGTTGGACTTATACCCAGTGTATCGCCCTAGTTATGCACCTCATATGTCCGTTTACTACTTCCAGGTTCTTCTCTCCGATAACGGATCAGAGTTTAAGAATCAGTTAGTAGCACAAATTTGCTCCCAATATGGTATGCAGCAAAGTTTTATTACAGCCTATCATCCACAGGCTAGTGGCCTTGTCGAAAGAACCAATTGTAAAATCCTAGAGATTCTTCGGCCTATAGTGAATCAAATGCAAAATGCATGGGGAGACTGGTTATTGCAAGTCGCCGCATCTATTAATGGATCGATTAATAGTTCCACGGGTAAATCGCCCTATTATATTGTTCACGGCATTGACAAACGTCTGCCCTATGACGAACTTACAGGCAAGCCTTGCCACGTCTACAATGTTGAGGATTTTGCGACCAAGCAAATCAGCGTTTTTACAAACATTCATGGACAATTACGGAATCATTTAGCAGCGTCACGCGTTGAAATAATTTATAAGCACCATAAACAGGCTAAGCCTACAACATTAGAAGTAGGTGATGCTGTGATGTTGAGAGAACTGAAAGGATCTCAAAACTTTTGCCCAAATTTGCTGGACCATTCCGCATTATTGCTTAAGAAGCGGACAATAAATTCAAATTATGAAACCAATTACATTAACGTCAGATGTAGTACACGTGGACAGACTTAATAAAGTCCATCCTGTTTTACTTCCAAATAATGTTAATGATGTCTCAGACGCAACTGGTCAAACAGTAAGCTCATCAAGTACACCAAGTGTGAGTAATGATTATCGTTTAAAACTACGTCCTGGGAAACAGTATTAAGATGCTTCATTTTTTTTTTTACAGTATGGCTTGGATCGTTGTATTAATGCTCCTACTCCTTTGTGTCACCACCGTGTTGATGGATACGTCTACGGAAGTTCTCAAGCCAGGTGCTCTTGTTGCACCTTTGAGACAAGTTCTCATTGTCGAAGATGTTGTGAACATAAAGTATGAGTTGCATGGACTGCTCAAGCTTCCACGCCAGATGGAGTCTATTGATGCCCAACTACAAACAGCTATGATCGTCTTTGATGATCTAAGTAAAAACGAGCGAATTTCATGTATTGTAGATGCAGGGTTAGGGCGTGTGGATTCACAGCTTGTGCCTGTGCATAATCTTCTTGAAGCGTTACAAATAGACAAGACGAATAAAGAGTTAACTCCTATTTTCACAGAACATGAGGTGGAATATTATTACCCTCTGTTAGAGTCAGCGCAACGCAAATTTAATGCATGGCATGTAGAACCTTTCCCTTTGTATTCTAATGACACACTGTTTATGCTAGATAAGCCACCGAAGTTTTCCTAATAGATGAGGAGTACTCTTTGTTGGTAATAGATGGTCCTAGGGTTATATCACGGTGTAAATCGTCTTATTTACATTTACATGTTTGCTCAGCCTATGTCTTCACGTTTTTTCCTGCTGCTGAAGGAATATGTGAATTGGCGATCATTCAAACTAACGTTCGCACAGCGCTAAAACAATGTCAGTATACACCAAATGCAAAGAAACCTGTGTTTCATGCACATCTACATAACGTGCAGTAATTTTCTTCCCTGAAGAAACTAGCGTCATTTTAAGGTGCCAGGATGGTGGTAAACAGTTAATTGTGAAAGGTTATTATAAGGGTCCAGATTACTGTGAAATATCATGTCATTTGTTGAAGACCTTGCCTTCCCATCATCATTTTGCATTGAACTTAAATCTCACTTCAGATTTAATTCCTTTGTATCAGGTTCCTAATTTGACCTTAAGTGAACTCAATATTGTTTCAGTTCAACTAAAAGTTATTTCATATATGAAAGAGTCACAATTTGTTAATCTTGAAGATAATCTGCCATTTTACTCTTCACGGGGATTTGCAATACCTAGTCTAACTATTCCCACATTTTTGTCTTTATTTTGGCATTGATATTTTTGTTTTGTTATTACAAGTCAATATCTTCCATGTTTACCACTGTACGTAATATTCTATCCCGTAAGACACTTCAGATTAGTTCTCCAGTTACTACTGAACCCCAGGTTGCAGTTTCTCCACTTTTGAGTCTTCACACACATATATTTGTAACATGGATAGGCATTAGGGTGTGTCATACGGAGGCGAATTTTTTTTTTTTGAGTTTGAAAAATCGGCCTATGGTATTAATGATGTAGTTCTATGTGCAGAATCATGTGATATCTTCAGATTTGAAAAGTTTTCATTTTTTGCTAGGTAAATTTTAACTTGAAATCTTATGAAAATTCAGTATTCTACCCTTTTACAACACCACTAAATAGCTTATTTAAAGTAAAGTAAATGTATCAGGTTAATTTATTAGGATGAAAATGATCCAGAATAGTGAAACGAATGATCTTGACACATTTATTAAATTTGATATTCCTTTAGAAAACAAAATCATCAAATACAAAAACCGGTTTTACTACTACGACCCGGTGTTGCTGCACACCATAGAGAACATGTCTTTCTTGCTTCTGTTTCTACTCATCACCTCCCTGCTGACCACCTGACCTCCTCTCCTGGCTGTACACGTGACTGCTGGCCTCGCTCACTTTCTGTACACAACGCTCTATACTCTGGGTGTGCGAGGGCCAGGCAGGGACATGCATGGGGTTGTCCAGGAAAGCTCTGACTTGAACATTGGTGAGGCTGCAGGTAAGAGGGGCTCACTGCCAGCCTGGATGTTATTCAGATCTATGAGATCAGTGAGGGTCTTGGCACCTAGATTGACTTCAGGAGTCTTCCTGACCCTGAAGGAATCGTCACCAACTGATTGTCATGCCCAGATCCTCTCATAAGTCTCTTATCCAAGATCTTTTTGACTGCCACTCTTCTCTCCTCCTCATCCTTACTGCAGAGCATTGTCTGCAGAACTGCCTCGGGATGAGCATACCAGGAAGATCTCCTCACAGTCTGCCCACAATCTGAACAACCTTCCTGGCTGACTCCATCAGAGCCAAGCTGGAAGAGAACATGCCCTGACCCTGGAGAACGATAAGCACCAAGCCGCCATTGCTAGAACCATTTACGCCCCATGGGCACTTTCCACGATCCGTTGGACAATAAGTCTAGGTTGTGAGAAGCTGGTTCCCTTTCCGGTTTCATGATGAGCGACCCAAATTCTGCAGAACCTGAGGCAATTTGTGAGCCACCTAGAGGTAACCAGAGACTGGACCCCAGTTTTTGATGGCACTGCAAATCATGTAACCATAGTACTGGTCCGTACTGAGGTCGTCAATGAAACGTGTGCAAGCTCAACGGTGGAGGGCCAACTGTGATTTTCAACTCAGTTTATTTCTAACTCAGTGGCAGAGTCAGCATCTTGCCAAGAGGACCAGACCATCTGTTGTTTGAGTCTTGCCATCCAGCTCCTGGATCAGATGTCTGAGTGGCAACTCGTTGGTGTGGAGGTCACAAACAATCCAGATAGCTTCCTCCCAATCTTCCGCTCTATCCACTGTATGACCCCCCCTTGCCACCCTGTGTTCGTGTTGGTGCTGTCCTCCAATAGCTGGGTCCACCAGTCTCGTTCCTCTCTCTGAGCCAGTTCTGTGTTATCTGCCACCTCCAGCTGGTTTCTATTCTCCATCTTTCTCTCGTTGAAATACCATCCTTCCGCTCTGGTTCACTGCAGCAGGTAGTGTTCTTCTTCACCATGGCGAGGGAACAACTTGTCCAGAATCTCAACTTTCATGAACACTTTAGTGTCATCCCTTCTCCCATCCAAAGAACAAACAATTGATTCATTTTCTCTTGTCCTTATCCAAACTCTCTTCTAAGGTTACTGACAAGTTTCTCCTGAGCTCTCCTTGCTTTATTTATGATCTATCACCAGGTGAACATCTCCAGGTGTTATCAAACCACCGTCAATTCAGACTTGGCTGTTGCTATCTCTGCAGTTTCTCTGAGACCAGTGTGGTGTCGCATGCTGGCCGACTATGCTCAGGATGTCTTTCCTATTTCGAATCTTATGCCTGGAAGGTTTAGGATCATTATTTTTCTGGGTTGGGGACAAAGTCACCATTCTCCTGGTCAGCACTCGGATCAGCCATGGGGAGATAAATTAGCTTCCCCTGAATCAGCTTGACTCCAATCATCGGCCTTTTACCTCACCCTGGGCCTTCTCCAGTCTCTTTCCTCGGCAACTCTTTATATCTTCTGTCTCTCTGTGGCAGCCTCTGTCTCTTGGACTCCCGGAATATCTTGGCTAGAAATCATGAGAGCCCCTATACTGCCGACCTCTCTGTGCTGACAAATGCCAGTTCGATCTGAGAATCTTCCAGTTTAAGCTTGCAAAATACAGGAGATGTGGGCCTCAGTTACCAGTCACGATCGCATCAGAAGCTCAGGACTGAGAGAACAATTGGGCACTTGCAATCATTATGTCAAATAACTGGTCCAGTTAGCAGCAAAGCATATAACACAGTTTTCACTCTCCCAGAGATGTCTCTTGCCTTTTCCCAACTGGCTAGCAGTCTCTCACTAATCTCCTTCTGACTTGTTATGACTGGAGGCGGAACTGGAAGCGTTAGCCAGGTGTACTGTGCCAAGACAGCTTTTGGTCATATCACTGGCAATGTCTTTGTTTGTGTAAGTTCTTTGAGTTCTTTTCACTGAGGATTTGCCTGATTAAAACACCGTATCAAAGCATCTCTCAATGCCAGGCAACTCCGACTAGGAGCTCTCTCCCAGACCCAAGATAGTGACTGAGATGGCTGGATTTTTTGGTTCCCCTCCTGAGCACAAAGCAGCCATCACAAATATTATCAACTTATAAATGCATCAGTCTGAAACAGAAAAAATATTGTTAGTTGGGTTTGTTAAAATGAAGTCAGAAAGCAATGATTACTATTTGGTGTAATGCACTATGCAGCTGGCGTTAGATTTTCGATAAATTTCACGCTAAAATTTGCCTATGAAAAGGTTTAAAATATTAAAACTATGAAATTATTTTCTGTTTATATACACTAAAATCTACCAAAAAGTGATGAATAGTAGTTTTAGCTGATGTACCACTCCTACCCATTAACATAGTGAGTTAGGTGGTGTAGCACATCAACTGTTATATGTATATATATATATATATATATATATATATATATATATATATATATATATATATATATATATATATATATATATATATATACTACACACTGAGCCAGGTCACGAGACACCTCAGGAAGCTTCACATTATCTTAGTGCACTAAGGTCACATTTTTAGTTTTGCCATGTAGCAAAGTATGACAGATTTTTCCAGTTCCCACTCTGGAGCATCCAACATAGAACTGTCCATGAGAAAGCAAGGAAACCAGGTTTAGCCAACCATCTTAGGGACTGTCCCTGGCTTTTGTGGATGGTCCAGCAAAGCTCACTTCTAACCGGAAACTGAAGTCGCTTGAACTCAAATGGCAGGTCAGTGGTGATGAGAGGTATCCTTGGTATAAAAACATCCTCTCCTTTAGCTTTTCCTGTCAGTATTGTAGCTTCCAGTACACGTGGCATCATGTTCTTCACCACCAGTCTTGTGCCATTGCAGAGGATTGGTGGTTCAAGATTTCTTAAGAGCATTATAGGCGTTCCAATCTTGAGAGTGAGGTGGTGAGGAGGCATTCCAGCGGCCTCCAAAGAATTAAGGAATATAAATTACATCAACAGAAAAAGTAAAGAGTCAGCATAAGAACTTGGTGCCCATGTTAGTGAGCTCACTTTTTTGAGTAGGGATTACTTAGACTGTTATAACTATTAAACACCATATTAAAGTGTTTATAGTATATCATCTGTCTTATATATGCATATCTTAATAACTCTAATGTATGATGTTGATAGAATGAATAATGTGTTTCTTTCATTGTAGTATATTCTCCCAGATTTATAATGCAATAATTCATTTTGGTAGACACTCAATCCTCCAAAGATCAATAATTAACGATGTAAGGTTTTTCTGGTTTAGCAGTAAACCGTTCTAATCATCACTACACATAGCATCATCCATCATCACTACATATAACACCATCCATCATCATCATCACTACATGTAACACCATCCATTATCACTACAGATCGGTACCGATAAGTAACATCTAGTAACAGTAACACCATTATATCTACTGGTGTAACTGTTAGGTGACTGCTGTTGTGTGAAGCATATATGTAACAACCTTGACAATGTAACAGGCACTTGTGAAACTGTGAGATCCAGCCATTTATTTATCTCTATGTACACTGTCCAAAGGATAATCACCATAACAGTCATTGTAACTGTAAGGGCTATAGGAAGGACGGAGCTATCAGGGATAGGCTCTAAAGATGTCCGACTGTAGTGAGAACTGAGTAGATACTGCCCGTCGGTCCAGCCCAAGATAGCTGACCTAGGGTTCTCAGGACACACCTAGCGCGTGGAACTTACCCATCATGTGCTTTGAACATACTGCCTCACAGCTACGGAAAATTACAGGGGATGATAGTTACACAATGCAAATATATTAAACCATATTTATATAAATAGTTATGTCTGTAAGACAGGGGCTAATATATCGCTCGGTCACACCTTCCGAACTCCGCGAGGAATAAACTAATCTCGCAGAGAAAATCTATACATATGCCTAATAGGGTGTGTCATAGGAGGGAAGATCAGCTGAAACTAATGGCCCATCACTTTTTTGGTAGATTTTAGTGTATATAAACAGAAAATAATTTCAGTTTTAATATTTTGCAACCTTTTGCTAGGTAAATTTTAGCGTGAAATTTATCGAAAATCTAACGTACAGCTGCATTAGTGCATTACAATTAAATAGTGAACATTGCTTTCTGACTTCATTCTTTAACAACCCAACTAACAATATTTTTTTCTGTTTCAGATTCTGATGCATTTATAAGTTGATAATATTTGTGATGGCTGCTTGTGTCAGGAGGGGAACCAAAAATCCAGCCATCTCAGTCACTATCTTGGGTCTGGGAGAGAGCTCCTGAAGTCGGAGTTGCCTACATTGAGAGATGCTTTGAGATACGGTGTTTTAATCAGGCAAATCAGTGAAAAGAACCAAAGAACTTACACAAACAAAGACATTGCCAGTGATATGACCAAAGCTGTCTTGGCACAGTACACTGGCTAACGCTCAGTTCAAGCCTCCAGTCATAACAAGTCAGAAGAAGATTAGTGAGAGACTGCTAGCCAGTTGGGAAAAGGCAAGAGATATCTCTCTTGGGAGAGGAAAACTTGCAGTTAAGGACAGCTTTGCCAAGCAACTGGACCAGTTATTTGACATAATTACTTGCAAGTGCCCAATTGTTCTCTGTCCTGAGTTTGGATGCGATCGTGACTGTAAATCCGAGGCCCACATCTCCTGTATTTGCAAGCGTGAACTGAAGATTCCTGTGATCGAACTGGCATTTGTCAAAGCACAGAGAGAGAAGACTGGCAGTATAGGGGCTCTCATGATTTCTAGCCAAGATATTCCGGAGTCCAAGAGACAGGAGGCTGCCACAGAGAGACAGAAGAGGAGAAGAGTTGCCGAGGAAAAGAGACTTGAGAAGGCCCAGGGTGAGGTAAAAGGCCGATGATTGGAGTCAAGCTGATTCAGAGTTTAATGACTTCCCCATGGCTGATCCGAGTGCTGACCAGGAGAATGGTGACTTTGTCCCTAACCCAGAAAATAATGATCCCAAACCTTCCAGGCATAAGATTCGAAATAGGAAAGATATCCCAGCATAGCTCTGGCCAGCACATGCGACACCACACTGGTCTCAGAGAAACTGCAGAGATAGCAACAGCTGCCTGGGTTGACGGTGGTTTGATAACACCTGATGATGTTCACCTGGTGATAGATCATAACAAAGTAAGGAGAGCTCAGGAGAAACTTGGTCAGTAACCTAGAAGAGGAGTTTGATAAGGGGATAAGAGAAAATGGAATCAATTGTTTGTTCTTTGATGGGAGAAGGGATGACACTAAAGTGTTCATGAAAGTTGGAGATTCTGACAAGTTGTTCCCTGCCATGGTGAAGGAGGAACACTACTCCTGCTGCAGTGAACCAGGAGGGAAGTATTTGTGGCATTTCACTCCAGAGAAAGATGACATCAGGAAACCAGCTGAGATAGTGGCAGATAACATTGTGAACTGGCTCAGAGAGAGGAACGTAGACCAGACCCTGCAGGCCATTGGAGGGACAGCACCAACACGAACACAGGGTGGCAAGGGGGGGTCATACAGTGGATAGAGCGGAAGATTGGGAGGAAGCTGGTCTGGATTGTTTGTGACCTCCACACCAACGAGAGTTGCCACTCAGACATCTGATCCAGGAGCTGGATGGCAAGACTCTTTCAAACAACAGATGGTCTGGTCCTCTTGGCAAGATGCTGGACTCTGCCACTGAGTTAGAAATAAATCCGAGCTTTGAAAAAATCACAGTTGGCCCTCCACTCGTTGAGCTTGCACATACTGTCATTGACGACCTCAGTACTGACCAGTACTATGGTTACATGATTTGCAGTGCCATCAAAACTGGGGTCCAGTCTCACATTCTAGGTGGCTCACAACGGCTCTCAGGTTCTGCAAATTTGGGTCCTCAGCTTCACAACCTTAGACTTATTGTCCAATTCATCGTGAGTGTCTACTTGCCAAATTGGTTCAACACCAAGGTCAAGTCATCGTTCTCCGAAGGTCCGAGGCATGTTCTCTTCCAGCTTGAGCTCCTGATGAGTCAGCCAAGGAAGGTTGTTCAGATTGTGGAGCAGACTGTGAGGAGATCTTCCTGGTATGCTCATCCCGAGGCAGTTCTGCAGACAATGCTCTGCAGTAAGGATGAGGAGGAGAGAAGAGTGGCAGTCAAAAAGATCTTGGATATGAGACTTATGAGAGGATCTGGGCATGACGAAATCAGTTGGTGACGATTCCTTCAGGGTCAGGAAGACTCCTGAAGTCAATCTAGGTGACAAGGCCCTCACTGATCTCATAGATCTGAATAACATCCAGGCTGGCAGTGAGCCCCCTCTTACCTGCAGCCTCACCAATGTTCAAGTCAGAGCTTTCCTGGACAACCCCATGCATGTCCCTGCCTGGCCCTCGCACACCCAGAGTATAGAGCGTTGTGTACAGAAAGTGAGCGAGGCCAGCAGTCACGTGTACAGCCAGGAGAGGAGGTCAGGTGGTCAGCAGGGAGGTGATGAGTAGAAACAGAAGCAAGAAAGACATGTTCTCTATGGTGTGCAGCAACACCGGGTCGTAGTAGTAAAACCGGTTTTTGTATTTGATGATTTTGTTTTCTAAAGGAATATTAAATTTAATAAATGTGTCAAGATCATTCGTTTCACTATTCTGGATCATTTTCATCCTAATAAATTAACCTGATACATTTACTTTACTTTAAATAAGCTATTTAGTGGTGTTGGTAAAAGGGTGGGAATACTGAATTTTCATAAGATTTCAAGTTAAAATTTACCTAGCAAAAAATGAAAACTTTTCAAATCTGAAGATATCACATGATTTTGCACATAGAACTACATCATTAATACCATGGGCCGATTTTTCAAACTAAAAAAAAAAAATTCGCCTCCGTATGACACACCCTAATGGGTATAGAGAAATAATTAGTTTTTATATTCATTGTGTATCAAGTCACTTGGTATATTTTCTCACAAGTGGTGTAAAGTTATCATAGGATAATGTAATCATCAAATTAGACTATTTACATTTATTAAAAAATAAACTACATATATATCAAAGGAGATGGCTAGTTTTTGTGAAAGGTTTCACTATTAAATACACTTAAGCTTGCCTCCTTGGTCAATCCACTTAGAATCTTCTCAGGGTTATTTCACCAGAGTACCCAAATCTTACAACAGATATTGAATGGGCTCAGGGTGAGTATGGCACGACCTCTGTATGAAGTCTGATCTCACATGCTTGCTAAACAAACAAGTAATGGTTACATCTCTGAGGGCACTGCTTCCTCCTGGAAGCATTGCTGACTTAGTACTTACAGTCACCAGCGGCTTGGCTGGCCATTTCGCCAGGCCAACATCTGGCCAGGGTTGGCCAAATGGCCATAGCCCTGGGCCACCCGGCCAGTGATTGAAATCTGTACGCAGCACTTTGCTACTGCTGGAACCAATTACAAGCTAGGCACCTCTGTCACAACATAACCGTCAACAGTTACATTATTAACTCCCACAGTTGGCTTGTACATCACCCACAAGAAGACATCCTCAGACGTGTCATATCCTGTGGCTTTTTGTTTTGCCGTCCATAGTATAGAGAAAGAAAGAAAAGATATACAGCATATAAAAAAGTTAGAGAGCGAAAGAGAAACAACAGAGAGAGAGAGAGAGAGAGAGAGAATGTCAATAAGTACCTGGTTTACCATCCCTCTCTCTTTCTCTCTCTCTCTCTCATTTACTTGGAAATAGTTTTAGACGATGACGGCTGTACAAGGGTCAGAGTGAATAATTTGAACACATTACTTAATAATCACCTAAAGGAGGTAGTTCATTGTTGTCATTATAAATCACGTAACTAAACGAGAGAGAGAGAGACAGAGGAGGGGGGAGGGGGTAACTATCGTGTTTTGGTGCCAAGACAGATGAGGTCGTTCATCAAGGTAAATAAGTTGTCGTTAAGGGCGGTGATGGTGCGTCACGCTACGGGGTGATCTTGTGTCCGTTGACGTACTGCACTGCAACCACACTGTTGACATAACCAGTTACTATTACCTTCGTCGACCACACCATTTACATGCGACACCAGCTACCTTTGCCGTCACCATCTGCCACAACAACCACCATTCCATCACTAATTACCACAATAACCAACATTATCATAAGACATTATCATCAAACATTATCATCAACTACCACAACAACCACCACAACAGCCATCAACAACACAATACCCTGTATGGAGCACTAAGCTAAGGATGGAATATGACAAATATTCACGATACACCTAAGGCTTAAGGTACCTAGAACTGGCGCGCATTTTTCCCAAGACAAATTTTCCTGCGTAAATGGAGGTAAACAACACATCTGGGTAAGGTAGGTTCTAGGGACTTTTTTTTTATACCAGCTGGGTTAAATATTTTTCCTTTTTCCTTTGTTGTAGGTAAAGCGAGTTTTCAGTTAGTTGCATTCTCTCATATAAGTTTAAGCTGCGTTCTTATATTCACAGCTGCTACTGGAAATTAAGGAACATATGTATGATAATACACACTGTAGGTCTTTTTCGCCATATTGGCCGGGCGTGTCAGCCTTGTACTCTGCAACAATAGTGCTGATTTTCACTGGTTGCCTAAGCTTTGCACCATGCCTGGGGCAAGTGGTGGAAAGAAATCAAAGACTATATACGAAAGATGGGAAAGCTCGTATAAAAGCTACTGAATTAACCGTGAGCCGCAAAGCCGGAATCAGCGCCATCTATCGGCAAGGCCCAAAATAAAATTAGCTCGGAAAAGGAGTGGGGGATGGAAACAATCTCAAACTCCACCTTTGTTTCTTGTGTTATTATTCATATCCTACTCACTGCGCCATGCTAGGTTGCCAACCCTGGGATAAGTAAAGGTCGCGTCCGTAGTCCATTTATTGGCGAAGATGACAGGGGGGGTTGGGGGGGGTAGACATGTCCTTACATCGAGACGTCTGAGCCGGAAATGAGCTGCACGTCCGTTGGGACCGATACAGTACTTCATATAAAAGTATGATGAATTTCTTTCGATTTTCCGCACAGGAAACACGGGTGAGGCATGGCTGTTGTGTACAAACTTGGCACCACGGAAGTTGACGTATTCGGTAAACAAACAGACGACGTTCTCACCTATACCAACGCCTTCTGCCTCAGAGGCCTTTACTATACGCACACCCAAAAGCTCGAGCTTTCCTATCTTTCGTTTGTAGTCTTTGGTAGAATCTTGTAAAGCCTTTGGCTAGAGAAGAAAAGATTGCACTATTGAACAGCATAGAAGACGACCTCTGGCTTTCAAGTAGCGAATCGGAAGCAGATGATCTGCGGCCAATAATTATAATGGAGGTGACAGACAGTTTTCAAGAGGTGATTAGAAATAAGGAAAAGAAGAGGAGGCGAGAGTTGGCAAAGAAAAGTGAAGGAATTGATAGTGATGAGATCATGAATGATAGGAAGAAAAGACTGCGCACGCAGAAGAAAGGAGAAAGAATTCAACTGGGATTAAAACACAGCAGGTTGGTCGAATGAATCCAATGTGACGAGCAATTCGGGTGGTGGAACAGCTCAGGTAGGAGGAGGTTGAACTTTCCAAGTGATGTTACGCATGTTATTCTATGAGCGGTTGCTGTGGGGAAGAGAGCATACAAAGTTTGAACCCCTGCTTAAGGAAGGTTCAATGTGAGTAGAGTAATGAGGCTAAAATAAAGACCGTATTTCGTGTTTGATTACTCGACCATTATAGTAATGTTCTCACTCAACAGATGGGAGCACCATCGTTTATCTTATATGGCATATCCCTGAGAAAACTTTTAATGTTATATTTCGATACAAAGCGAGTTTTTAACCCTCCCCTTCCATAAATTCTTCAACCTGTTTAATAAGGAAAATTACCTTAATAGTTCAAACTTACTATTTATTTACAAAAGTAACTAAAGCTGATGACGGAATTTCATACAAAATATATACAACAAAAGAAATCAGAAAACTCAAGGTAGGTAGTCGGCAACTATCAAACAGGGAGGTACTACCGCCTGGGAAGAGATTGGAAGCATAATATGTTCTCTAATGGTAGACCCTGCTGCCATATGGCATCATAGAAATTGTGACCAAGTCCCATGTTGCTAATCTGACTTTCTGCTTCATTTGCACATAATTGCAGGGTCTCAATTGTTTCTCTTACCATTGACAACACAACATACATATATTGTTTCTCACTCGATCTTTTTTCATTTTTTATTTCTTTATGATTCTTTACTATTATTATTATTAATACACCCCCCCCCCCTCTCCCAGGCCCCGATTTGGGTTAGTGACCTGTACCCGGATGGGCTAATCCCTGAAAAACGAAAAAAAAAAAGTAATAAGTGAAAATTAAATCCTAACCATCACACTATAATATATAATCACTAAATCCTAAACATCACCATATAAAATATAATAACTATGGGGTCTGGAGCAATAAGAGTACACTAACACTCGATACTTATGGTTGAAGAGACAGGAGACCATATGTTGATTTCACAGCGTATTCCGTGGTTAAACAAACGGATCTTGCCATTTTATCATGATTCTTTCGCGCGCGTGTGTGTGTGTATGTGTGTGTGTGTACACAATATATCTTGTTTAAAATATACTGGAAAATATAAGGTAAAATATAACAGTAGTTACTGTCCTCGAGGGATATTATTATATAAAATACTATATAACCACTTACCATACAAAAACTATAGCGAAAAACACTGAAGACCCATTGGTGAAATATCAGTATGTCTGTGTATAACTTGGAACAGAGAACATCAGTAAACCTGTTTATAACTTGGTTCAACAAGTCTGTGAATAACTTGGAACAGACATCATCAGGAAGTTTGTGAATAACTTGGTACAGACAACATCTGCAAGTCTGTTTATAAATTGACACACCCTCCTACACTTCCACTTGCTACAGTCAGCATTATCATTCCTAGTCTCCGAGAGTCGTGAACCACAGGAGTATGAACCAGCGTCCGAATCATTCACTCCTCCAGTTTATCGGATGTTTTACCCAGATATGGACTCTCAAATATGTATAATATAGTTCTTTTACATTATTGTTATTGAGTATATGTCCTGAATGTGGTAGATTCACTAACCAAATATCTATGTTTTCTGTTATCAGTCCTAATCTCAGAGAGTTGTGAACCATGGGAGTATGATGAACCCATGTCCGAAGCATTCACAGGTGACGTATAGTTGGGGACCGGGGACCCGAGTGAGGAGGGTCAAATTCTAATTCAAATTCAAAACATTTATTGACAATTACATCAAAAGGAGCTGGTTAGCATGCTAACTAGCACGCCCAAAACTAGTCTTAACAGGAGCTTTTTAACATTCTACTAATCATAAATCAGATATGTATACAACAAATAGATATGCATAAAATCTACAATCTTATGTTAAACTTACAGAATTTTTTCATAATATTCTTAACCATATTATTGTTTATTAGATAACAAACCATCTCTGTAATATCAGTAATACCATCACCCCTAAATTCTGATAAACAGTTCCACTCCATAATGTAATGATATAATGTATGAGACTTTACATAGCCACACGGTTTATAAGGAATGCCATCAGTTCCTTCAATATATTGCCAATAATATTTGTATCCAAAGCGTAGCCTCATCACAAATGTACCATACTTAACCGAAGCCTTACCATAAGTAGAACTTGTAGAATTCAAAACTCGAACATAATGTTTCAAACTACTACTGCCGTTGTTCAAAATTTTCCGAATATTGTCCATTTCGCATTGCTGTCGGATTTTTACCATTCCAGATTTTATCCTTCTAATACCCAAAATACAATCATATTCTACAATTTCTTTGTCACACCCTTGCTTAGCGAAATCATCAGCAACCTCATTCATATAAATACCACAATGGGATGGAATCCACATAAAACTAACATCATATCCAAGTGATTTTTGGTCCTGAATACACTTCTTACATTTTAAAACTAAATCATCATCAAGAGGCACTTTAGAATTTAGAGCAAATAGAGCACTTTGACTGTCAACAAGCCCCAAAACTGTCTTTTTCCTCACAAAGGCATTCTTAAGTCCCACATATATAGCATAAAGTTCAGCAGTGGTGCTGGAGCTTCTATCCCCAATTCTCTTGGATATTCTTTCTTCAACACTAATACCATATTCAAAAAATTCCCTAATAACAATGCCACATCCTGCCCGATTCCCATTAACTGAACCATCACAGTACATATGAATAACATTTTCCTTATGGTACTCAGATATTTTCTCAAGGAATATTTGCCGTAACTCAAAAGGATTACATTCTTTTTTTTTAAACTCTGGCTGATCAATTCTCACAGATACACTCTCCATGAACCAAACAACACCTGACAAAGT
>NW_024716703.1:5839941-5892574 GCF_018991925.1 Homarus americanus
GTCTGAAAAATAGCAGATGAAATTCAACGTGGACAAATGTAAAGTACTCAGTATAGGAGATATAAACAGGGAAACCAGATACCAGATGAACAACGATGCCATAGAGAAATCAGACTGCGAGAGAGATTTAGGAGTAATGATAAGTAGGAACCTTAAGCCAAGTAAACAATGTGTTTTTGCTCATAACAACGCTAATAAAGTACTTAGGTTCATGCAAAGGAGTGTTAGTTACAAGACTAGCGAGGTCATCCTAAAACTGTATCTTGCTCTTGTGAGGCGACACCTGGATTACGCAGTTCAGTTCTGGTCACCGTATTACAGAATGGATATAGAATCCTTGGAAAGAATTCAGAGGAGAATGACAAGACTAATCCCGGGCATTAGGAACCTTGAGTATAGAGACAGGTTAAATCATCTTAATTTGCACTCCCTCTAGAGACGTAGAGCGAGGGGCGACCTGATTGAGGTGTATAAGTGGAAGGCAGGGCTAAACAAAGGGGACATTACAAAGGTACTCAAACTATCCAACCAGGAGCGAACTCGTAACAATGGTTTTAAATTAGACAAATTTAGATTTAGGGGTGAAATAGGTAAACACTGGTTTGGAAACAGAGTAGTGGATGAATGGAACAAGTTACCAAATATCATCATTAACTCGAATATGCTGAATAGCATCAAACATAGGTTGGATACTTATATGAGCAATAGGGGTTGAGTGTAAACGGGACTGCCCAGTATGGGCCAATAGGCCAGCTGCAGTTTCCTCCATTCTTATGTTCTTATGTTCTTATAACCCCACAACCCCTTCCACGCCGTCAGCAGAATGACGCTGTTGTTCACTTCTACACCAAGACCACCTCACGTTGCTGGACTAGCTGAGTAAAGCCTGTGATCTGAACCCCATCGAGACTGTATGGGCCAACATGGTTAATTCGTGGGAGCCACAGCAGGAGAGGACCAGGCAGCAACTCCTGCAGCATACCCTGGCAGAATCTGAGGCATTGAGAAGGAGACCGTATATGTGGCTTACAACATGGTGTCTTTATTCCACGTCGTTCGCACCTAGTCATTGATAGGGAGGGGCTATAACATACTGTAGTGTTATCTAACCAATTTTACAAAACGAAATGTAGAACACAATCCGAAACAAAGTAACGCTTAAACTATGGGTGTGTGTGTGTGTGTGTGTCCGTCAGTCATGGGGGAGTGTCCACATCGTGTTTACTGTTCTCTTTCAAATTTCCTTAGAACCCTGTAATATTTTGAGTTAATAGCTCAAATGTGACACTTGATTATACTAAAAGCTTGCCAATGAACATGACACTGATAATAAGTAGGAATGAGAAGAAAAAATAACTTGTACACCTACGTCCCGCCGCCCTGTTGTCTGGAACCATATCCAACCCCCTCTCCTATCAGGAATCCTCCCCACTATAACTTCAAATTAAGTCTCTCTCTAAGCAGCGTTTTTATACTCGTCCTCTTGACACTCACTTAAGACAACTCATATCATCGCACATAGACACGCCATAGAATGAATTGTTCACATGATCGAGGTGTCTTGCAGACGATGTACCGCGGCGTGTGTGTGGGAAGGCATTTCATCTGTGCTCGCAAATACATTGGTTATTGTCATTCAATTTAGGTTGAAGTAATTATTAATTGTATTTATTGGTTTGTTCCTGACAGAGATGACAACACGGCAATCTAGGCATGAAACGCACCCTTTAAACCATGGAGCGACGCTTTAACTATGGGCCTGGCAGTTCCACCATGTGTGTTCGTGAGTATATGTCTCCGACGGTGCCACATAACCAGGTAAGGCAAAACTGCCTGGCACAGGACTTTTGAACGGGAATATACGCATGAGTTCACACAAGAAAAAGTGAACCGAGATAAGATATTAAGGGAAGGGAAGGAGAGAGAAAACAAGAGGAAGGCAATAAGCTAAATAGAGAAGGAGAGGGAAGAATGGAGAAGTAATAAGAGGGGGGGAAAGTGAGACACGAATAAGGGAGGGAGGAAGAAGGAAGGAGAAAGGAAGGAGGAAGAGGAATGATGGAGGATAGGAAGGAGGAAAGATGCAGGAAGGGAGGGGGGAAGGAGGAAAGGAGGGAGGAAGAAGGAAGGAGGAAGGAAGGAGGAAGGATGAAGGAAGGGAGTGAGAAAGAAGGAAGGTGGAAGAAAGGAAGGAAGGAAGGAAGGAAGGAAGGAAGGAAGGAAGGAAGGAAGGATGACAGTTAGAAGCGAGGGAAGAAGAAGGAAGGAGAAAAGATGGAGAAAGACTGGGAAGAAGGCGGGAGAAAGGAGGAAGAAGGGAGAGAGGAAGAAGGTGGGGAGGAAGAAGAATGGAGGAATGAAGAAGGAAGGGAGGAAGAAGGGGAGGAATGAGGAAGAGGGGAAGGAAATGAGGAAGAAGGAAGGAGGAAGAAAGAAGGGAGGTAGGAGAAAAAGGAAAGGAGGATGATAAAGGAAATAGAAAGGGAGAGACGAATGTAGAAGGGAGGAAAGGAGGAATAAGGCAAGAGGCAGGAGGATGGAAGGAGAAAAGGGGGGAGGAAGAAAGTAGAGGGGGAGGAAGAAGAAAGGGAAGGAGGAAGAAGAAAGAAAGAAGGAATGATGAAGAGAAGGAAGATGAAGAAAGTAGGAAGGAGGCAAAAGAAAAAAGGGGGGAAATGGAAGGAGGAAGAAGGAAAGTAGGGAGGCCGAAGAATAAAGGAAGGAAGAGGGGTAGGAAGGGAGGAAGATGGTTCAAGGAAAAATTAGGGAAGGGAGGAAAAAGGAAGTGAAGGAGGATAAAGGAATAAGGAAGGGAGGGATAAAGGAGGTCGGGAGGGATGCAGAAGGAAGGGGAGGGAGGAATAAGGAAGGAAAGAAGAAGGAAAGAGGAAGACGGAAGAGAGGAAAGTAAGAATATAGACATTAATGGCGTTTTCGCGTCCACTACCAACCTCGGCTGGTCACTTTACCCATGGTGATAAATAATGCAAAAGTGGAGAGAGAGAGAGAGAGAGAGAGAGAGAGAGAGAGAGAGAGAGAGAGAGAGAGAGAGAGAGAGAGAGAGAGAGAGAGCATACTAACACACAATTCTCCACATACACAATGGCATTCTCAGACAAAGCTCAACCAACCAACCTCCACAAGACCAATAAGCCTCTCTCTCTTTCTCTCTTTTTCTCTCTCGCGCACACACACACACACACACACACACACACACACACACACACACACACACACACACACATACACACACATCCAACTCTTCAATAACTGAAAAGTTCTTTTATACCAAGTACAAAGAACACTCATTACAGCCTAAACGATTTATTAATGTGCCCAATTTTCTCCGGAGCTCTTGGTGATTCTTGTACCTGTAATAAGCATGGTGTTCCAGGTAATCCTTCTTTACCTTTAGTAGGCAAGGTGTTTTATGTAATTGCTCTTGACTTGTAATAGGGAAGTTGTTCCAGGAAATACCTCTTTACTTTTAATAGGGAAGGTGTTCTATGTAATCAATTTGTACTTATAATAGGGAAGGTGTTCCATACAACCCCACTTTTCTTGTAATAGGGAAAGTGTTTCAGGTAATTGGGAGAGGTGCAAATTGTGTAGCTGAGGAATGAGTGTAATTGTTCTGGGCCGGCGGTCGCTGATGTTGGCCTCCGTATATACATTGTGCTCTCTTTCTGGGTTTGTTTGTTTGTTTTGTCTGTATGTCTGAGTTCCTGTGCTTTTGCTCTATTTATTATTTTTTTTCTTTGACACTCCGCCTGATTTCCTTTGCTTGTCTGTCTATTTGTTTATCCGTGTTCCCCCCCCCCTTCTCTCTCTCACACAACACAGACGAACAACCACACGAGAGATGTAATTAATGTGTGGTGATTTGGGAATTGTTTATGTACCGTGTTGTTCAACCCCGTGGTGATGGTAATTCCACCCACCCATAAATTTGAATTTTAATGACATAACGTAGTATGTGTGTGTGTATTTGTGTATGTGTGTGTGTGTTTGTGTATGTGTGTGTGTGTGTGTGTGTGTGTGTGTGTGTGTGTGTGTGTGTGTGTGTGTGTGTGTGTGTGTGTGTGTGTGTAATAATAATAATAATAATAATAATTAACGGTTTATTGAAAAAGTTCTGCAGCCCGAAGGCTGAAAATATACATTGGACATAAATGACTTATTACATACATTGGTGGTTTAACAAAAGCCTTCATTAGAGAAAGGTAAAGGAACATACAGTGAACATTCAGATTAATGTAGGTGTTGAACAGCAAACACGTAGTGTAGTAACTCTCTCCCAGATGGTGTTAGGAGGGACCTG
The DNA here is from genome assembly GCF_018991925.1 of Homarus americanus. Taxonomy (NCBI): domain Eukaryota; kingdom Metazoa; phylum Arthropoda; class Malacostraca; order Decapoda; family Nephropidae; genus Homarus; species Homarus americanus. The sequence continues at coordinate 5,844,263 of NW_024716703.1, forward strand.
ATGTGGTGTAGTATTTCCCTCACAGATGGTGTTATGAGGGGCCTCACGTGTAGTAATTCCCTCACAGATGGTGTTATGAGGGGCCTCACGTGGTGTAGTAGTTCCCTCATAGATGGTGTTACGAGGGGCCTCACGTGGTGTAGTAACCCCCTCACAGATGGTGTTATGAGGGGTCACGTGGTGTAGTAATTCCCTCACAGATGGTGTTATGTGTGTGTGTGTGTGTGTGTGTGTGTGTGTGTGTGTGTGTGTGTGTGTGTGTGTGTGTCCGTGCGCGTAGGGTGGTGTAATGCGTCTATTGTGGCAGCATTATGCTAGTGCTCAGATGCAAGCACTGCTTGCTTGCTCTCGCTCTCAACTACCACAGCTGGCTAGCCCTCGTGGAGAACAGGGATGCAACTTGCAAAAGTCCTCCCCTGCCAGTACACAGCCTCTTAACCATCAAGACTCCTGCCATGCCTCCTCTTGGCAACACATGTTTACTAGGTACCTCGTGAGCCCAGGCGAGATCAGCAGGGGATCTCGAAGCAGCAGTGGGCCTAAGAGGGATGGCACATAGGGCATGTGGACACGTCCTGACACCAACCAACCATTGCCCAGCTGCCTTGTTGATTAACCTTGGTAGGTATAAGGCTGCGGGAGTAAACCCCAAACGAAATATCTGCGGTGGAGCGCCGCATTAGGCAGACATGTTTACAGAGCTCCAACAAAACCCCAACGGAAGCATAGGCAGAAGAGATGACCAGCATGGGAACCCAACGATTACACCGGAGGACGAATGGAAAGCATGATGTGCAGGCTATTAAGGCGAAACCCAACAAACTGGGCTATCGGTAGTACATTGCAACTCTCCCTCTCTCCAGTCGTTGCAATACTTGCAACACTGGATCAGGAAAAGGGAGAGCCAAGATGTGTGGTTGCAGCCTGCACTCCTGCCTCACCACATAAATCAACTAATGTTCTGCGCATCATCCAGCTCATCCTACTTCTCATCATCATCATCAACACCCTTATACCTCCCAAAAGTCCTATGGAGACGGACGAATGGCGACAGGGACAGGCAGAAATGAGTGCCGGGAGTCTCTAATCATAACTCTGCACATGGGCGGCACAGATAAGAAGGGTCGTTTATGCATTGGGATCTAGGCAGCAGTGCAATCCGGTCCTGTCAATGCGATTGAGTAGCCCTCTCAAGGACCCACTCTGCTCACCCAACATCGGGAGGGGGCTATAAAAGATGACCTAAACACAGCCTGCCTAAAGAACCAACCTGACTGGGCAATTATAATCACAGATCAAAACAAAAACAAACTAGATAACCTCTTATGGTCGCTGCATGGAATGTCAGGACCTTCTGAATACTGGCAGAAATGAGCGGCCTAAAAGAAGAACCGCCCTTGTGGCAAAAGAGCTGGCTAAGTATAACATCGACATAGCTGCCATTAGTGAGTCCCAGCTCCCAGACGAGGGTCGACTCACATAACCGGTGTTCTGGCTGTACCTTCTTCTGGAAGGGCAAGCCTGTTGCAGAGAGAAACAGCACTTATGAAGTTGGCTTTGCCATCCTCCAATGCATCCTACATAGGCTAATTGAAATGCCTGTTGGGATCAATGAGTGCCTCATGACGCTCAGAATCCCACTGTATCACTCACGTCATGCCTTCTTCATCAGTGGATACGCCCCAACACTGGATACATACGATGACATCAAGGAGACCTTTTACACCGACCTTGACAGCGCTAACCTCTATCTCCAGAGGTGCCATCAATGCTATAGTTGGTGCCATCAATGCTATAGTTGGCAGAGAATCATAGGCAGAAATGGACTAGGCAAGTGTAATCACAATGGCCTACTCCTTCTCAGCAAATGTGCTGCACACAACCTCACTATCATCAATACCTTGTTTAAGCAGGTCGACGAGTTCAAGGGTTCGTGGCAAAGCCCTCGATCCAAACACTGGCATCTCATTGACTACATTATTGTCAGAGAAATAGATTGTCGAGATGTCCTCATCACCCGAGCCATGCATGGCTCAGACCACTGCGACTGTGATCATCGGCTCGTCAGAGCCAAGCTCTCACTTCACATCGCCCTAAAAAGACGAAGTCAACAAGCTCCAGAAGAAGTTTTAACACTAAGCTTCTGGAGGATCCAGCTGTATCACATGCTTTCAAAGAACAGCTCGAACATTTGCTGATAAACAACCCAAAAGCAAACAACCCAAAAACCTGCAGAGAAACCCTAGGCAAGGAAAAAACAATACACTAGGACTGGTTTGCTGAAAATGACCCGGAAATTGATGTACTCGTTAATGATATGTATGCTGCTTTAACTGACAACCAGAACAACCCACAGTCTTAGACGAAAGCTGTGGCCCAGCGTGAAATTCACATTCTGAAGAACGACTGATTAAAAAATAAAGCATATAAAACACCAAAAAACTTGCAAATCAACAGAAGATGAGCGAATTTTTCAATTCCGCTAATATATTTTATGGGTCAACCACACATGGCACAGCCCCCTCCACTCATCCGACAGTAACTCCCTAAGTAAAAACGAAAAAGGCACCGTTCAATGCTGGAAAGAGCATTACCATTCGCTGACTACCCAGCAGGTCCCTAAGCATCCAGAGCTGACCCAGCTCAGCTATCCTCCATCTTTGGATGAGATAGCTACTGCCATCAAACAGATGAAAAATAACAAAGCTTCAGTGCCTGATGGAATCCCAGCCGAGGTGTATAAAGCAGGAGGATCTCTGCTTACCAGATTTCTCTACTCTCTCCTGGAGAATATATGGGAAGAGGAGGAAATCCCCCAAGCTCTTAATGACGCTTTATCGTCAATATCTATGAGAACGTGGGAGATTGGTCAGAACTATGGCAACTACCGTGGGATCTCGTTGCTGTCCATAACTGGCAAGATTATTTTCCGAGTCCTCCTAAACAGACTTGTTCCTGAGGCGGAAAACTTCCTCCCAGAAACTAAATGTGGTTTTAGACCATCACTTGGCACCACTGACAAGATTTTTGCTGCCCGCCAGATACAGTAAACGTGAAAAGAACAGCGTCGTGACCTGTATATGGCCTTCATCGACCTTACCAAGGCCTTCGACTAGGTCAACAGGGAAGCCCTCTGGCGGACCCTCAGCTAGGTTCTGGCTGCCCACCAAAATTCATCGACATTGTGAGGCAACTACCACGATGGCATGAACGGCAGTGTCCTGTATAATGGCACCCAGTCTGAGTTCTTCCACATCCAAACATGGGTAAAACAAGGACGTGTACTGGCACCAACTCTCTTTTCCATTTTATTTGCTGTTTTCTTTACTTATGTCAGTGCCAATTTAGCCTGTGTGGTTAAAATCCAGTACCGGATGAAGGACTTTTCAACATAAGATGACACCAGGCAGGAACAAAGGTGTCGGCAGCTTCCATTACTGAAATTCATTATGCAGACGACCTCACCCTCATATTTCACAATGAATGCCACCTACAGGAGATTCTGAACATCTACGCAGCTGCATATGCACATTTCGGCCTCGAGGTGACTGTATGTAAGACTTAGATTCTCTTTCAGCTTGCCCGTAGATCAGCCACAACTCCACCATCCATCCAGCTTAACGATATTACCCTCTCTAATGTTACCCACGTTTAATATCTCGGCTCCTACCTGTCCACCACTGCGGACATCGATGAAGAGATTCAAAATCATCTCAAGCTTTTGGCAGACTGTGTACCCGTGTCTTCAGCTTTAGGGAGCTGAAATTATCTACAAAGTTGCACGTATATCGAGCAGTGGTCCTCCTCACCCTGCTATATGGCAGCGAGACACGGGTCTCATACAGGAGGCACCTTAAGGCACTTCGCTGGGAAGACAGGAGAACAAATTCCAGTATTCTCGCTGACATCGAGGCCACCATTATCCATGAACAACTAAGCTGGACTAGTCCATGTTATCCACATGGACGACAGTAGACTACCAAAGCAGTTACTTTACAGTCACCTAACGAATGGTAAATGTAAGACTGGCAGGCAACTGAAAAGGAATAAGGAGAGTCTTAAGACAAACCTGAAAAAGTGCCAAATCGACCCTCTCACCTGGGGGACGATTGCTCTACACTGTAACCCTTGGGGGAGCACCACTCGAGAAGGTGTGAATACTTTCGAGTTAGCACGACTGCATAACGAGGCAGACAAACGCTAACGCCGGAAAGACGCTACCGCCACTCCTCCTGGACTAGATGTAGCCCTCCACACGTGCAACATCTGTGGACGACCCTGCCGGTCCCGTATCAGCCTCTCTAGTCACCTCAGAGCTCACCAACGAAGGTGACATCCTTATTAACTCCTGTCATTGTCTCATAGCTGGATGATCGTCATACTAGATTCCGAGTGACAACAAAGTAGTAGTGTGTGCAAAGACTATATTCGTAAGAGGGGAAAGCTCGAGCTTTTGGATGTGCGTATATTTAGGGCCTCTGCAGCAGATGGCGTTGGTATCTGTGAGAACGTCGTCTGTTTGTTTACCGAATGCCTCAACTTTGGTGGCGCCAAGTTTGTACACAACAGCCATGCCTCACCTGTGTTTCTTGTGCAGTAAATCCAAAGAAATTCATCCTACTTTTATATTTCATCGATTCCCTTGACAACAGGAACAGTTGAGTCTATATATAATGCATAATTAACACAATATATGAATGTTGGGGTGTGTGCCGGTTTGGCAACACTATATCGGTCCCAACGGACGTGGAGCTCAATTCCCCTGTCATCTTCGCCAATAAATGGACTATGGACTTATCCCCGGGTTGGCACCCTAATATGGCGCAGTGAGTAGGATATGAATAATAACACAAGAAACAGAGGTGGAGTTTGAGATTGAACCTTTCCCCCCTTTCGGAGCTAGATTTTATTTGGGGCCTAACCGATAGCTGGCGCTGATTCCGGCTTTGCGGCGCACGGTTAATTCAATAGCATTCGTACGAGCTTTCCTGTCTTTCGAATATAGTCTTTGAGTTGTGTGTGTGTGTGGGCGGGGGGGCATTTCATATTTCCTTCATGAGCTAATAATACTTGAATATTTTTTCTGGTGTCGTAACACTTTGTCTTCATCTCCCCTAAAAAGTTATTTGTCTACTACATAGTCAATATAGTTCATCAACGATGTTTGGTCAGATTTGATGCCATTGTGGCAGAGATATGTTTTATCCCACACGCACAACACATACACACACACACACACACACACACACACACGCAAGGTAAAGGTCGTAAGAAACACAGCGCACACTTTTACTTAATACAGTAACTTTTGATATTGACTTGATATCCTTTGGATGGATAATTATGGGCTAAAAGTATGTGCGTGAGAGAGAGAGAGAGAGAGAGAGAGAGAGAGAGAGAGAGAGAGAGAGCTCCCTGGTCATGGCGTCATAAGGTAGAACACGACAGTAGATCACCAATATTTAGCACCAACAAGATACGCCCACAGTATTTCCAGCCCAGGTGTGTTGTCAGGTATAATTGGACCAACGTATTCAACTGAACCACACTGTGGGATAGTCCATATCCGTCTTATTTTCATTAAGTCTAACTTTTTTGTATTATTAGATAGAAAAATCTATAAATTAAATGTTTTATAATTTCTCTTTCTATCTTCCTGCTTCTCTCTCATTCTGTTTCTCTCTCTCTCTCTCTCTCTCTCTCTCTCTCTCTCTCTCTTTCTTCCCTCTTTTTTTATTGTTCCCTCTCAGTCTTTCTAGCTTTGTTTATCCTTTTATCTCTTTCCTTATCTCTATTTTCCTTTCTCTCTCTGTGCATATATTAATTTGTCTGTCTGTCTGTCTGCCTGTCTTTCAAGCTAACTCACACACACACACACACACTCTCTCTCTCTCTCTCTCTCTCTCTCTCTCTCTCTCCCATTCTCTTTCTCTATCACTCTCTCCCTAAACACTCGCCATTTATCCTTTTCATAAGGGGCAAAACTTGCTGCCGCCACCACAAGCTCAAGGACGAAGTTTTAACCTCAAGTTTGTTGAGTGACCTTGTTGAGGTAATTAAGGAGGACGCCCTGGAAACAGTCTGGAGGAAGAGGTGGCGGTGAAGGGAGGAGTTGGTGGTTAAGGAGGAGGTCGTGGTGAAGGAGGACATGGTAGTAAATTAGAAGGTGGTATTGAAGGAGGGGGTGGTAGTGAACGAGGAAGTGGTGATGAAAGAGGAAGTGGTGATGGTGATAGGGAAGGTGGTGGTGAAAAGGAGGTGGTGGTGAAGGAGGAGGTGGTAGTGAAGGAGAAGGTGGTGGTGAAGTAGGAATTGGTGGTGAGGGATGAGGTGGTGGTGAATAATATGGTGGTGAAGGAGGAGGTGGTGAACAGAGAGGGCGTTGGTGGTGAAGGAAGAGGTGGTGGTGAAGGAGGAGTTGGTGGTACGGACGGAGGAAGTGGTAATGGTGCATGGGGAGATGGTGGTGAAGGAGGAATTGGTTGTGAAGCAGGGGATTGTAGTAAAAGAAAAGGTGGTGATAAAAGGGGAGGTGGTGGTGAAGGAAGAGGAGGGTGTGAAAGAGGAAGTGGTGGTGAAGGCGGAAGTGGAGGTGGTGAAAGAGCAGGTGGTGGTGGCGAAACAGTAGGCGGTGGTGAAATAGGAAGTGGTTATGATGAAGTGATTGTGAAAGGGGAAGTGGTGGTGAAGGAGGAAGTGGTGGTGAAGAAAGAAGTGATGATGGTGAAAGGGGGGGAGGTGGTGGTGAAGGAGGAATTGGTTGTGAAGCAGGGGATGGTAGTGAAAGAAAAGGTGGTGATGAAAGGGGAGGTGGTGGTGATGGAGGAAGTGGCGGTGGTGAAAGAGTAGGTGATGGTGGTAGTGAAAGAGTAGGTGGTGGTGAAATAGGAAGTGGTGGTGAAGGAGGAAGTGATGTTGGTGGAGGAGGTGGTGTTGAATGAGGAAATGGGGGTGTAGGAGAACCTGGTGGTGGTGATGAGGAGGGGATGTGGTGGTGAAGTAGGTGATGGTGAAATAGAAGATGGTGGTGAAATGGGAGGTAGTTGTGAAGAAGGAAGTGGTGATGGTGAAGGGGGAGGTGGTGGACAAGTAGCAGATGGTTGTGAAGTAGGAGATGGTAGGGAAGGGGGAGATGGTGTGGATGGGGAAGGGGTGGTGAAGGAGAAGATGGTGTTGAAGGTGTAGTAAGTGGTGAAGGAGGAAGTGTGATGAAGGGGAATTGGTGGTGACGGAGGAGGTTGAGGTGATGGAGTCGGGGGTTTTGATGGAGAAACAAGAGGTGTATGAGAAGGAGAAGGGTCGTGTTTCTTTGGCGGCCAAGAAACAATCTGGAGGAGGTGGTGGTAAAGGAGGAATAGGAGGTACTGAATGAGGAGGAGGAGGAGGAGGAGGAGGTTATAACGGAAGATAAGTAGGAGATCGTGGAGGAGGAAATGGTGGTGAATGGGGAGGTGGTGGTGAAGGAGGAGGTGGAAGTGAAGGAGGAAGTAGTGGTGAAGTTGGAGATGATAGTGAAGGAGGGAGGAAGTGGTGAAGGAGGAGTTGGTGGTGAAGGAGGAGTTAGGGTGAAGGAGGAGATGTGGCGGTGGGAGAGGTGGTGATGAAGGGGGATGTGGTGGTGCAGGAGGAGGTGGGGTGGAGAGGGAGGTGTGGGGATGGAGGAGGTAGTGGTGAAGGGGAGGTAGTTACAAAAGTGGGGGTGGTGGTAAAGGATGAGGTGGTGGTGATTGAGGAAATGATGGTGAAGGAGGAGATGGTGGTGGAGGGGAAGGTGATGGTGAAATTGAAGGTGGGGTGGAGAGGATGGGTGTGTAGAAGGAATGGTGGTGAAGGAGAAGGTGACAGTGAAGGAGGGGGTAGTTGTGAAGAAGGAGGGGGTGGCGAAGGAGGAGGTGGTAGTGAAGGAGGAGGTGGTGGTGAAAGGGGAGTTGGTGGTGAAGTAGAAGGTGAAGTTGAAGTAGGAGATGGTGGTGAAAGGGGAAATGTTGGTGGTGAAGGAGGAATTTCCCATAGTGAAAAGGAAGGTGATGGTGAAGTTGGGGGTGGGCTGGAGGAAGAGGTGGTAATGAAAGAGAAAGTATTGGTGAAGAAGGAGTTGGTAGTGAAGGGGGAGGTGGTGGTGAAGGAGTAGGTGGTGGTGAATGGGGAGACGGTGGTGAAGGAGGAGGTGTAATTGAAGGAGGAAGTAGTGGTGAAGTAGGAGATGATAGTGAAGGAGGGTGGAAGTGGTGAAGGAGGAGTTAGGATCGAGGGGGGGGGGATGGTGAAGGAGGAGGTTGTTGTTAAGGAGGAGGTTGTGGTGAATGAGGACATAGTGGTAAGGGAGGAAGAGGTGAGGAGTGAGGATGTGGTGGTAAAGGATGGAGTGTAGGAGAAGGAAGAGGTGCTGAATGAGGAGTAGGAGTAGGTGGTGGAAGATGCGGAGGAGATGGTGGAGGACGAGGTGGAGGAGGATGAGGAGGAGGTGGTAAAGGAGAAGGAAAGGGTGGAGAAGGAAGAGGATGGGAGAATATGAAAGTGAAGGAGAGGAAGACAAGGAGGAGGTGGGGGAAGAATATGGGGAAAGTGAGTAAGGAGGCGAAGTAGAAAGTGAAGAGAAGTTAAAGGAAATGATGAAGAATAAGGAGGAGGAAGAGGAGGAAGAGGTGGTGGTGGTCAGGGAGCAGGATATTATGGATAAGCAGTATGAGGGGGAACGAAACGAATTATGACATCTATGTGAAGGATGAGGAAGAGGAGAAGTAGAAGGAGGAGGAAGAAGAAAAGTAGAAGAAGGAGGAAGAAGAGAAGTAGAAGGAGGACGAAGAAGAGCAGTAGAAGGAGGAAGAAGAATAGAAGTAGTACGCGGAGGAAGAGAGGAAAGAGACAGATAAAGAGGAAGAAGAGGAAGAAGATGAAGAGTAAATTATAAAATCAATAAACATCTAATTCTCAAACTCACTCTCTCACTCACTCATCCACCTCCCCACTCTCACCCACACACTCATTCTCTCACACTCCCACACCCACTATCCCCCTCACATTCACTCTTTCACACTCCCACAACCACTCTCTCCCAAACACTCATTCTCTTACACTCCTTTACCCACTCTTTCACACTTACTCTCCCACACCTCCACACCCAATTTCTTTCTCTAATTCTTATTCGTGTTTTCTCATTCACTCACTTTTACTCTCATGCCCACTCTCTGCACCTCACTATCACTCCAACTTCCATTTGTTGCCAATTTCTCCCAAAATTCCACTCCCATTCTCACTCCCTCCTACACTTTCCCGTTCACTCTGTACTCTCTCTTCCAGTCCTTCAACACTCCTAGGTTCACTCTCTCTCACACTCAATCTCTCTCCCACACTCCCCCACTCTCCCTCACCTTCACAAGAGTGGTTCCCCGTGGCGCAGGGTAATCACAGACTGACTATGACACTTTTTTGGTCCATGACTCAAAAGGGCGAGGATGGGGGGAGGGAGGGAGGGTCCTATACACCTATTTCACGTGTGTTAACTAAGCCTAGAACATCTAGCAAACATTTCTAAGATTGCAACTTGCACAGGCTGTTGAACGCTGATGGTAAGCATTCAGCATAATATCTCACGGAAGCCAACTATAATTCTTTTCACTGTGTTTAATGTGATTCATAGTACAAGAATAGCTTTAAAATGCTTGCCATATTTCTAAGATTGCAACTTGTATATTCTCGTACAAGATTCTTTGAACACTGCTGAAAACAGCTGGCAACTCAAGGCCGTTTGTTTACTATAGTACGTAGTATAACATAATACAAGGCGATCTTTGGTGTAATGGTCAGCATGGTGGTCTCGCAAGCGAGCGGACCCGAGTTCGATCCTGAGGCAGGGTAAAACTATGGGCAAGTTCATTTACGCCATTTGCCTCTGTCTACCCAGTAGTAATCTGGAAGCTGGATGTTAATCGATATGCTGATCGTATTCCATAATGGTTAGCCCAGTGGCTCTCAACCTGGGGGCCATGGCCCCCCAAAGGAGCCACGGCAAGAATTTAGGGGAGCCACGGCGAGCTGTTATAAATTGCACGTTTCCAAATAATGTTGGGAATCTGAATTAAACAAAACTTGTATTACTTATTTTGACTTGACAGAAGAGACTTTTCATTCTTTTTTTGTCATTTTGTTTAATCATAACGACAATACAATTTTAATATTTACATACTCTGGTGCTATTTTTTTTTTTTACGGATTATTTAAGATTTCACAGGTCCAGTCCCTGTCTGTGTGACAAGCACTGGACCGAGCTGCTGAACTGACTTGCTCAGTACGTGTCCGTGTGTCATCCCTTTGCAAGTGATGATAGGACCGAATGATCTCAGTCTGGCCTGGGATACCATCACGAAAACAGTTGAGTGTATTGTCTCTGAACCATATATTGTGTTAGAGCTTGACTCAAGCATAATATTCTCCGTAATTGATGTTACTTATTTTGTTTCATAATTCATGTGGTCGCTGCTTTACGTGGGTGAAATATTTGTACACTTCCTTTATTAATTATTTCCTTATTTATTGGTGCCATTGTTGTTCATACTCATTCTTTACTTGTATAATCCTACCATTTTTAGTGCTAAATTGGTATGACTCACTAATCTTCTCATTCTTCCAAGTTGGGCAGTGCTTGGCAAAGGAGGCGTGTTCTTGCTTACAGGAAGTACACTTCAGCTTGCTAGCTTGAGTGTGAATGTAATAATAATAATAATAATAATAATAAACGGTGTATTGAAAGAGCTTGGCAGCCAGAAGGCTGAAAATATACAGTTACATATTTGGGGAATGGGTTTTACCTGTGTGCATGTTTGTGTATGACTGTATGTGTGCTTTATGTGTAAGTGCATGGGCGTGTTATTTATGTGAATGTGTGTGTGTGTTTGCCATTCTAACTCTTGTCCTATTTATCTGTCCTTCTTTATCATTCTTTAGTTTTTAACACTTGTCTGTTTGTCTGTTCTGGGAGAAAAATGAAGGAGAACCATTGGGTTAGCCAGTGCAGTTGGCGCGTTGTACGGTTTTCTCGGACTATTCCTTGACACTGGGTCATGCAACTCGTTACTTATGGTGTGGTTGTTGTGTTGGCGACAGCTTCTACAACTTATAAAAAATTTACGACTAGGTGGTCCTTGGGCCTGCCATTCTCGTTACACGAGGGGCTACCATTATAATATAATACGCAAAAACAAAGCCCAACCATTAATTAAGAAACGGCGTAAGTAACCAATCACCGATCACTTTTACATTTATTCATAATTTTTACTACGTACTATAGTAAGCAAACGGCCTTGAGTTGCCAGCTGTCTCCAGCAGTGTTCGAAGAATTTTGAACGAGACTGCATAGGTTGTTGAATATCTCTGCCCATTCTTCAATATGTATCCCATGAAGTAATGCATCATTTGTCTGTGGGTAATATAATATATAATACACTAATAATAGAAAATTAACTTACAACATTTATAAGAATGCAAGCTGCAAAAGCAGATTCAAAGCCACAGGTAAGCAAGGGCAAGAGCAATTGTGTGTGTGTGTGTGTGTGTGTGTGTGTGTGTGTGTGTGTGTAAGTGTTAGTGTTAAGTTACAAGCACTGCTTGCTCCCTCTTGTTTTTAGCTACTGCCGCTGGCTATCCCCTATTACAGGCCAAATATCTAATTCACATATACATAATAGCAGTGATTTAATTGATAAACTCAAGAAACACAATGAACCTTGTGAATTAATAAGTTTTGATGTAAATTCACTGTTCACTAGAGTACCTGTGAAAGACATACTTTCATTTCGCAAAGATAAATTACAACTGTTAGATTTAACTATTGAACATGATACTTTTCTCAAATTGATAGAGTTATGCTTAACAGACAATGTGTTTAGAGCAAATGGGAAGTTTTACAAGCAAATATTTGGCATGAGTATGGGTAATTGTCTTTCTGCTCCTCTAGCCTGTATTTATATGGAGTTTTTTGAGGCTAGATTACTACCCAATATAGTGGACTTTATTCCTCCATGGTATAGATATGTAGATGATGTTCTTTGTCTTTGGCCTAGAAACAGTGACCCATTGGAATTTTTAGACAAGCTTAATGATAATGTCCCAAGTATCACATTCAAAATTGAAAGAGAAATAAATGGATCCCTTCCATTCCTTGATATGCTTATCATGAGAAATGGCCAAAACTACAAATTTAAGGTATACAGAAAGCCCACACAGGTAGACAGTTTCATACACTTTTTATCGAATCACCTAGAGTCTACCAAAATGTCAGTTTTTTCTGCTAGGTTCTTAGGATGTCTGCGAATTTGTGACTCTGAATTTATTGATGATGAATTGAAACACATTCGTTCCATTGCACAAAAACTTGGGTACCCTTCAGTATTTGTTGATCGTTGTTTAAAAGGGCTAAAAAATCCTTTCATTCCTCTCAAACCAGGCAAATTCCTACACTTAAGAATATTTTGACTCTGCCCTATCGTAATGAATTTGTCCCGTTAGTTCGGTCCCTCAAGCTACTAAATATTAATGTTGTTTTCAAGTATGACTCAACCATTACCAATATGTTAATAAGAAATAGCCCAAGTTTGAATGTAAATGGAAGTGTTTATTGTATTCCATGTTGCAAATGTAATTGTAATTAAGTAGGACAGACAGGAAAAACACTGCAGCTCAGAATCAAACAACATAAGTACAATATCAGAACAGCATCTGAAAGCTGTGCCCTGTTCGTTCATGTTAGGAATAATAATCATCCCATTGCTTGGGAAAAAAGCTTAGAAGTATTCAAATCAACTTGTGTCACAGAAAGACTTCTGGTTGAAGCTAGTTTGATTAAGGAATTAAAATCAATAAACATTAGTGATGGTCAGTTCAAAACTGATAATATGTTACATAAATTTATTTGTCAGTGGCCCAAGGTTAAAAATGCTTTGAAAATCTTTGATCTAGATGTAGGATAGTTATTTTGTGGGTCCCATATTTTTGACCTGACCTGACTAGTCAAGTCGACCCTTTCTCTTTAGCTCCTCTTCGTGTGTGTTGGTGTGGGGATTAGTGGATGACATCATTATGACCTGACCTCATGTTTAATAAGGTCACCCTGTATATTTAAGCCTCTCTCTGTCCATGTAATCCAGTTGCCTCTGAAGATGTCTTGAATAAAGACGAAAGCTAAGGTGCTCCGTTGTTTCCGTTTTCCCGTGTGATTTTATCAATATATATATATATATATATATATATATGCTGATAACCACAAGGAAAGAAGAAAACACGAAGTTCCCAAGCGCTTTCGTGTAATTCACATCTTCAGGGGTGAGTACAGACTAGAGAGTAATACAAATCAAGGTGTATATATACAGAGGAGGGTGAGACCAGGTCCACAATGGTCAGGTATTAGGTAATGACCTTACTAATCTTTAAATAGCACACAACGGTTGGTGGTCAGGTCAGATGGTCAAGTGACCCGGCCTTCTCACCTGATCACAAATCTTCTTAATTACAAAATTGTCCAGCTTGTACATGCCGTTACTCAAATTCATGTTGGATGCTTCGGTATGTTTAATAAGACTAGATTCTATGATGTTCCTACTATCAATTGAATTACATGGTAATATTGAGGAGGCATTATCCCAGTCAATGCAATGCTTGTTATCCCTCAAATGAACAAACAGAGCATTGGATTCCTGGCCTGTCCTAACACTGTATTTGTGTTGTTTAATTCTAGTTGCAAGATCTTTACCTGTCTGGCCTAAGTAAAACATATTACATTCCTTGCAAGGAACTTTATAAATGCAACCAATTGTGTTGTTGGGGGAGTTCTTGATTAACATTTGTTTAACAGTGCATGAGTTTTTAAATGCCACATTGACGTTCCAGGTTTTTAGCTGTGCAGGAATGTGTGAGAAATTTTTGTGAAATGGTAATATTAAGATATTCTTATGGTCATGGGTGGGCTTGGGATCAGTTCTATAAAAAGTTTTCTTAGTAATGTTTAAGCATTTGTCTATGAAAGATCTAGGGTATTTAAGGTTTGAGCCAATATTATATATATATTTGTATTCCTCATCGATGAATTCCGGACTGCAAATTCTCAAGGCACGTAAAAACATTGTTGAAAATACTGACTGTTTGACTTTATTATGGTGGGCAGAATAATAATGAATGTATGAACACACATTAGTTGGTTTTCTATAAATACTGAACTTAAAAGTGTTACCTATTCTGTGTATCAGACAGTCTAGGAATGGCAATTTACAGTCTTGCTCTAATTCCACAGTGAATTTGATCGAGGGGGCTAAGTTGTTAAGTTGTGGTAGGAAAGCTTTTAGGTCCTCATTACATGGCCAGAGACATAATACATCATCAACATATCTAAACCAGACTGCTGAGGGTGGTAAAATATTACTTAATAGTTTCTTTTCAAAGAATTCCATATATAGGTTGCTTAATACAGGTGAGAGTGGATTACCCATTGCCATACCAAATTTTTGAGCATAATATTCCCCATTGAATTCGAATTTGCAATCCTTAATACATAGTTTGATGAGTTCGATGAAGTCGTCTTTCGAGACAGGCAGTGAAATGTTATCCAGGGAATCTATGAGGAACTCTAGTAAATCATCAACTGGGACCTTTGTAAAGAGTGACGTTACATCAAAGCTGACCAGTTTAAAATCATGATTAATGTGTAAGTTATTGAGTTTATCAACCAGATCCATATTATTCTTGATATTGGAGTTAGAAATGTTGCCAACTAGGGGATTTAAAAACTCATGCACTGTTAAACAAATGTTAATCAAGAACTCCCCCAACAACACAATTGGTTGCATTTATAAAGTTCCTTGCAAGGAATGTAATATGTTTTACTTAGGCTAGACAGGTAAAGATCTTGCAACTAGAATTAAACAACACAAATACAGTGTTAGGACAGGCCAGGAATCCAATGCTCTGTTTGTTCATTTGAGGGATAACAAGGATTGCATTGACTGGGATAATGCCTCCTCAATATTACCATGTAAGTCAATTGACAGTAGGAACATCATAGAATCTAGTCTTATTAAACATACCGAAGCATTCAACATGAATTTGAGTAACGGCATGTATAAGCTGGACAATTTTGTAATTAAGAAGATTTGTGATCAGGTGAGAAGGCCGGGTCACTTGACCATCTGACCTGACCACCAACCGTTGTGTGCTATTTAAAGATTAGTAGGGTCATTACCTAATACCTGACCATTGTGGACCTGGTCTCACCCTCCTCTGTATATACACACCTTGATTTGTATTACTCTCTCTAGTCTGTACTCACCCCTGAAGATGTGAATTACACGAAAGCGCTTGGGAACTTCGTGTTTTCTTCTTTCCTTGTGGTTATCAGTAGATCACGCGCACCTACACTTGCATATATATATATATATATATATATATATATATATATATATATATATATATATATATATATATATATATATATATATATATATATATATATATATATATACATTCCCCACCTTTAAGTTCATAAAATACGTGAAAACCCAGTCTTAATTATAATTCTTTTGAACCGCATATCTAAGCTGAAAGCAAATATATCTGAGCCTCTACTTTCTTTTAATTACACTAATTAAGCCACTCTCTGACCGCTCGTATTGAAGTATTATAGTCATTGATTTACCTTTGGTCTAGTTGAGAGAAAATTATAATTAATTATAATTCGTTTTATCTACTCGTCAGGTACAGTCCGCCAAATATGCACCGACCCCACCCTGGGCCTCTTACTCGCAATTTTACCTGGCAATACTTAGTAAAATAAGTTTGTATGGAAAGGTGATTGTGATTGTTGGATCTATTTTCGGTTGTATCACTGTCAGGATAAATATTAAACAATCCAAAGGTAGAGTTTTATAATAATAATCTATTCATTGTTACTTAAGATCATTAGAAGTTTCCAAATGTTCGAATATTTGCTAAAATAATGAAGAAAATTTGATCTAAGAATATTGTGGTAACCCTCGTTGTAGTTGAGTTGCCAATTCATTAATATAATTTATTTATTATTTAAGCAAATATAAGACCATTTGGAAGCTTTTCATGATCTTAAATAACAATGAGTAGTAGGGTGTGTCATAGGAGGGAAGATCAGCTAAAACTAATGGCCCATCACTTTTTTGGTAGATTTTAGTGTATATAAACAGAAAATAATTTCAGTTTCAATATTTTGCAACCTTTTGCTAGGTAAATTTTAGCGTGAAATTTATCGAAAATCTAACGTACAGCTGCATTAGTGCATTACAATTAAATAGTGAACATTGCTTTCTGACTTCATTCTTTAACAACCCAACTAACAATATTTTTTTCTGTTTCAGATTCTGATGCATTTATAAGTTGATAATATTTGCGATGGCTGCTTGTGTCAGGACGAGGAACCAAAAATCCAGCCATCTCAGTCACTATCTTGGATCTGGGAGAGAGCTCCTGAAGTCGGAGTTGCCTACATTGAGAGATGCTTTGAGATACGGTGTTTTAATCAGGCAAATCAGTGAAAAGAACCAAAGAACTTACACAAACAAAGACATTGCCAGTGATATGACCAAAGCTGTCTTGGCACAGTACACTCTGGCTAACGCTCAGTTCAAGCCTCCAGTCATAACAAGTCAGAAGAAGATTAGTGAGAGACAGGTAGCCAGTTGGGAAAAGGCAAGAGATATCTCTCTTGGGAGAGGAAAACTTGCAGTTAAGGACAGCTTTGCCAAGCAACTGGACCAGTTATTTGACATAATTACTTACAAGTGCCCAATTGTTCTCTGTCCTGAGTTTGGATGCGATCGTGACTGTAAATCCGAGGCCCACATCTCCTGGCATTTGTCAAAGCACAGAGAGAGAAGACTGGCAGTATAGGGGCTCTCATGATTTCTAGCCAAGATATTCCGGAGTCCAAGAGACAGGAGGCTGCCACAGAGAGACAGAAGAGGAGAAGAGTTGCCGAGGAAAAGAGACTTGAGAAGGCCCAGGGTGAGGTAAAAAAGGCCGATGATTGGAGTCAAGCTGATTCAGAGTTTAATGACTTCCCCATGGCTGATCCGAGTGCTGACCAGGAGAATGGTGACTTTGTCCCTAACCCAGAAAATAATGATCCCAAACCTTCCAGGCATAAGATTCGAAATAGGAAAGATATCCCGAGCATAGCTCTGGCCAGCATGCGACACCACACTGGTCTCAGAGAAACTGCAGAGATAGCAACAGCTGCCTGGGTTGACGGTGGTTTGATAACACCTGATGATGTTCACCTGGTGATAGATCATAACAAAGTAAGGAGAGCTCAGGAGAAACTTGTCAGTAACCTAGAAGAGGAGTTTGATAAGGGATAAGAGAAAATGGAATCAATTGTTTGTTCTTTGATGGGAGAAGGGATGACACTAAAGTGTTCATGAAAGTTGGAGATTCTGACAAGTTGTTCCCTGCCATGGTGAAGGAGGAACACTACTCCTGCTGCAGTGAACCAGGAGGGAAGTATTTGTGGCATTTCACTCCAGAGAAAGATGACATCAGGAAACCAGCTGAGATAGTGGCAGATAACATTGTGAACTGGCTCAGAGAGAGGAACGTAGACCAGACCCTGCAGGCCATTGGAGGGGACAGCACCAACACGAACACAGGGTGGCAAGGGGGGGGGTCATACAGTGGATAGAGCGGAAGATTGGGAGGAAGCTGGTCTGGATTGTTTGTGACCTCCACACCGAGTTGCCACTCAGACATCTGATCCAGGAGCTGGATGGCAAGACTCTTTCAAACAACAGATGGTCTGGTCCTCTTGGCAAGATGCTGGACTCTGCCACTGAGTTAGAAATAAATCCGAGCTTTGAAAAAATCACAGTTGGCCCTCCACTCGTTGAGCTTGCACATACTGT
Organism: Homarus americanus; assembly: GCF_018991925.1. Lineage (NCBI taxonomy): Eukaryota > Metazoa > Arthropoda > Malacostraca > Decapoda > Nephropidae > Homarus > Homarus americanus. The sequence goes on from NW_024716703.1 coordinate 5,862,175, forward strand.
CATTGACGACCTGAGTACTGACCAGTACTATGGTTACATGATTTGCAGTGCCATCAAAACTGGGGTCATGCCTGATAGACTTGCTTACCTGCAGATAGGTCCAGTCTCACATTCTAGGTGGCTCACAACGGCTCTCAGGTTCTGCAGAATTTGGGTCGCTCATCATAAACTGAAAGGGAACCAGCTTCACAACCTGAGACTTATTGTCCAATTCATCGTGAGTGTCTACTTGCCAAATTGGTTCAACACCAAGGTCAAGTCATCGTTCTCCGAAGGTCCGAGGCATGTTCTCTTCCAGCTTGAGCTCCTGAGGAGTCAGCCAAGGAAGGTTGTTCAGATTGTGGAGCAGACTGTGAGGAGATCTTCCTGGTATGCTCATCGAGGCAGTTCTGCAGACAATGCTCTGCAGTAAGGATGAGGAGGAGAGAAGAGTGGCAGTCAAAAAGATCTTGGATATGAGACTTATGAGAGGATCTGGGCATGACGAATCAGTTGGTGACGATTCCTTCAGGGTCAGGAAGACTCCTGAAGTCAATCTAGGTGCCAAGACCCTCACTGATCTCATAGATCTGGATAACATCCAGGCTGGCAGTGAGCCCCCTCTTACCTGCAGCCTCACCAATGTTCAAGTCAGAGCTTTCCTGGACAACCCCATGCATGTCCCTGCCTGGCCCTCGCACACCCAGAGTATAGAGCGTTGTGTACAGCAAGTGAGCGAGGCCAGCAGTCACGTGTACAGCCAGGAGAGGAGGGAAGGCTACATCCGAGCTCAGGTGGTCAACAGGGAGGTGATGAATAGAAACAGAAGCAAGAAAGACATGTTCTCTATGGTGTGCAGCAACACCGGGTCGTAGTAGTAAAACCGGTTTTTGTATTTGATGATTTTGTTTTCTAAAGGAATATTAAATTTAATAAGTGTGTCAAGATCATTCGTTTCACTATTCTGGATCATTTTCATCCTAATAAATTAACCTGATACATTTACTTTACTTTATATAAGCTATTTAGTGGTGTTGGTAAAGGGTGGGAATACTGAATTTTCATAAGATTTCAAGTTAAAATTTACCTAGCAAAAAATAAAAACTTTTCAAATCTGAAGATATCACATGATTCTGCACATAGAACTACATCATTAATACCATGGGCCGATTTTTAAAACTCAAAAAAAAAAAATTCGCCTCCGTATGACACACTCATTGAGTAGTTTATTATAATAAAATTTCTACCTTTGGATTGTTTAATATTGATCCTGACAGTGAAACAGCTAAAAATAGATCCACCAATCACAATCACCCTTACATACAACCACCCTTCACCAAGTATTGCCAGATAAAATTGCGAGTAAGAGACCACCGTCGGGTCGCTGGATCTTTGGCTAACTGTACGTAATCAACCCTTCTATCCACGCATCAAATAGAGGGTGAGCAAATAGAATGTACCTCATTATAAATACGTGTAACCTTGAAATTATTTAACATATTTTTGTTTTGTTTGCAAATAATTCGAGGAGAAACTTTGGAGTTTACAGCAATATGGTTTTAACTACGTCACAAAAAGTGATGATCATCAAATTGTATACTGAAATAGAATCTGTGGTATAGACGCAACGTCGCTACTGTTGTAACTTTAACTTCAGAAGAGCTCCAACATCAAAATCAATTCACCGTATTGTGACTAAATTAAAGGAAAACAAAACAGTATCTACACAAATAATGCATAGTTATCAGTATTCCTCTACCCTAATCTATCATTCTGCCTCAGTAATAACATACAGTAGATATCACTCTTCATTCTCTTACTCGCTGTATATATTTTTATCTTTCAACCTAGAATAGAGTTTCTGTTTAATTAATGTACACTATATATTCAAAATAACCTGCACAATAATTAAAAAAATCTTCAGCGTCTGCATTGCTTTTTTCCTTATTTTTTGTCTGTTTTTGTTGTTTTCTTTTATTACGGAGATGAATTTAGGGTTTTTCTTTTTGTTTAAACTCTCATGCACATTGTTTTCCCAAATCAATTGTTGTGTTTTTATTTTATTTTGTTAATAATTATATACAGTATATATATATATATATATATATATATATATATATATATATATATATATATATATATATATATATATATATATATATATATATATATATATATATATATATATATATATATGCTAGCGGAATCGCCACCCTCGGAGCTCCGGGAGGCTCCACATTGACTCACTGTAGTGCATTAAGGTGGACCACATTTTTGGTTTTGCCATTAGCAGCAAGTATCTACAGATTTTTGTCAGTTCCCACTCTGGCGAATCCAACATAGAACAGTCCATGAGAGAAGCAAGGAAACACCAGGTTTAGGCTAACCATCTTTAGGGACTGTCCCTGGCTTTTGTAGATGGTCATGGCAAAGCTCACTTTAACCGGGAACTGAAGTCGCTTGAACTCAAATGGCAGGTCAGTGGAGATGAGAGGTATCCTTGGTATAAAAACGTCCTCTCCTTTAGGTTTTCCTCTTAGTATTGTAGCTTCCACTACATGTGGCATCATGTTCTTCACCACCAGTCTTGTGCCATTGCAGAAGATTGGTGGTTCAAGATTTCTTAAGAGCATTATAGGAGTTCAAATTTTAAGAGTGAGGTGGTGAGGAGGCATTCCAGCGGGCTCCAAGGAATTAAGGAACTCTGCAGGGTACTGGACTGCTTGGTCCTGGTCGATTACTGTATCAACAGATTTGAATGAGGTCTCACTGCCTGGAAGCTGTCTGAGTAGAGTCATGTTGATTTCAGCCACTGTTTCATTCTTTGGTGCCAGAATTGTACGCTCACGCAGCCACTTGTGATCCTTGTAGTGGTGGATAATGTTTGGGTAGACCATGTTAGTGAGCTCAGTTGAGGACTTTACAAGATTTCCACATCCTTGAGGAATGATTATTTGTCCTTCTGAATGAACAGGGAAAGTTCCATTCCCAATCTGTAGTAGAAGGTTTGCAAACCATCCAGCATCCTGATCACCTTGTAGATGTACTCTCATGATTGTGGATAGGGTGAGTGTCTGAACACTTCTCCATAGGTATGATGCCTTGAGGCACGCATTCAGTTCATCAGCTGGAGTGCTTCGAGGAATGACAGGTAGGGTCTGGCGAAAGTCTCCAGCAATGGCCATTGTAATGCCACCCATGAGCTGGCCATTTTCTCGTATGTCTTGCAAGGTCCTGTCCAATGCTTCAAACGCTAACTTGTGAGACATAGTGCATTCATCCCAGACTATGAGGCTGCATTTTTCTAAGAGTTTTGCCTTTGCCGATCCTTTTTTGATGTTGCACACTGGATTCTCATTGTGAGCGAGGTTGAGAGGCAGTTTAAAAGTTGAGTGTGCAGTACGTCCTCCTTCTAGTAGTGTTGCAACAATGCCTGAGGATGCCACAGCAAGAGCAATTTTCCCGTGATAACGTACTTTGGCCAACAGAAGGTTGATCAGGAATGGTTTTCCTGTCCCGCCAGGTGCATCGAGAAAGATCATACCTCCCTGCCCCGCTTGTATCGCTTGCAATTTCTGTTCATAAGCATTTGCTTGATCAGGCACCAGGTGAGGCTCATTTTCTTCAAGAAAATTCATCAGAACTTCAAGTGAGTAGTGTGTCTCTCTGAGCAACTCCCTGTTTGCAACTACTGTTCAGCTCCCAAAACTTCTTCTTCCATCAATAGTTCATTAACGGTGTATGTAAGTTCCACTACAACGGTACAGCAAAGTATATATTTTTAGCATTAAACTCTTATTATTTTATTGTCTAATCATCACTACGTATAACACCACCCATCATCACGACATATAACATCATCCATCATCACTACATATAACACCATCCATCATCACTACATATAACACCACCCATCATCACGACATATAACATCATCCATCATCACTACATATAACACCATCCATCATCACTACATATAACACCACCCATCATCTCTACATACAACAACATCCATCATCACTACATATAACATCATCCATCATCACTACATACAACACCATCCATCACCATCACTACATATAACACCATCCATCATCATCACTACATATAACACCATCCATCATCACAACAGATCGGTAAAGCAGTTTCCGAGTCTCGTGCGGACACACAAACATAAACACACAAACAAACACACAGACATACTTCTTTGTTATATATATATATATATATATATATATATATATATATATATATATATATATATATATATATATATATATTAATTTTATTTAGTTCTAATGGTCACCATAATATCTAACTGTATTCCTTCTAGCAGTTCAAAGACTCATTTGTAGACTCGTTCCACCAGTTCGAAAACTCGTCTAGTAGTTCGGAGACTCATTCCAGCAGTTCGGAGACTCGCTCCAGCAGTTCGGAGATTCATTCTAGCAGTTTTAAGTCTTAAACTAAATGAATTCTTGTTCCTCACTACACATGTAAACTAATCGCCACCAATCTCATTGACCAAGACCTATACATACCCATTCTTTGACTGTATTGCCGACCGAAGATTTTTTTTTCTTGTTTTCTGCCCCAACTTACTTCAGTTTTGACTTATGCGTGTAAGTTTTATCTCACGTGAACGTGCAAATATCATCTTCAATTTCTTCCTCTAAATTTATTTGAGTTTATTACTATCGGTCACTCTGTTCCTCTCTGGTTACGGATTTGCAAAGATCCTTACAGTTATTTTCTCCTTTTGCTGTGGATACAGAAACGCAGAAATTGCAATTGAAATATTTTATTGACAAAAAACTATTGCAGGGGCTTGCAAAAAGTTATAAATGTTATCACAATACAAGAATTATTTTTACACCAATTACATAATTCATTTTGACATGAACACTGTACTACATTAAAAGAACAGTTAACCTTGGAGCAAAATTTTTATACTTTGCAAGAATTGTTTTAATCTTTCCATTATTAATCATCCAAAGCAAACTTGTTTCTTTAAAATAGTGATCTCACTGTTCCTGTATGGTTGGATATTTTCACATCCTAATACATAATGGTGCAGTGTATGTGCATTCCAAAGATGACACAGTTAACAAGGTTGACCCGCCCCTCCACTTACCTAACATAATATTTGTATCCCACTCTTAGTCTCATTATATCAGTATCAACAGATGTTAAGTTAGTCCCATAAGTTACATTGGTGTTTTGTAAAAGATACAAATAAAGCTGAAACTCTTGTTACATAAGGCAATCACTTCTATTTTTGCTTTTCCACTTTCTTCTCTTTTTCTTTTTATTTCCCTCTTTATCGTTCAAATACTTACTTTGTTAACAATATTTATATACATCTTTTCTGCAACTTTTTGGGCCAGTTTGTCAGCCATTTTATTTAAATGAATCTCCAAATGTGATGGAATCCATACAAACTGCATAGCGCATTCCATTTCTTGCATTACTATGACCAGTCGCTTACAGAAATTAACAATATGAACGTTAGATGGATTTTTACTCTGCAAGGCTTCCAATGTACTTTTACAATCAACAAAATATATGTTTCTTTACATTTCTCGAAAGCAACCTGAAGTCCTTCACAAATTTCGTGTAGTTCAGCTAGCATGGATGAGGTGTTGTTACTAATTATTTTACAAACTGCTTTATCTGCATAACACTCATTGATAAAATATTCCCTTATAAGACCACCACATCCCGCTTGACCGTTAATTAATACTTATCCATCACAATATATATGTACAGTGTTTCGCCTGGGAAAAACATTTATTTTCTCTAAAAAGAGACATTTCGTAAATAACTGGGATGCAAATCTTCTTTTTTACCCTCAATCTGTAAATTAACTACTGTAATGCATCCTTCCTGCCATGGTCTAAAGTTTAGACCATGGCAGGAAGGATGCATTTAAGGTTTAGACTCTATACCTTAAATACTCCATCATAACATTATACAGTAGCCTTGCATACTTGGACACATTGCCAAGATCAGTTCTTTCATTTAGGCACATTATTGTACGGGAGAATCTATTGTCTCCTCCTCTCCTAATGATCCTAAGAGTAGCGGTTACAGCAAGTTACTTTACTCTACTGTATGTTCTATATTTGGTAGATCTTGCTCCATTCTCATTATTTCAATTCTAGTGTTCCGTTGACAACCTAAAAGGATTCTCATGGCCTCGTTTTGCATCACTTCAAGCTTTTGATTAACTCTCTTACTGTACATTATAAGGATGGGAGCTGCATAGTCAGTAACTGAACGTATAGTACTGATATAAACCATCCTTAAAATAGAAATACCTGCGCCATTTTCTTTCCTTGCCAAAGCTCTTAAAGGTCTTAAACGTCCTTTACATGCATTCTCCAGGTATTATATCTCACGTACTTTACTGTTGGACTTATACCCAATGCACATCCCGAGGTATTTGTAAACAACTATTTCTGGCCTTAATCCATTCAAAAATAAATCCGTTTGCTCATAATTTCTGACCTGATATTTAGTTTTTCATTGTTAATTATATGGCCCATTCTACTGTACAACAAAGTGTATCTAAAGCCTCTTGCGTGTTTCTCATACCTTTACACTGTAAAAGAATATCAACAGCATATATTACAACCTGTGTGTCTCCAGGAAATTCGTAGCGAGCCATTATGTTCATCAATATGTTGAAAATAGTGGGGCTAAGTACACCTTCCTGTTAAGTCCCCAACTCCATCTCTCTTTCTTCTGAGTACCAACCCTGAAACCTGAAAGCTATTCTGTTACTCAAGTAATCCACAATCCATTTCAGCAACTTCCCAGAAAACCCTAAATTAATTAGTTCCTCAAGTATGACTTCCTTATTTGCCCTATCAAGGGCCTATTTTTAATCTACAAAAGTCCTGCATGTAGCCTGGGAGTTATTCAAACACTTTACAACACAGTCTGCAGTACTTCTCCCTTTCATAAATCCATGTAATTTGTACGCCAAGAGATTTTCCACTTTATACAACAATCTGTTTAATACTATTATTTTCATCATTTTACGAAAATCCCCATTGTTCTTTGGTATTGGTGCAATTACTGTTTTCATCCACTTAAGAGAGATACAACCTCCATTATAAGACATATTAAACAAATCTATCAGGCCATCTCTAATAACAGCCAGACAGTTCAGGATATCATATGTAATTCCATCATCACCGGGTGCTGTAGACTTTCCCTTTTTAATCGCATATAATAACTCGCCTCTCGTTATAGGAACACATGTATCATCCTCCAGTGTACACCGACTTTGTACTAACTCACGCCTAAGTCTACTCTTACTTTGTAATGAGGCCTGCACACTTGGAGGTAAATCGGCAAAACTAGTAGTCCCAGCCCATTTTTAGATTAGATTGCCCCCGAGGGGGCTAGTTTATTGGGCACCCCCTTACATCCTGTGCAAGGTGAAGCACAGAAGCGTTTACAGCGCCCATATGGGAAGCATACGTAGTTCATGCTTGCCTTTATGACTCAAGCATTAAAGGCGTAAAAGCCTGAAGGGTCATGGGTTTTGTCAGCAAGTTACATAAAGTGACAGAATGATGAATGTGTGGGGGAAAATTCCCTGTACAATTTATCTGTTTATGGCTAAGTGTGGCAGGTCCCTAATAATGTCAGGTGCCAGGCCTGTCACTAGGAGGAGGGATATCTGGTCAGGGAGGGAAGAGGTGTTGGTAACGGCTAGGGACCTGTAGGAGGAGGTCATAGGGCAAGTGAAGATGTAGTGAGAGAGGGTGTGAGAGTCGGGTTGACCACAAAATTTACAAACAGTGCGGCCAGGCTCAGGGTTGCCAATGTACTAGGCGTGGCGAAGTACAGTGGGGGTGGAGGTGATATGGTGTGGTGGGACAGGTACAGTAGCGGTGAAGGGAGGCACATAGGCATTGACAATATTGAGGGTCATACCTTTTAGTGTGATTGCGATGGCGTGTGCGTCGGCATGCCAGTGAGGTACGGGTAGCCTGTGGTGGTGTCCTCAGTTCCAATAGGTAGCCCTGGTGGAGACAGCACAGACACAGGAGCGGGTGCGGAATGCGGTGGGTGGACATGTTGAGGCACCACGTGTTGTGAAGATGAGGCAGGACTTTGCTCAGGGGCAGCAGGACACACCAGGGCAGGCCCGATAGGCGCTACAGCAGTAATGAAGGCCGTCGGTGGTGGAGTAGGCTGTGAGCAGGGGGGACTCACAGGCGGACTACCAGCTTGTGTCAAACCATAAGAGAGGAGTGACTGGGTGGCAACAGAGGGCAAGAGTAGGTCGGAGATGGTGGTACAGAGTGAAATGAAGAGTTTTTCAATACTGTTAGTAAATTCTTGGAAGAGGGATATAATGTGTCATGTCACTGGAGGGGGGGTTATGGGGGGGGGCACCGGTGAGAGCAAAAGGCCTGACAGCATCAGAGTAGAGATGGGGAGGAGGCCTAGTAGTAGTTGAGTTAGGAGACGGCTGGTAATGCTGTGTTGCAGCCAGGTGAGGCCAGGCAGGGGCAGGTGTTGTTGAAGAAGGAGGCATTGCTGGAGACAGACGGGACGCAGAGGGAGGCGGCCCGGTAGACTGGGGGGAGGGGGGGGGGCGTTGTGGCAGACGCGGCCTTAGGGGAGGCTTTTCCCCTGGGACAGACGGGCGATTTGAGCATTGCCGTGAGTTAGCATTGTGACGGCCGCCACAGTTACAACACCTGGGATCAACCACATAGCCCACACCACCCTCATTAAGGTGGTCTTTGAATTTATTGGCACAGGCGGCGGAGTTATGGTTACGTGAATAGAAGCAGAAGCGACATCTGGGACGATCACGTCGGCATCAGGCAGTGAAGGTGTGACCCCAATGAGAACAGATAACATAAAATGCAGGTCCAGGATGATAGGGTTCTGCGTAAAGTGGAGGGAGGATTGGGTGGGCCTCCACAATGGTTGGGCATTCCCTTCCCTTCCACTTGACAATGACAGCAGCTTGTGGGCTGTTCCCCCGGTAATGTCGACATATACTGAGTATACTAGAATTAAAGTGCATCTTCGATGTCAGCATATAGGGGGAATCGTTTCACTAGGATGTGGCAACATTCATCAGCGTCTACTGGGGGGAGGGGGGGGGGGGCGCCCGGACAACCCCGTCAAAGCCAACAGCACTTATTGTTTCATAGACCTCAGGAGTCTGACACTTGATAAAGTTCCGGTTCTTACCTTGTCGGAATTTAATGTTGAAACCGTGTTGTCTGCAGTGCTTCATCAACCAATTAAAGCGTTCCTCTACGGTTTTCACCGAGTCCTTGGGAGTGTGCAGATTCAGCTGGTTGGCAGAGGGCACTGAGATAGGGTCCGTGGCATTGGTGTTTCCACTCCAGCTAGTGTTTCCCATAGAAACATTACTGTCACTGTCATAATCACTGGGGTCTGACTCTTGAAGGGTGTTGGATTCAGTATGACCAGGCGAGATGGCGATGGCATCCGTATCAGAGATGTCTGCGTCCATGAGAGAGCCTCTTCTGGGACTTTTAAGTCGACTCCCCATGCTGGCAAAAACTTGCCGGCTGAGGGGACTTTTGTGAGACGATCGGGAAGTCAAGAGCACCTATGGGCACGTCTGTCCCCTTACGTGGTTACACCACGATTGTCCCAGCCCATTTTCTACTAGGTAAGTTGACTGGCCCTGCCCTGTGGGTCAGCGTAGTTGTTACCCTCGCTTCGAACAACTCGCACTTTATTCATTTCCTTTCATGTCACCCAAGCTCTTGCCTTTAGCAATTCTCCCAAAAAAGTTTGTACAGTATTTAGCCATTGCCTCTTGCTGGAGTTCACTACATATTTTGTAGTTTCTTTCAGCACTTCTTTGATTACATTATCATTTAGATTTGCATTCCAATCTCTTTGCACCTTTCTATGAAGTTTACTCCAGCCCTGAACCAATTTGTTTTTAATATACATTTTACGTTTCCCATTATTTATTTCTTCTTTGTAACTATACTTACTTGTCGTGAAAACAGAATCAATAATATGTAATAAATCATCATAAAAACTATCAACATCATTTGGTTCATAATGTTTTAATACATGTGGAATAAGAGCGAATGCTGAGATAGTTAGGGATTTGCTTAGTGATCATTTTGCATTACGAATTACTATACATATTAACAAAATACAGAAGTTAATTAATTAAGCGGAAAAGATATTGGTTGTCGGAAGACAAAAAAGAGGAGCTTCTCAGTACTATACAGGACTGCATAGTAGTGATCAGTAATTCGTAATGCAAAATGATCACTAAGCAAATCCCTAGCTCTCTCAGAATTCGCTCCTATTCCACATATATTAAAACATACTGTGTAATCTAACCTTGTTCCATGTATGTGAGTAGGTTCATGATTTCCCAATATTTCAATATCATCAAACTCCTCCAATAAATGTAACCATCTCCTTCCATTTATATTGCTGGGTCCCATAGTACCAAGGACTTCGTGTCTAGCATGAATATCACCAACCCAAACACATATAATCCAAAACAGAATGCCGAGAGAGAGGAACGTCAGAAAGCGAGAGAGGAACTTCAGAAAAGAGAGAGTTGGAGGAACGTCAGAGAGAAAGAGAGTTGGAGGAACGTCAGAGAGAAAGAGAGTTGGAGGAACGTCAGAGAGAAAGAGAGTTGGAGGAACGTCAGAGAGAAAGAGAGGAACGTGATAGAGAAAGAGAGTTTGAATTAGCTAAGTTGCCCCCAGAAAAGGACCTAGAACTGAAGGTTACTAGTGTGCCCTGAAGAATGCAGTGATGGCTAGGGAAACACTGAGTAACACTGAGTTCGTTTATTGTGGATGAGAGAAATACAAGCGGTGACCAGCATGTGCCATGCACAGCTCACGCAGTCAGACTGAGGCGCCTTGCCATATGGCAGCCTCGGGGCAATGTTGCCACATAACACGTGCAGTGTTGCCACGTGATAATATATATAGATGCTACTCGGCACAGTAGCTTATGTACAGGGTTGCTACTTGGCACAGTAGCTTATATACATAACCTACATCTCCCTCCCCCCTCACGCTCATAGTCTTTGTCTTGAGCGGACTTCTTAGTCCTAAGTCGCTCCGAGCGTCGAGGTGCACTGTGGGGCGGATCCTCGTGAGGTGTAGGTGACTCGTCCTCGGTCAGGGGGCCAGCAGCAGGGGGTGGGACTGGCTGGAGGAAGCGGTGGTTCCTCCACCAGACACGGCCGCTCGGCATCCTGACCTTGTAGTCCCGCGACCGGCCGACGCCCATCACTATGCCCACCTTGTCCCAACGTGTCGTCGTCGGGTCCTGGACGCGGGCAAGGGCACCAATCTCCAGCGGCTGAAGAGGGCGGGCACGGTCGTCATACCGAGCCTTGGCGTCCTGGGCACGTGTAGCGGTGCGGCGGTAGCAGCTCTCGGCTTTGGTCTGCCAGTCCTTCGCAAAGGCCTTGGCGTGTGTAGGAACGCAAGAGCGGAGAGGGTGACCATACAGGATCTGGGCAGGGGAGCGTCCTGTGTGGGTGGGAGTGGACGCGGGTTCTGGGCAGCTCCGTGTGGCAGCGCCAGGCGCGTCGCTCGTCGACTCACGCACCCTGCTGGCGGTGTAACGAGCAGCTGGGATCTGCTCGGGAAAGTCTCTGGGCACCACGCCTAACTCCTTGCAGTGCTCCCACGACAACAAGGGTGTAGCGAGAGTAGGCTGCACGTCGATCCATCCGTGACACGACCTGTCGCCGTAGGTGATCTCTGCCTGAAAGGAGCCCACAGCGTCCGGCATCTGGGAACCGTCCGCATTGTAGTACTGCAGCTGCGGCGGTGGTCCCAGGCCGCGTTTGGTGAGGCCCAGTTTCTGGAGGTGCATCAACCCAATCACCGTAGTATCGGCGCCGGTGTCCGGTATCACCTCGATGTGACCCGACACATCACCGTGTGTGACGGCGACGCGGATAGTAGGGGAAGGGGTAGCCCTGGAGCGTGTGGTCGATTCCACCCTCCTGATGTGACTCCGCTGCTGCTTGGGGCTGCGTGGGCCATCTGGAGGGGGCTGTGTGCGAACCACCCCGAGGGAAGTGCGCTGCTTTCCTCCTCGTCTCGGGCTTTTGGGATTGGGTTGGCGGCAGCACTTGTCGTAGTGTCCATAGCGACCGCAGGCCTGACACTTGTGGCCTCGTGCAGGGCACCTGTCTGTGTTAGACCAGTGGCCCTTACGGTCACATCCACGACACAGTGCGTCGGCGGCCGGGCAAGTCTTGGGGCTGTGCTGCTTTCCACAGCTGCCACAGGAAGCACTAGGCGGAGGCGTGGAAGAACGTGTGGCAGCCTTCGCGTTGTTGGCCGCCTTCTTATCCTTCTTGTATTGTGAGATAGCTCTCACAGCAGGTGGGGCCCATAAGGCAGAGGTGGCGGACTTAGTGGCCTCGTATGACCGACATTCAGTCACTACCACCTGGAGTGTGGAGGAAGCGTCCAGGGGGATGAGTCGCTGCATCAACTCCTCGTGCCTGACACCTGTCAAGATCCCGTGCTTGATCCAGGCTTCCTCACATTCCCGGCTGTGCGCCTTGCAGACGTCGATCTCCTCCGACAAACTCTTCAAGCGTACAAAAAAGTCGTCAAAGGATTCGTTCTCCGCCTGCTTGCAGCTGGTAAAGGCACGGCGACGCAAAGCCTCGTTGTTCCGACCCTTAACGTGCTCCTGTAAAAGGTCGAGCACATCCGTCACTGAAGAGGTAGAATCGGGAGGCACTCGCAACGTGTGCTCCAAAATTCTCTGGGTCTCCAGCGACAAACACATCCGCAGTTGGATGAGCTGTTTGTTTGGAGGCATGCTGTCAAGGTCCACCATCGTGGAGTAATCTGTCCAACGCCGCCTCCACTCACGAAAAAGCTGAAACGTGACGTCTGGTGAGAGGGCGGGTGGGGGTTGAACAGATGCCTTGGGAGCTGGAGGACGCTGGTGTGGTGGAGGAGGGAGTGTACTGGTGCCTTGAAGCGCGCTACCTGCGAGTGAGGGAGGGTGGGTTAGCGCCAGGGTCGCCAATAGTGCCTCAAAACGCAACTTTTCCTCGTCTCTTCGTGTCTCCTCCCTTTGAAGTTCCATCTCTCTGCGTCTCTCGTCCCGGTCGTCCATCCACTTCAGAATTGTGGCAATGTCCGTCACTGGAGGTGGAGGATGAGAGTCTGCGCCCGGTGGAGGGGAAGGTGGTGGGGAGTCGTGTCTCCCATCTTGACGTCCCTTCTTACCTCCCATCTTTGTGTGTGCGTGGACTGCACTGTTTAATATATAAAGTGGCGCCTCAACAGCTCGAACCACATATATATGACATAAACAGCGCGAAAATCACGCCTGGTCTGTCCGTGAGTGGGTGCGTGCGTGCGTGCGTGTGTGTGTGTGTCTGAGAGAGCGGAGCGTGGTGGACGGCGGTCGGCGGAGGCAGAGGCAAGACCAGTGTCCCACCGGATGTCGCACGAGAAGGGTGTGCGCCTGCGTGCTCCGTGGGTACCACAAAAACACAGGCCAATGCTCAACTCAGCTCTAGACACACACTAATACACTGACACTAACACTGGCACCGTCACTAAAACGCACTGTGACGGAGCAACACTGCACATCGCGGCGAAACACAGCGCAACACAACACAACACACTGAGTCGACGCGCATCACCGGCAGACGTAACTGTCGGCGTTGTTCCCACACATTGTAAATCCACAGATCCTAGACACTGCGCCATGAAGGTTACTAGTGTGCCCTGAAGAATGCAGTGATGGCTAGGGAAACACTGAGTAACACTGAGTTCGTTTATTGTGGATGAGAAAAATACAAGCGGTGACCAGCATGTGCCATGCACAGCTCACGCAGTCAGACTGAGGCGCCTTGCCATATGGCAGCCTCGGGGCAATGTTGCCACATAACACGTGCAGTGTTGCCACGTGATAATATATATAGATGCTACTCGGCACAGTAGCTTATGTACAGGGTTGCTACTTGGCACAGTAGCTTATATACATAACCTACAAGAACTAGCTAGGATTAATGCTTCAAGTAGACCAGAATCCTCAGGCCATATACAAGACAATGTGGTAAAACCCAGCTTGCCTGTGTACCGTGAAGGAGAAGACATCGCCTCCTACCTTGTTAGGTTTGAACGGGTAGCTGAGCTGCTTGGTGTGGACCCAGATAGCTATGCTGTAAGGTTGGGTAGCCTACTGAGTGGTAAGCCAGTAGAGATTTACACTTCCCTGTCTGCCGACATCACCAGAGATTTCTTCTTGTTGAAGCAAGCTCTCATGCGAGGATTTAACAAGACTTCTGACGGTTATCGTGTTGATTTCCGCAGAACGAAGATTAGAGCGGGAGAAACGTACCAGCAGTTTTCGATTCACCTGGGTCGTTTGTTTCAACAATGGCTGGAGACATCAGGGGTTGATGAAACCTTTAAGTCTCTCTCTAACTTCATGATATTAGATCAGTTTTTGTCTTCTCTACCTCCAAACTTGAGAATTTTTTATCAAAGAACACCAGCAGGCGACGCTTGGAGAAGCTGTGCATCTTGCCGACAATTGGGCGTCTGCTCGCAACGCCTACCCCAAGTCTTCCCCTCCTGTAGTAAAGATTGCGAAGCCTCCGTCCTCCGAGGAACCATCACCAGGAGTACACAGGAGTAATTCATCAGCCGTGCGGTGTCACAGCTGCAGAGAAGAAGGGCACATTCGTTCTTTCTGTCCCAGGAATCCCCTCGCCTTCAAGACTGCTGACACTCATCAGCCCAGCAACAAGGTCGGATTCTGTTTGGAAGACAGGAGCTGCCCCCTTTATTGTGCCAGTGGAGCAATAAATGGGTCTAGGGCATCTACTTTCATCAGGGACACTGGTTGCTTGTGCATTATTGTCTCTGAGGAAGCCCTGCCTGACGCTGACATTTCCAACTGCCCGAAGGTTAGTGTCTCCGATTATTTAGGTCGTGTTGACCAGTTCCTTGTTGTTAGGTGCTACCTGCGTTGCCCATATTTCACTGGTTGGTCTAATGTGGTAGGAGCTCCCATTAAATTTGCTAGTGTCCTCATTGGTAATGTTCCCGGTGTTCGTGACCCTAACGACCTGGAACCTTTAAAACTCTCCTCGCCACCAGCACCAGTCTCCTTGCCACCAGCACCAGTCCCCACGCCACCAGCACCAGTCCCCACGCCACCAGCACCAGTCCCCACGCCACCAGCACCAGTCCCCACGCCACCTGCTGACGACGACGACTCGCCACCTGCCGACGTCGCCTCGCCACCCTCACACGCCGCCACGCCTGCGGCCAAGGTCCAAGCTGTAGAGACACGGAGGGCGAAGGTGAAACGAACGCATCCTCTGATTCTGCCGAATTTGTTGCCACTGACTGTGACGCCCAAGGAGTTTGCCAAGCTTCAAAACTCGTGTGCCACTCAGAATCGGGTAAAGGAGAAGGTGACTTCCGGGGAGGAGGATCAGGTGAGAGATGAGTCGGTTTATAAATTTGTTTTTATTAATGGGATGTTACACAGGTCTTGTGTGTCATCCAAGCAACCAGCCAAAGTAGGTCGGGTTTTACTTGTTGTCCCTACTGTTTGTAGTAGTAACATTCTCTCTGTAGCTCACAAGAGCCCTCTAGCAAGTCACTGTTCTCGTAGGAAAATTTATAGGAAGGTTGCTGATCAGTTTTACTGGCCAGGTATGGGAGCGGATATTAGAGCTTTTTGTAGGAGTTGTGATCAGTGCCCACGTATGTCCGCCAAGAGTAGAGTCCGCCCTGTTCCACTTGAACCCGTACCCGTCATTGCAGAACCATCTTCTCAGGTAGCTATAGATTTTGTTGGACCGTTCTCATCCCCTTCCTCTAAGACGCCAAAAATAACGCCAAGCTAATTTGTTAAGGCAATATAATTGCAGGACCTACATTGCCCGTGTCCTTGACGACGTTCCCAAGCTGGAGTTAGTCGAGGCACTACCCTGCAAGAGTTCCTGTGAAGTTCAGGCGCCAGACTCCGATGATCTCGGTTGCCAGTTGCTGATAATACCTGACGAGATAGAAGAAATCTCTACAACTGGAAATAGGCCCAAACTTAAACCTGGACTGAAGTGGACCCCACGTGCAGTTCCTTGATACGGCCTTACGTTTTGGACATCAAGTTCCACCTATTCTTTTATGTGACCCTTCTTTATTTTGATATGTGTATTTAAGCATTTGTTGTAAGATGATTATGCTTTGTGTACTAATCTTAAGTTTTAATCTACCTTACAGTAGATTTTTGTTGGGGGAGCTGTGTAAGGGCGGAAACAATCTTCCTGCTCGTTACCGCTGCTAACTCTCTCGTTTGCTGGTGCGCCCAACACTTGGGGGGGGAGGGGGGGTTGGACAGAGGTGAGAACGGCAGCGGCTAACTGTATCACCGGCAGATTCACCCCAGCCGCCATAAAGTCACTATCTAGCTACCCCGCTGTTTGTCAAATTCTGGCTGTGATCTCATCATAGGTCCTGAACTCGTGGGCTGTTTTCCCAGACCTTCACCTGTCGACTGTCAATTCTCTGGACATCAACCACTACCGCTGCTCCTCTCCACCGTCGGTGCCCCCGGTGTTTCGGCTGCTGTATCAAAACATCGGCCGCTGTCGCTTGAGTGAGGTTTAACGGACGCTTCCACCTGAGAGTGGATCACTGTGTTCTGGAACCTTCCTCAGGGCCACTGTCGTAGGAAATATCTGTTCATTGTTTGATTATATTGTTTGATTCCTTTAATTGCTGACTCCATTTAATAGTTTCCTTCCTTTAATTGTTTGCTTCCCTTAATTATTTGACTCTTAACTGTTTACTGCATTAATTGTTTGACTCCCGTAATTGTTACTTGATGTTCGTTGAGTGGTGTCAGAGTTTTGTGTTTTATTTTTTATAGTAAAGAGATGTCAATCTCAAACGGTTGTTTGATATTCCTCAGAAAACCATGGTCCTTGACTTTCCTGTATTAAGATCCTGATTAGTCTGGTAAGGGATTTATATCCCTGTCCCAGGCCTTTACAATGGGTATCAAACGATTTTGACCTTCATTGCTTTGTAAAAATAGAGCGTTTGGCCCCAAATCATTACGTTTTTAAAAATTAGTTTTTTAGTACTCTAACCGTGTTTACGTAAATAAATCATTTAATTTCCGACACTATTATGCATTTGCGACGAAATGGTAAATAAGAAAAGTTTCTTATAAATGCCTTTTAAGTATGTTACACAAATATTTTTTTTTCGATTCTATGGATGTGAATAACTGCAATAATACCATTCACCCTATTTTGGGCCAAGAATATTAATGAACACACACAAAAAGTAATGTGAATAGGGGCAAACACTTTAATAATACCCATTTCTGGCGTAAATCATCATCCTACACCCTTCTAAATAAGTTAACTCACTGGGGCTGCCTCCCCAACATGCTAACTGCTTAGGAACTATTTCTCTACCATGTAATTTACTAATCTAAACTAAACCTAACCTTGTCCTAATGGTAGGTAGGGTTAGGCCCTAGCCTTACCTCATATAAATGTGGCATAAGATAAAAATAATGTGGTTCAAAACGCAATAATACCCTTTATTTTCCCCATTACACTTACATCTGTTGCTCCTTTGGGAACCAGTGGAAAGATATATGTGGATGAGTCCTCTTGTTTGTTTTACAAAGTACACAGTTTTGTCCACGTTACAATTTCTCAATAATGATGGAAGATGAAAAAGTTTTTAGCGGAAGAACGAGAGTTGGGGATTTGGAAGGCTGGAATATGAAGGGGCTCATATATCGAAATCTTTATACATTCAATTATTTCACCCTACAAACATGTATTTCATGGACAACATATCTTTAGTTCATGTTTACTAAAAGCAAAATATAATTCCTATATATTACTGTTATAATAAAGTATACTTCTCAGTTTGTGTAGGGAAGACTATGGTCACAAGATGGCTCTGGCCATTAGTAAGTCTGGGGTATAACTCGCCGGTCTTGGTACAATAGTATGAGAAGCCCTGTGATTGGTCATGGTCGGGAGGTGGAAAATCTGGTGTGCTCTAGAGTCAGTTACTAAGTATACGCTGTCCAGTGCTGCCGTTTTGAGGAATATCGTCTGCTAACGAGGAAACCATATGACAGTTGGTGACGTCAATGGAGAGGCCGTCCACATTCTACTTCACAGAGACGCCATGAGGAATATATTCCTCATTGTTCAAGAAATGCATATAAAATGTAAAGGACTTAATATTTTTTTCTTCAGTGATATATATGACTTTTTTTTATCAACTTCTTTAGTATATATCAACAGATAATGCATAGAATAAATGGATTGTGGGTAATAAATGACGCGGAAAATCAACATGGGACCCTCGATTGCTGTGGAAACCACACTTTGTTCTCGTCCGTGGATATGGTAAGAGCTCTTCATCATCAGCCAAGTATCATCAGTTAGACGTACTCACAGAACTCCATCTACAAGCCGGTAAGGATATAATTATTTATGTAATTGGCATGTTATTAATCACAGCTTTCATCACCGATGTGGCAGTCACTTATACCTTAACAGTTTTCTTTTATCAGTGTAACAACAGAAATGATTAGATAAAATTAATATCCATGAAGTCAACTTCCTGCTCGGTTGGGTGGCGGGCACTGGTAAACACAGCTGTGAGTGCTAGCTCCCAAATTTGGGATGTTTTCGAGCCTATTACATTATCTGAAGGATATATAGACTTACCTACTTGTGTATAAGGACCTGAGGATGAAATAAGTATCGTCAAGCAACTTTGGTGTTGGGAACTTACTGTTTACCACACGAAAATAACTGCTTGGGGTCCCATCACTCCTGGTTGGGTGTTGTGGGATGTCAACATTGCCCCATGGAAAGTGAATTATCGCTTAAGAACTCTACAGGGAAGAGTAAAGAAAAGATAGTATGGGACGAAGTTCTTGAAGACCTTGAGTTGAGTAGTGATGAGTCTAATACGAGTGATGAAGCATAAGGGAAGTTCGAAAGTGAGAAAATACAGCTACAACAAGAGATAGTGAAAAAAGAAATTTCTAAAAGGATGGGGGAGACAAGCTGGCAAGAGGACAGTGAAAGCGGAGAAGTGAGAGAGAAGAGACAAAAAAATCTTGGACAAAAAACGTATGTGGGTGGTAATAATAATGGAAATAACAGAGCAAAGTATGGAATTTGAAGGAAGCAGACAAGAACGCACACAAGGTAATGTTGGTCGTGTCAGGAAGAGATTAATTTTTCCAGTCATGCCCGATGACCTTCCTTGAAAAATTAAAATGGGCAGTACAACTAGAACAAGAACATCGCAGCTTTGAGCCTCATTTGAAAGAAGGCACACACAAGCCTTATCTTACAGTGGGGACCATTGAGGCTGTGGAAATGTTGACAACTGTTGGGTACAAGGGATTACTGATGGTTTTGCCAGAGGAGAGCGACATACTACTTACAAAGGTTATAATCTTCAGGTACCCTGTAATACAAGATCCAGAATACTTATTGGATGACGAAAGATTTGTTTGGGTCAAGAGGCATTTAATAAGGGGAGAAGAGAGAAGCCAGGTTATTGCTCTAATGAGAGGAAAGGTTCCAGAGAAAGTGTTCATCACAGGAGCAGGGCATAGGAAGGTGGCACTATATGTGGAGGGACCAATAATGTGTCTCAAGTGTTGCAGATGGGGACATAAGGCCTGGAGCTGTCAACTGGACCCACGTTGTAGATTCTGTGGGAAGAAGCACGAATCTAGCAACTGTAAGGACAAGATCAATGCAGGAGAGAAAGTGAAGCCTTGTTGTTGTAATTGTGGCAAAACTCACAATGCTAGTTCAATTGCATGCGAGATGAGGCCACGTATGAGAAGTGACCAACAAAGGAATTATTCAGAGAACACTGAAGAAGTACGCTGTGGTTTGACAGTGACAAGACAGCAGGAGAACACACAGACAGTGGAGACAGTGATCCCTGAGAATGCCTGGCATGAAGATTCAAGAAGGATAAAGACTGCGCTTGCGGCCGGAAGAGTTGTTGATGCCAGGAACAAACAGATAATAAACAAGTAGCAAGTGAGAGTAGTGGTGCAGCCCTCCAGGTTAGTGATGAAACTGTGCAAGAAATTCTGGGAGAAGAGGTGCTTAAGATGTTTCAGCTTTTGCAAAAGTTAGGTCAGAAAATAGAAGTGATAGAGAAAAGACTTGATACCGTGATAAATAAAGAAAGGGAAACAAAGCTGTGAATAATGTAGAATTAGAAGGGAAAGAGGAAAGTGAAGAGCTCAAGCTTTTGAAAAATTCAGTGCTTAAAATAAGTATTAAAGGGAAGGAGAGGAAAATAAAGGATTGTGTAGTGCAGGGAGCAACAACTGAAAGTTTTAAAAATGTGTTGGTAAAGTGTAAAGATGCTGATAAAGAAAAACTTTGAGGAAATGGGAATCTGTGCAGGAGGATTGGGCCTTCTTAAAGAATCTGATTGGAAAGGATATAAAATGTGTAAATATTAATCATGGATCAAGCTAGCCTTAAGATAATGTCCTGGAATGTTAATGGTCTACGAAATAGAGTGACAGATGTACACTACTCTACTCTTAAAAATAATATTGACATAATTACCCTTCAAGAGACTGTTACAGGAAAGGCGACCTGCTTAAACTGTCTGGATATAAGGGATTTCATCTCTCTTCGGGTGAAGGTATAAGAGGGGTCTCAACATACATTAAGAATTCCCTACCAGCAGAACTAGTTGGAAGCCCGAGTAGAGTACAAGGAATAGAAAGTGTCTGTATAAAGTTATATTTGAAGGAAGGAGAATTGAACATAGCAAATTTGTATATTTCTGGAGGCTGTTTTGACCTCAACTTCTTACCAGATTGCATGTTTTTGGACTCAACTTTGGCTGTAGGAGATTTTAATGCTCGACATCCAAGACTCGAAACAATGAGGAGAATTAATTGTAATGGTACAGAAATTATACACCAGTCTGTATGGATAGCTTTTATAATGACTTAGTTGGGGAAATAGAAAGATATTTAACTAAGTCAACACAGAAAAAGATAAATGATAAGACACATGGGGCTAGGAAACACTGCTATACCAATGACAAAATGTTGAAGGGATGGATACAAATGTTAAGGGCAGCACATAAAGATTGGGTAAAGAATGGTAGAAGAGAAGACAATAGGGAAATCTTCATGGATATAGCCAAAATATGTGGGTAGGCTAGGGAGGAGGCAAGGGAGAAATATTGGCAAGACTTTGCACAGCACATTGGGGAGAGTAATTTTATTAGTTCTCCTCATCCAGAGGAAGAAGCTAATAAACTGGTTGACAAGTGGGCTAAAGCAGCTAGTTTTGCCTCCCTGCCTAACAGGACAATAGAAGCATTAGATGAGTGGCAAAATGAAAGAAGATTTATTTCATCAGCTCTAAATATTTGTGATGTAACATGTGTAGATATTACTCAAGATGAGTTATTAAATGCTGTTAAAAAAGGAAAATCTACAGCACCAGGCGAAGATGGTGTGACTTAAGAAATTTTGAACTGCTTAGTTGGTATGGAAAATAGTCCATTATTAGATTTATTCAACATGAGCTATACAGAGGGTAGATTACCAACAGAATGGAAGAAAGCTATAGTTATTCCTGTCCCTAAGGCAACTGGTGGATACAGGCCAGTGTCTTTAACTTCTTGTTTTTTCAAGATGATGGCGAGAGTATTATTAAATAGGATTGTATATATAGTGGGGGAAAATCTATCTTGTAATTTATTTGTTTTTTTGGAAGGGAAATGTACTTCAGACTGTGTTATAAAATGTTTAGCAAATGATGCAGACAGATGTAGAGTTTTTGTGGATTTACAAGGAGCATTTGATAAAGCTCACAGTGAAGTAGTTATGAATGAGCTGGCTGCTCTAGGGGTATCAGGAAAGTTGTTACACTGGATAGGTGACTACTTGCATGGAAGGAGAATCTGTGTATGGTATCAGGGATGTTTGTCTAAGGAAAGAGCACTTGAACTAGGCACTCCCCAAGGGGGAGTGTTGAGTCCAAGGTTATTTAATGTGTTAATGAACAAGATAGCCTCACACAAATATCCCAAAGGAGTTGTAACCATCATTTATGCAGATGACATCTTATTTCAAGGAAACTCTGTAAAAAATTTGCAAATTGCATTAAATAATTTTAGTGTTCTTTCTCAAAAGATGGGCTTAGTTATCAATGAAGAAAAAACCACGTGTGAATGTAAAGGAAGAGGAACTGAATCCGTTTTTCTAAATGGAAAAATTGTTGAGAAAGTGTCAAAGTATAAATATTTAGGAATGTATATTGGCTTTACTTGTAAAGAGGCAGAAATATATCATGTCCTCACTCAATGTAGAGCAAGATTACAGCCCTTGAAGGCTCTAGCATGTTGTGGTAAAGGTGCTGGGGTACCCATACTGAGAATGATGTATATTTCTACCATCAGATCACTTATAGACTATGCAGCACCTGTCCTCTCTTGTACTGGTGAAGGAAGGCTACAGAAGCTTGAGATCATGCAAAATGAAGCAATGAGAATAATTTTAGGGTGTCAAAAGAATGCAATGATTGAGATAATGAAAATGGAACTAGGGTTATAGAGCATTTCACAGAGGGTCAATGAAATTAATACAGTTGCAGCAGTTCGATTAATGAGAGGGAACAGTGGGGGTAAATTTGTACAAGATATAAATGATGGTTTAAAAGATAAAAGGACCTTCTGCAGGCAAGGCAAGAGAGGATACATGAATGGATTAGTAAATATTATTAAAAAATGTAATCTGGCAGACTGGTGTACAGCTGTTCAGAAGAGTTGTAAGAATCCACCCTGGGAAGAACGAGAAGTAGAGTTAGACATAGTGCCTCTCACAATGAAGAAATCATTACATGAACCAGGACAGTTAAGGGCTTTATATGGGAATAAGATTAGTAATTTGCCTAAAATAAACACATTGCATGTATATTGTGACGGTTCAGTTATGTCAAGTGGCAGGGCAGGGTGTGGGATCCTTATAAGACAGTACACAGAACAAGGAAATGATGACATCAAAATTGGACTTCGGCTGAGCAGTTTTATATCATCAACTCAAGCTGAGTTATATGCAATGTTAGTAGGATTGGAAAATGTTGTAAATATGTATAAAGATGCATATTTTTTTGTTGATAGTTGGGCAGCTTTGGATTCTTTGAACAGTGGGAGTCCAGTCTTTGAGCACATTATTGGTTCATGTAGAAAATTAGTAAATACAGTAAGGAGAAATGGCCATAATGTTCAATTTGAATGGGTCCCTTCACATGTAGGCATTGGTCTTAATGATGCAGTAGATATAATAGCAAAAAGAGCCACGAAAAAGGCCGAGATTGACATAATATGTACTAAAACCTTGAAACAATTAAGGAGCAAATTACGGAAAATACAATCAATAGAAGACAATTTCAAAAGGAATGAAATATACGAGAAAAGTGAAACAATGAAACATTACCATCATGTTCTCATAAACACAAAATTTACATATGGGAAAGATAGGAGTAGGTGGAAAGATTCAGTGTATATGAGGTTAAGATTAGGATATAAATATTATTGGGAACTTGGAGCTGAGAGAAGTGAACAGGATAAAGAATGTAGAGTTTGTAGAACATCCAGATCCCATACCCTGCCACATTATATACTGGAATGCCCATTGTTTAATGTATATAGAAATGCCCATATAAATAATGTCCCCATGCAAATAGAGTGGATGTTTAAAAATAGGAAAATAGATGAAATATTAAAGAAATATAGAAATTTTGCATCTAGAATATAACTATGTACTATAACTGATTATATGAAATATTAGGGATTTATGTGAGTCCTGAGAGGGACATTCCTGGACTGGGGTGGGGATGACTTATGTCACTTCATCCTTTTGAGATGTATTAATGTTTTTTGTATCTCAATAAACGTATCAATCAATCAATTAGTTAAATGAAATCTGTACACCCATTTCATTTGTTGCTTTTATTTTTCCAAAAGGCCAAATATACATTATTTTCCTGTGCACTTATAAAGGACTATGCGAGTAGCCTAGAACGATCATGGCAATTATTCACTGATTTAGTTATTCTTGGGTTTGCAGGGGAGACGACCACAAAAGTTGATCAAATCTCCTATTGCAGGTGGTGATGGCTGCGAAGCGGAGCTTCAGAGATGCATGGCTGAACAATAAAGATTTCCAGCCCTGGTTGTCCCGTATTGAGGACAATCCGTCTAGGGCCTTTTGCAAAATATGCAAGTGGGAAGTGAGTGCAGAGTTGACAGCCATCAAACTTCACAAAACAACAAAGATGCATTCAGTTTATGAGGCCTCGGAACAACAGGAGTTCCAGCAGGAGAGGATCCCGGTCCACCATGGGAACTATGCAGCAAATGGAGTAGCCGTAGCAACAATTCTTTTTGCTTGCTTTATAGCCGAGCACGACTTGCCATTTACCACTGCAGATCATTTAGTAGACCTCATGAAGAGGATGTTTCCTGATTCTGCAATTGCTCAAGGCATGAACATGAAAAGAACAAAATGCACAGAGGTTGTGAGGACATTAGGAAGGTGTGTCACCGAGGATTTAGTAGATAAACTTAGAGAAAATAAATTGTCCATTATTGTTGACGAAACAACAGACATTAGTACGATGAAAGCATCCTCTGTTCTTGTAAGATTTTAGGATTCAACCACAAACAGCATTAAATCTGGGTTATTAGAGGTGATCAATGTATACGGTGATGAATCATCTACAGGGTCAACAGGGGAAAATTTGTATAATTTAATTATGAAAACATTAGAAACACACCGAATTCCACATGAGAACCTGATTGGCGCAAGTAACATTATAGGAGAACACAATTCTGTAAGCAGCAGGCTACGTATCACTATTCCTGGTATAACCATATTGAAATGTATTTGTCATTCTATTCACTTATGCGCTTCGGAGGCTGCAAAGACACTACCACGGCGTTGTGAAGACATGATCAGACTTATATATACCTATTTTTCCCATAGTGCTAAACGACAACACGAATTTAAGGAATTTCAATCATTCTGTACTGTCAAACCACACAAAGTTCTGCATGTTTATCAGACCCGCTGGTTATCATTCCACCAGGCAGTTGAAAGAGTATTAGAGCAGTGGCAGCCCCTAAAAATGCTTCTTACTTTAAAAGAATCAGAGGAAAGATTGGTGGCCGTACAACAAATAGCAGAGAGTCTTCGGGACCCTTCACTTTTATTGTACTACAATTTTCTTAATTTCATATTGCCCAAATGTAACAAGTAAAATCTACTGTTTCAGAGAGTCACCAACTATGCATTTGTTACACGATAGTATATGTCTGCTTTACAGGAAACTCTTGGGATATTTTTATCATCATGAAGTTTTTCAAACGGGTAATCTTGATGCAGTTGATCCCAGAAATGAAGAAAATCACCTCCCAAAAGGCCAAATATACTTGGGAGCAACAATACATGGCCTACTGCAAAGTGAACAATATAGAGAACTCCCTAATATGGTCAAGGATGTACAATTCAGATGTCATATCTTCATGATGAACCTTTGTGTGCAATTACGTTAAAGATTTGAGTTTGGCAGTAAGTTTTTATGGATGTGTTCATTTCTGTCATCAAATAGGGTATTTGATAATAAATCCAGGAAGGAGATCCCATTCTTATACGACTTTGTGAAGGCGGTGCCCCGCATATACAGTGGCAGTATACAAGTTTTAGATGATCAATGGAGAGACTTAGATGTGATTGCTATACCACCCGAGATTAAGGACAGCAGTGACATAGTGGACGTTTATACAAAACTAGGGGAACTTAAGGACGGTGTAGGTGTTTACCAATTTAAGGACCTTTGTACATTTGCTTTGCAGGTACAGTGTATTGTCTCTTCCAGCATCCCACGCAGATGCAGAGAATATTTTCTAAATTGAATTTAATGAAAACAAAATCCAGAAACGCGATGCAAACTCCCTCTATTAATTCATTAATAGCCTTGTCTGAGGCTGTGAAATTCCAGGGTGGACATATAAATTTTACACCAAATCTGAGGACGCTAACTTCTATTTGATATTTTTTGTTCAATTAGTGTTTAATGTTCCCATGTTATGTTATAATATTATATGATTGTAGGGTTTTTGTATGTGCATATATATATTTTACCAAGATATTACAATAGTTATACCTAAATTTCATGCTTTTTAATGTCCATTAATACCCAACGAAAACGTGAGGAAAAATGACGTCATAGAGTTGAGGAATAAACGGCAGCGCTGACGCTGTCACTTCCCTGGCTGGACACGTACTGTATTGGCTGACGGGAGAGCAGCAACGAGCAGGTCGCTTACTAAAGTGACGGAATTGGGTGGTGGATACAGCAATGTAGCCCAGGGTACTGCAGGAGGACTGTTGTCGGATTTGGAGCTGTCCAGCAGCAGTGAATGTGAAGAACGGGAGCCGTTTAAGGTTGTTAATGGCAAAAAAAAGAATAAAAGGAGGAACAGAGATGGTACAAGCAGTGAAGATAATATATCCCACTTGATGGATAAGCGAAAGAAAATTGATGGTGTGAGTCATTCTTCAACCATGATCAGTACAACGAGTGTAAACCCCATTGATGGTTTAGATGGCAGCAACTCATCAAGGAGGCCACGCCTTTACTTCCCCAAGAATAATGGCATGGATTTTCATGATAAGGTAAAGTGGTCAGTTAGACTCGCTAAGCGCCATCAAGGGTATCAAGTGCTCTTTAAAGAAGGAACATATTCCTTATATTACTGTGAAGGATGAGGAAGCAGTTAGAGATCTAACTACAGAAGGTTTTGAGAATGTAGTGATGGAAAATCCTGTGGAGTCCATTTGGGAAATGTACGAAGATCATTCTTTTTGATTATCCTTTTTACCTTGACCCCGAGGATGTGTTGGCTGACGATAGATTTTTTGGGGGCCAAGAGACGTGTAATTAAAATTGTTGGAGAACTAGTACCAAAGCCGCAGCTAATTGCGCTAATCAAAGGTCCAGCGCCAGAGAAGGTCTTTGTGAGAAGTTTGTGATATAAACGGGTTGCTGTCTACAACGAATCTCCAGTAATATGCAATAAGTGTTGCAAGTGGGGGCACATGGCGTGGAAATGCCATAATGATTTTCGGTGTAGATTCTGTGGAAAATGCATGAATCTAAGGTATGTGGAGATAAAATTAAGGCAAAGGAGAAAATTACACCAAAATGCTGTTTGAGGAGGACATTTTAGGTCAGTTGCAGGACCATCAGCACCTGCTCCAGCCGCTCCCACGGGCTGACTTCACTAGACTGGTTGACGGAAGCTACCTGACGGAGCGCATAGTTCCTGCAGATGTGTCAGCCGTCATAAAAGGGTTTAAAAACAAATCACCTGGTCAAAGTCACATTAACAAGAAGATCCTGGCTCAACTCCCCGACAACATGATAGAGAGGCTTGCTCATATATGCAACGCCTGCCTCGCCTCTGGATACTTCCCTAAGATGTTCAAAATTGCCGTTATTCGCCTCATACCAAAAGCAGGGAAGCCTCCAAACAAAGTCGAAAACTTTCGACCAATATCGCTGCTAGAGGTACCTGCCAAAATCTTCGAAAAAATAGTCAACAAGCGATTGCGGATGTATCTGGAGGACGAAGATGTGCATAATCCCCGCCAGTTCGGCTTCCGCCAGTACAAAGGCACATCCACCGCCATAGCTCAGGCCTACGAGCAGATCGCCAATGCCATGACTGGCCGCCTGCAGTGCAATATAGTACTGAGGGACGTCAGCAAAGCGTTTGACAAAGTTTGGCACGCAGGGCTGCAGTATAAGATCATACAACTGGGGCTACCCGAAAATCTGACGCGCCTGCTGTGTAACTTCATTATGGACCGCAGAGCCAAAATCAAGAAGCAAGAACATTTTGGAGAAGAATTCTCACTATCGAGCGGCGTGCCTCAGGGCTCTTGTCTCTCACCAACCCTTTACACACTCTACACGGCTGACCTGCCACCCCCAATCGTCGGCAGCGAGTACGTCATGTATGCAGACGATGTAACACAGATCGTCACCTGCCCAGGAAGGTCCACAGCAAGGATGGCGCGACTCACTGCTCGGGCAATAGAGGAGATCTCGGAGTATGAAAATAAATGTAAAATAAAAACAAACAAAACGAAATTTGAGGTCATACCCATAGCCAAATTCAAGTCGGCCCCATTGATGATCGACGACGAAGAGATTGAGTACTCTAAACAAGGCAGGATGCTCGGCCTCATCATTTCTCGGACGGGCATCATTCCCCACGTGAAGGACAGACTAAATAAAGCCAAAGTCGCCGCAGCCAAATTAAAACGTTTTAAATTGATGCCTGAGAAGATACAAGTTCACCTGTACAAGGCGCTGGTGAGGCCTATGTTGGAGTACCCATCTATACCACTCATCACACTCGGGAAGACTAGACTACAACAGCTACAGAGCTTGCAAAACAAGTGTTTGAGGTCAGCCAGTGACCAAGCGCCACCCTACCAGGAGACAGTGGAAACCATCCACCTAAGAAATAAAACAGAGGCCCTCAACTTCAGGTTCCATCGCCTAGGGAAGAAGGTTTGGGACAAACTCCTGGACGACCCTCACAGCCCAGACCACCTACGCGGGGAAGACATCAACGGAGGGAGACCCCACGCCTGGTGGCCCCAGAGTCTGCCCGCACTACAACAACCCAACCCGCGACCCATCTATGTCCGCCACAGTGATCCACCTTAGATTAAAACTTAGATGATATAAATTCACATTTAACAAGTCACAATCAAGTGAGTCCATAACGTAATAAAGTATAAGATGTTTATAAACTTGTAATTGTAAAATCAATCTAGTCATTGTCTACTAAAATAACCATTGTGCAACCTCATTCTAAATCCTAGGTTAGCTTAGTTAGCCAACAAACTCTGTAATATGTAAAACAAGGGGTGTCGTCCCCCTCTGTTTAACTCATTAAATTTCTTTTCCAACCTTTCCCCCCACGACTATATGTTGTGACTTCTCCATCCCTCATGTCTGGCTGTGCCTTGAGCCCCAGCATGCCTTCCATCCTTTCCCCAGCTCGTGGGTGTGTCCTAAAAACCCGAAAGTTCAGCAATTGCAATCACGAGCTCAGTCCACTAATCAAGAGGATAAAGGTGACAATGTAGGGAGCGATGTTGCAGGGACACCAAGTGCTGTAAATGTGTGGGAAAAGCGTTTGGAAATACGAAATGCAGCAGCACAGAAGGACATAGGTAACGGGGGCAATAACCTTACAGCCCCTAACATTCTAGTAGAACTCCGTAAGGAGATTGATGAGGTCAAACAAGCAGTATTGGATATCAAGAAATTCTTGGTGAATCTTGTGCCATATAGTGATGTTGCTCTTGTTAAGAAAGATAGTTCAAAAGAAAATTAAATATTAGTAGTGTTACGAACCCCTCCACCCAGCACTACGAACCACGCCATCTAGTGTCCTGATCTACCTACCCAGCACCACGAGCAACGCCATCTAGGGACGAGACACGAGTATGACTCGTCTTAGTTAACACTCCGGGGTTTCCCTTCTCCATATCCTGGTTGTTGCGTCACTTCCTCCAAGTCTTCTTTGTGAGCTCCAATTCGAGGAGAGAGCACTTGGCTCTGGGAAGTGACCACAGGATCATCTATCCTCTAAACCTACGGTGCAGTGACTACCTACCGTCTTCTACAATACTCAGCCTTACTCGTCAGCCATCTCAGCTCCTCACTTAAGTATTTGTATCTTGTATTGCCTCCCCCACGTCCACTTGCTTCAAGATTGTTTTATGTTTTATTAATATGTATATACTGTTAATGTTTAGGTTAAGTTTGGTTAAGGGTAATTTATAAGCTGAATATTTTGTTTAAGGGATTTATGGTACTTTATTATACACAACAAAAACTCGCATCCTTTGTCTACCCTTTTATAGTCCGATTGTCTTTGTTTTTTTTTTTTTTGTTACTTGTTGGGATCTGGGTAGACGTTTAACTATATTCTAAATCCCCAACTCGTAACAGTAGAGGTGGAATCAAATATTGTGGATAGCAATCTAGAGCAAAATAGTAATCATAGTCAGTTAGGAAATAGAGTTGGTTCGGTTTCTAAAGAGAATGTAGTAAAAAAAGAAATGCTTGTTGCCTGACAAACATTCTTGACTCTGTTTTGGAATTTATGGAAAATCAAGGGACGACGTCAAAGAATGTTCTTATTTCAGTGAAGAATATGAGGAAAATTTATTCATGTATCATAATGTCAGCTAATTTCCTGGAATTTTAATAGTTTGA
>NW_024716703.1:5892673-6068921 GCF_018991925.1 Homarus americanus
GTGGTCTGACAACCCATCACTTCACTCATTATTTAAATTGTCGTGGAAATCGGCAATCTCAGATCTCGTTATCAGGTCGGTGTCATCTGTCAGGTTCACGGCCAAGCGCGACACCCCCTCTCTCAGCTGCCTCTTTAAACTGTCAAAGTTTGCCCTTCTGAAATCTGGTACTTTAGTGGAATTTTCCTTACGTCTGCCCCGAAAATCTAACTGGAATCTAATTTCTTTGTGATCGCTGTTTGCAAGTTCGTTCCCTACCTCGACATTGCTAATGAGGCTTTATCTGTTTGACAGAACTAAATCGAATATATTAATACCCCGTGTGGGTTCGGTTATATGTTGACTTAGAAAACAGTCCTGGATCGTCTCGAGAAAATCCTCTGTATGGAAGCCCTGCGCATTTCATCCCAGATAAGTCGCTCATTGACTCTATCAAGATTGGGAGGTCTATATATTACTCCTGTGATTAATTTTTCCCTACCGTTGATTAATTCTATCCAAATTGTTTCTGTATTCCGCTCAGTTTTTATTTCCTTATTTATTTCACACTTCAGATTATCCCTAACATAGATTGCTACTCCGCCTCCTTTCCTGGTCTGCCTATCGGTATGGAACAGTTTGTAGCCCGCAATTTGGTATTCAACCGGTAACTCACGTGAGTCTAGGTTGATCCATGTTTCAGTGAATGCTATTATATCGATTTTTTCGGTACATACCAAGGCCCTAATATCATCCATTGTGTTTCTCATACTTCTACTGTTCGCGTCGTAGACATTTAAGTTAGTCGTGTTCTGAGTCCTCCCCTTACCGCGTTTAGTTTTAAACTCCCTGTGATATTTGGTTCACACTCAGGATGGAGTGTGAACCAAATATCACATAACCCTCAATGTTCTCTTTGTATACATGTTGTATTGGATGTACAATGCAGCTTGGTGCTGGGAAGGCAGCATGGTTACAAGCGTTGAGTAGAGAGAGCTGGTTGGTGACGGTGCTCAGAGGAGGACCAGCTTGTGGGTCGCCATGCAGGAGCGGAGGAGGTGGTGTTACTTGAAGACTGGCTGTAGGTAGAAAGAGAGGTAGGTCACCACGAGGTTAGGTCTTATATAGCGGAGGTAGGCGTGGCTTAATAGTTGACCTCCGTCATGTAAGGCGGCGCTGGTTGACCTAGACCACAAGGGATAAACGGGGTCGGCTACTCAGCGACAAACAGCTGTTTGTAGGGGAGGAATCCACTACAGGGTATCGGTCCTGAGATAAATTGAAACAGGAGATAAAATTAATTGTAATACAGTTCATATTAATACATTTTTTTTGTTTAGTTTAACAAATTTAATGGCGGAGCTTGTAGTACAGTTTGCCTATTCTGAGTAATTCAGTCAGGTCTTGACACTGAGGGTGGTATCACTTCTCACAGCCACGCAGGACAGAGGTTCATACACAAAGAAATGCATCATATTCATTAACAGCTATAAATGTATAGAGGTCAGATTCATATGGGTAATGTCACTGTTCACTGCCATTCAGGACAGAGGTTCGTACACAAAGAGATGCACCATATTCATTGACAGTACATATACATATATGTACACACACACATACACATATACATACATATACACATACACATACACATATACATGTACATATATATACAGATATGCACACATACACACATAATACATATACGTCGGTCAGATTCATGTAGGTAATGTCACTCTTCACTGCCATACAGGACAGAGGTTCGTACACAAAGAATGCATCATATTCATTGACACTATATATAGGTCAGATTCATGTGGGTAATGCCACTGTTCACTGACATGCAGGACAGAGGTTCGTACACAAAGAAGGAAATACATCATATTCATTAGCAGTATATATAGGTCAGTGGGTCACATACATTGGAGTCATATTCTAATTGAAGACTAATCAGTGTGGGCTAGCAAATTTGGGATAAACAACAAGAATGTCCTCAAGCACACCTGATTCAATGAAGTATTTACATAGTTCAAGATACAATAAGTCAGGTGGCCTGAAGTCTTTGACAGTGTCACATTCAATAATATAGTGTTCAAGTGTATGCTTTAAAGGTTTATCACAAAGTTTACATGCTGAGTGTTCCGGTATGGGTACAGCATTACTAACTTGCCAGATGTGTCTGTATCCTAGCTTAATTCTGGCCACGACTACATCACATTGTCTGGTTCCATATTGCGGCCAGTCGGCCGCGGCGAGTTTCCCGCGGCCAGTTGGGCTGCGGCCAGATGGCGGCGGCCAGTTGTCCTAGACCCTACTCAGGTACAAGAAGAGATGAACCGGTGCACAAACTGTGGGATCTAGATACTATAGGAATAAATCCTGAACAGCCAACACCCGAAGATAAAAAATCTTATGATCATTATTTAGAAACAGATGAATATGAAGATGGGCAATACTGGGTGGGATTACCATGGAAGTTAAATGCTCCTGAATTACTAACTAATCATTGTGCCGCCAAGGGACAAGTTAAAACACGATTAAACAGACTACAAAACCCTTTCCCTATTTACAACATACGAGAATATCATAAAGGACCAACTGGCTTATTACTTTATAGCAGTGGTTCCCAAACTTTTTCTGATCATTACCCACTTTTCATATATGATCCTTATCCATGGCCCCCCTCTCCCAATCCATATCTCTGGCTGGCTCAGCTGCTGACTGGCTGTTCTAGTGTGGTGGGGCTTGGGATTTTTATGTGTACATAGCCTCAGCTTATGGCCCCCTAAATTTTGCTGGGGGGCCATGGCCCCCAGTTTGGGAACCACTGCTTTATAGAGTCACTGATAATGATCATACTATTGGTCATTATTTGCCACACTTGACAGTGAAGAGAAAATCAACCACTACTCCAGTAAGAATAGTATTTGTCATGGTTTTGGTTGTATCCGTAGTGGTAGGAGTGGATTATATTATATAAAGATAATAATATGTTGTATTTCTTATTTCTTACAGTAGAGTCCGATACCTTCACACTGATTACTTACAGGAGATTATGGCGTATCTACGTAGAAGTTCACTCCACCACTCGACATTCCATGATTTATACTTGATAAATGATGATTTAATGAATTCATTGAATTTTCAACATCCATCTAAGTTATTGGTTATACTATGTCATAACCAATCAGTCATTACCTTTAGTAATAATAAGATAGGATCACAGATACGGGCAGATAATTGCACTTACATTTATTTGTCAAGCTTCCATACAATGATTTACAATTTGCATGGATATATGATTTACTCACGTTCACGCTGTAATAAAATTAATCTTCTAAAACAGGGAATTTTCAACTTGGGGACACATGTGGTTACTCTACTATGGGTGTGACTTAACAGAGCCTTAATTCTTCAAGTGATACATTTACTGCCAGCCTGGATTGCTTTTGTTGCAACCAGGCTTCATCACAAGAACTTCTTCCCACGGGCCATAACAACAAAAAGGTACTCTTGGGTTACCACACATAGTCTCGCGTCACTGACAGTCACTGTGGACGGTTGTCGCGGCAAGTAGAACTAGTAAGCGTGACTTGAATTAACCATTAGGTGCAATAGACCAGCCTGGATTGCTTTTGTCGCAACCAGGCTTCCACACGTGATATTTCCACGGGGATAACAAACCTAGGTTAACACACTTAGTCTCGTGTCGATCACGGTCACGGTAGACGGGTGTCGTGCAGGAGAACTCTGTAAGCGTGAATTAATTAACCATTTACTGTAGGTTTGATAGGCCAGCCTGGATTGCTCTTGTCGCAACCAGGCATCCACACGTGATATTTCCACGGGGATAACAAACCTAGGTTAACACGCTTAGTCTCGTGTCGACGACGGTTCACAGGACGGAGTGCGGTGGAGGACTCTGTGTGGTGTGGTGCCCCGCTCCCTTTCAGGAGGGAGAGAGTCAAGACGACTTCTTAACTAACCCATGGCTCAGGGGATACTACTTAAAATGAGGTTTTTGGGTGTGAAGCGATGAACAGTACAACACTGTTTCACTGCCCACCCCCCTAAAGGCTGGCTGACATACACTAATTGAAAAATACATGTCCCAGTTATGCCTCGCCGGGCGTCTTATCTCTGGTAAAACAAACTTTGGAGTTGGTTGCGTGGGTAAGCCTAACGCAACCCATGACAGTATTCAATTGTAGTCATAGAGCCAGTAAAGGAGCTCCTGGTTTGAATGACTGCTTATACAAACTACCATATCTGAATAGGAACTTGGGGGATGTCCTATTAAAATCTAGAACGAATAAATATGCTTTTGTGGCGGATTTATCTAAGGCATTCTTAAGGATAGGTCTTAGGGAAGAAGACAGAAAGTTCACCAAATTCCTTTGGCCAGAAAACCCGTTCAGTTCAGGAAGTCCATTGATTACCTCCCAGTTTATTGTTTGGCTCATGTTCAAGTCCTTTCCTACTCTGTAGTACCCTTCAGCATCATTTCCGTAACTCGAAGTGTCCAGAAATAGGGCGGAACTTCTGTATGGATAATTTACAGGGGATAGTAAAAACTATGCAGGAGGCGTTGACAGTGTTGACACGGCCAACCTAGAGTGACATAGAGCCAACATGCCATACAAAGCTGGAACACTAATTATGAAACTCTAAGAGATGTTATCTCTAAATATTACACTAACTATGAAATGCCTGTAAACCAATCTGTTTTTAGAATGATTTGGGATGTAAGAACAGACATACTGAGCTAAAACCACTCCGCTTCCATGATACTAGTTCCCTTACTAAAAGATCCTTGTTGAGTCAAATATCCCTGTTGTTCGATCCTTTGGGATTAATGAGTACCGTAACAATTAAAGGAAGAATTCTCATGTAGGAAGCTTGGCGTAAGAAAGTACGTTGGAATACTCCACTAAAAACTAGCTTTATCAAAGAATGGGAAGCATTAAAAGAGGAATAAATTTTAGCCACACAAGTTGGTTTTTCAAGGAGGTTTGATTACCCTGGAAATAAGCCTCAACTACATGTGTTTTGTGACGCCTCAGCAAAGGGGTACGGAGTAGTGGCCTGTCATGTGAATGGGGGTCAATGAAGACTGATTATGGCTAAATCAAGGGTTGCACCTCTAAAAAGAAGACCTTACCCCAACTAGAATTGACAGCGGTTGAGGTAGGGACTAGTTTTGCAAAATATGTAAATGAAACAGTTTCGCTGTCTGTCCAAATCTTCATTTGGACAGACAGTGAAATCTGTCTGCAGTCCCTAATTCAATTTAGGCATATGTCATCTAAAGACAATCCAGCAGATATATTGTCCAGGGGAGCTAATGTCAAAAAACTCATGAATGACCAATTATGGTTCTTGGCTGACTTCACACGAATGGCCTGTTCAAAAAGAGTACAAAAAACGTTCTGATGAAGCAGTTGTAAACATGGACCCAGTCACAATTCCTGATCGGTCATCTATAGACATTACAAGATTTTCTTCTCACAGATTATTATCCACTTCTAAAATAGTTTTTGACCTTTTGGAAAAGAAAACTAGAATGAAATCTATTGATCCCTTGGACTACCGGATAAAACAAGTACAAGGTGATGAGTTCAAACAGGTCAAGGACTTATTGTCCACAAACGATCTTAAAATGTTTAAACATAAATTAATCAAGGATTTAGGACTGTTCCTAGACCCAAAAGGGCTTCATAAGATGTCATGGGAGGTTAGGGAAAGCTGATTTACCTTTACTTACACGCTTTCCTATCCTCTAACCTAAAGAAAGTCATTTGACAAAATTAATTGTAGACGAGGCTCACCAAACCTCTCTACATGGTGGTATGGCTGAAACTCTAGCCTACCTAAGGAAAACATACTGGATACCTAAAGGAAGACAAGCAGTTAAGCCCTATCTAAAGAATTGTATTCGTTGCAATAGATACGAAGCAAGACCGATGTCTTATCCAGGACCTCCAGACCTGCCCTCTGATGGAATACAGGGAACAAGACCCTTTGAGGTTACAGGGGAAAATTCTCCAAAGAAAGTGTATATTTGCCTCTTCACTTGTGCTTATACCAGAGCAATACATCTGTAAATAGTAGAAGCTTTGAGTTCTGATACATTCATGAATTTGTTTAGAAGATTTGCTGCCCGTCGCTCGAGCCCAAGAAGATTAATTAGTGATAATGGAACAAACTTTGTAGGAGCAGCCCCCTTAGTTAAGTCCATCATGGATTGTTAAGAAGTAAGTACAGCTTTGCAGGTGAGGAAATGTAGTTGGACATATGTTGCACCAAAAGCCCCTTGGCAAAACGGGTTCACAGAAAGAATGATAGGACTAGTAAAGAACTGCCTGAGGAAGACCCTACGTAAAACTAGAACAACTCTTGATGAATTGAGGACGGTAGCCACCGAAATAGAAACTAGGGTTAAAAAAAGACCGCTTACGTATTTAGATGACTTTAACCCAATCATACAAGCCTTAACTCCAGCTCACCTGTTGTATGGTAGACGGGCAGATCCCCTTCCTTCTTTAGATGTACAGGACGAGCTGGAGGCTCCGAATGTGCTCGACCTCGCTTCTGAACAGAGACTTAGACAAAGTTACAAAAGGTAACAGAAGATACTAGAAGGCTGGGATCTACAATGGACGAACGACTATTTGTTCAGTCTCCGAGAAAGAGCTTACAGTGCTCTCCCACCAACGAGTAAAGTTTTGCTCAAACCTGGAGAGGTCGTTCTACTGAACACGGAACAACCTCGATCACAGTGGCCATTGGCAAAAATATTGTCTGTGTATCCAGACGACAAAGGTGTGATTAGGGTAATAAAAGTCATCGTAAGGGTCAAACTAGTCTGAGAACTACTTCCATTAGAGTTGTCCGAAAACGAAGTAGAAGAAGGGTCTGGTGATGAGGGTGAACAGGTCGACCAAGGTGACCAGGGAACACCTCGTTCCACTAGAGCAGCCGCCTTGGGTTCCCAAAAGCTTTGGAGGGGATTGCTTGCTAAGGGCCACATAACAGTGGGATTTAATTTCCACCTTTATCCTCCAGGTCCTTGAAGCACCGTAGTTGTGATCTTGTGTGTTATCGGACTTGGAATAACAATCCAATGTGGTATATGTAAATAATTCGCTAATTAATTAATTATTTTATTAGCTAGTTGTAAAAACACTAGTTGGCACCTACTATATTTACAATACCTGCTTTTATTGTACCATTAAAACCGCTTTATCGGAAATTATCATGTAAATAGATAAGTAATTACCATTGCAATAAACATAAGTGCCAACTAGACATAATCCTGACAACTCTGTCCTCTTGTTCAATCTTATTACTGTACAACCTATGTTGTACTGCTCCCCCATAATACTTATGTTTATTTCAATTGCACTGTAATTTATGCATACATAAATAAAAAAAAATAAAAGAAATAATAGATAAATAAAATTAATAAATATTGAAGTGATAACCGCGGTAACAGTATGAGATGTTCTTATTACCACCATGCTATTGTACTATTTCAGATGATACTAAATGTTACATAATACTTCCTTGAGATAAATGTATAGTATACAGTATATCAGGTGCCTAAAGAGAGCTCAGGTTCTCAACTGGCTCAGTCATGTTAATATTGTTATTATTATCCACTCTGTATCTCTGTTTTTCTGGCTAAATAAACTGGTTCAATTCAATTCAATTCAGTAGTGCGGTATTCCTCTTTCTCTAGTGATCACGTTAATATCATTTAATTTACACGATATCAGTAACAATAGTTCACTAAAAATGTAAATATATATTTCTATAAACAAATAGTATTGTAAAGAAAAATAATAATGAATATTTGGTTCTTGTTTATGCATCATTGCGCGATTGTGTCACGCAATGGACGAGTTGACAGTCAGAAGTTTTCCTAAGGTGGCAGGTCAATGGGTAAAGAAAACGCTTAAATTCACTATGGGAATTATATTTTTAAATAAATTGGTCCAAAAAGTGTCAAAAATAAGGGTTAAAGTTGCTAAAAAGTCATGTGTAGCTACTAAAACATGATTGGTTGTGACGTCACTAGTTGGGGTGTGCTTCCCAGCGGGAGTCAGCCAGCTGTAGTTGACCAACCTTCTCGGCTGATCGGCTCAGTAAATAAATATTATTAAATAATTAATTGTGCTTTATTGTGCAACACAGTAATACTATTTTCAATATATAAATATTACTAAGCACAAAAACTAATTAAATGGATATTAACTGCCCATACAACAAATTTCATAGTATAAACATTCCAAACAATATTGATATTATTTTGGTTTTGGTCATCTGGGGAACCTTAAGATGGGATTAAGAACTTTAAACAATAAGGCACATTATCTCTACAGGATTTCTGTCGCAAAACACTTTTCGATCGCATAAGAAAATACAGATCAAAGGTTAGGTTAGGTTAGGTTAGGGTATGATGAGTTATAAGGTTAGCTTAACATACATCAGTGAGGGGGATAGACACTCAAAACTAGTGATTTCCGATTGAAATGAAGGACTAAATCGTTCATAACACATCGCAAACCATCAGAAAAAAACATAGTCTGCATGTCTAATTACAGGGATGACCAAAACTTAAAATTTACCCGATATAGCCCATCTTGAATCTGAACATCAAAATACGTATGGGAGTTCAAGTAAATTTTTACCCATTAATTAATATAAATGATGATATATCCTAGTGGTTTATTAGTGAATCATCAAAACAATAACAGCACTAAGTTATCATGTTTACCAAGTATCAGGCATTCTCAAAACAAAGTCCAGACAATGTCATTACTTCTAAATTTACTCGTATCTCCATCTAGTACTGATATACTCTGTAAATGCATTGAAAAAAAAGAGAAAGTCTACCAGGTAAGAGTACATGACAGCTGAGCTGATGTGAACATGGGTTTTTTTATGTCCAAAAGAACATAAGAATGGAGGAAACTGCAGTGGGTCTATTGGCCCATACTGGGCAGTCCCATTTACACCCAACCCCTATCGCTCATATATCTATCCAACCTATGTTTGAAGCTGCTTTTCACGGCACATTTCTTCACTTTCGAAATGTTCATGACTTCGGCCATAAAAAAAACACCCTTAAAACTTTTCTCACCGTGGCATTTAGGGTCTGGATAAGCCATCCTTTCTAGTACCTACGTCTGCAGCGATGAGTTTGAAACTAGTGACGTCAAATGGTGGCCCTGTTTCTAGAGAAATAAACTTATCTCGACTATTATAGCAGGATCTTAAACTTTTGTTACACATTATATATAAGGTATCACTTTACGAACGTGGCAGAGTGTATTTCTTGTGTTTACCCAGAACTGTCAACTCGTCCATTGTACAAGGCGATAGAAACGCCATCTCAATTCACACTTCACAGGAGGCAGACGCAACACTCAAAATCTAGCAGACAGCCGGCACCCCAAGGACTAATCTAGCTTCTCGGTTCCTCCAAGACTCTCTACAACTTATAGCAGCCCCTAAAATAATAGATAAGTACCTTTTTAAAGTTTAGGTGATCACTTATTCTTGGGTACTGCTATTTGAAGAGTAAGGGGCTAGCTAGCTAAGGTAATTATATATATATTTTTTTTAATAACTTAGCTTTAATGTCTACATACTGCTTCCTGTTAGACAGATATGAGGTAAACTAATTATGGGATAAGCCCTTAACGCCGTAATGTTCAAGCTTTAGCAGGAGGATGTTATGGTCGATAGTATCAAAGGCTTTAGAGAGGTCCAGGAATATTCCGACTATGAACTGACTGTCATCAGAGGAGTTTAAGATGTCAATAGTAAGGGTTAGCAGAGCACTCTATTTGACCTTCTAGCTCTAAATCCAAACTGAGAGTCTGTAAGGATGTGATTGACACTGCAGAAGGAATTTAATCTACTACACTCTAGTTTCTCCGGTATTTTACTAAAGGCTGGGAGGACTGATATAGGGCGGCAATTCTTGAAAAGACCTTATAACGATTTGCTTCTCTTAGTAACAGATGTATCAGCAAGACACGGTCATGGGGAGAACATAATAGCTCTCCCTTTACCAACTGTGTATCTGTTGAGGTGACTGTTACCGTGAATATAACAGCTACTTGTGAAACTGTCATATATGTAACAACCTTCCTAGGTTGTCACCACTTATAAGAATCACTTGTGAAGCACTTTACCTTATATTCTAGCACACTAAAATATAGTTAAAAGTTTATTGGAACTTCTGTAGTGAAATCCAATATGTTCCTTTGTCTGTATTTATTATAAAAAGTTCTATGTACACTTTCAAAACTGGATTATCACCGTAACATAATCTCTGTAGCTATGGGTGTTAAATGAGGGTGGAGGTTATGTTAAATAGCTCTGCTAAGTACATCCTGTGGATGAGATAGTTGAGTGAGAATGAGTAGGGACCCATCGAGGGAAGAACGGAAATATATCTGACGTCCTCCCTCGAGGGAAGACGTAACCATCCATGATGGCTCTAAATAACGTATTCCTCTAATCAGGGTTATTAAACTACTGCCCACAATAGGTGGTCAGAGAGCCGGTTACTTAATGCTTAACTCAACACTAGGTGACGTGACTTCCCTTGGGCACACCTTATCTCGTGCTCTTAACATGCTACCTCATAGCTAGTGGAAAGTTACAGGGGATGATAAAGTATATAAGTCTAATGAAATTAACCCACTTATATAAATACTTCTGCCAATAAGACAGGGGCTAATGCATCTGTCGGTCACACCTTCCAAGCTCCGCGAGGAGTAAACTAATCTCGCAGAAAAACCCGATGCATATACCTAACCATGTTACACAGGGGCGTTCCTAGAGTATTTGGCATCCGGGGCGGACCTATCCACTGGCACCCCCTTCCTTCCAGAGATGAATAAATATACAGTAAAAGTAAAATACATAATCGTCCCTAGAATACTGGGCACCCAGGGCAGGGCATTCCTTTGCCCCCTTACTCTTCCTCTACTGAGACGAATGATAAAAAAAATAATAATACTTTTAAGGAATTTTGGATTATACATAGTAAATATTATAAATGTTTTAGTTTCCTTCTATTAATATGGAAAATTATTATTTTTTTACTAAAGTATAATGTAGCCTACATCAAGTGTAATATTCGTAATTTTTTTAAAAAGCAGGTTTGTAAATGTGGATGATATTTAGGAAATCTAGACTATATATAAACAAATGTATTTCCTAATTTCAACAAAATTTACACGATACAACAAAGCACATACAAATAATTCAAATATACAAAGTACAGAAACCATACTGTATATAATACAAGTTACACATTAAATAAAGTATTACACCATGAGAAGGGCACAGCCTTCTTCAAGTCACTTTTATCAGAAACTTGACCAATAGCACTAGATTGTTCTAAAAATACAGGAAACCTCGAGATACAAGCGGTATCCTTTCATCTAACGCAAAAAAAAATAATATATATATATATATATATATATATATATATATATATATATATATATATATATATATATATATATATATATATATATATATATATATATATATGTAATATTCAGAAATTCAGTGTAATTTCAAACGCCGCGCCATGGGCGATACTGAGTTTTCAAGGTCGACTGATGGAGGAGCGCTCCTGCACGTAGTGAGAGCTTTTGGAACTAGGCCTATACGATATTAAACGTAGTTTACCGAATTAATAATGATGCGATTCATGAAGTTAAGGGACTATTATTGAATTTGAAATTATTATAGATCGTTTACCAGTCTGAATAATGTTACGGGTGTCCCAAGAAAGTTATTAGTTGGCGGAAAATGTGTCACGTAGGCCTAAGCTAACGCCTTGGGTAGACACGAGGCTGGCTGGCTCTGAGTCAGACGACAGCGGTCGAACATAGAGGGAGACTGTGCATCAGAGAGGACGAAAGGGTCACGTGGTCTAGTCACCTGTGTTGCGCTATTGCAGTATACAAATAAGTCTCATTCGATCTCAAATAGGGGTTAGATAGGGCAGTGATAAAGTTATTAAGAGCTAACAGTGAGTAATTTTCAGGGTTTCCGTCAGAACCCACTTGACTGCTAGAGATTGACTGAGAGAGATTGACTGCCGTATGAGACTGCCGTTGATGATTGATGATTAG
This sequence comes from Homarus americanus, assembly GCF_018991925.1. Classification (NCBI taxonomy): domain Eukaryota; kingdom Metazoa; phylum Arthropoda; class Malacostraca; order Decapoda; family Nephropidae; genus Homarus; species Homarus americanus. Next base: position 5,904,820 of record NW_024716703.1, read on the forward strand.
CGATTGTCGCAGTTGGAACGATCAGTGCAGGCTTGTCACTGGTCAGCGGGGATGTGAAGGGATCTCTTGAGTGAACAAGTGCTCCCGATAACTAAAACGACACAGGACCAGCATCAGCATTGGGTGATCAGTTCTTCCCACGTGGGTGCACAGCGCCACGTGTTTTCGGTCAGCTAGAAGTATTACCTACTGGCTAGGGTAACCTGCTGGCGTTCGCTCTTCCCGCCCATGGATGCACTGAGAGTACACTGAGGCTATCTGAGTAAATTAATGGTCACACACTGAGACCAGGAGTCTAGGGGATACCTAGAGAAACATTTTATCTCCCTTATTACAGGTGTATGTTGAGGTGGGTGAAGCATGGTTCACGGGAACTGGTGGACTTAGTAACTTCATAATTATTGTGATAATATTTTTGTGCGTGGTTAATACCATTTTTCAGTTACTGATATTATCTTGACGTGTGTAGTTTAATATTTCTTAAATAAATTTGATAATATTTTTTTTTAATGCTTGTGTCACTAATTGAAATCAGAGTGATACTGTGATTTAGTTCCTTTAAGGCATTTAATTTTTCTTCATAATTCCGATCTCAGATATAACTTTTGTTCCCCAGAGTAGTGTGTAAGTTAGATTAGGAAATGTGCATCTGTTGGGGTAATATAATTCCGTTGAGTGCCCTGAAGGCCTATTCAGGGTGGAGTTAATAAATTCTTTTTTTTAATACCATTTTCTCAGTGGTTGATATTATTTTGTTGAAAACCCTTGAGGCCTGCTTCTGTTGGTGTAACATAATTCTACTGAGTGCCCTTTAGGCCTATTCATGGTGGAATTAATAATTTCTTATTTTTTATACCATTTCCTCAGTTATTGATATTATTTTGTTGAAAGCCCTTAAGGCCTGTTTCATGTGCGCAAGCAACATTTCTTAATACTTTGAATTTATTGTTGTCTAATGAGGCATTGTCTGAGTTTCTAATAATTTCAATATCATGTATAACTTTTTTCCCCAGAGTAGTGTTTTAAGTTCAGGTTAAGAGGTGCACATATTGGTGGACCATTATTTGACTGTGTCTGTAGTGTTGGAGGGAATATAAGTGTCTAAATTTTACAGTGTGTCTCATTCATCCCAGACACAGACGCTATCCTTCCACGGGTCACGGACAGTTTGTTAGTAAATTTAAGTGTTCTTGTGCTGGTTCGAGATTCTTCTCCAAGGGGCGCTTCCATTGCAATTACCATCTAATAATCTTTAATAAACCCCAAGTCAAGTGAGAAATAAAGGTCCAGTAATTCCATCCGGTTACATATATATATATATATATATATATATATATATATATATATATATATATATATATATATATATATATATATATATATATATATATATATATATATATATATATATATATTTCATGTAAATCCACAACGAAAACGTAGATAAGATAAATCTTGATAAAATCACACGGGAAAATGGAAACAACGGAGCACCTTAGCTTTCGTCTTTATTCAAGACATCTTCAGAGGCAACTGGACTACATGGACAGAGAGAGGCTTAAATATATAGGGTGACCTTAAAAACATGAGGTCAGGTCATAATGATGTCATCCACTAATCCCCACACCAACACACACGTAGAGGAGCTTAAGAGAAGGGGGTTGACGTGACTAGTCAGGTCAGGTCAAAAATAAGGGACCCACAAAATAACTATCATACATCTAGATCGAAGGTTTTCAAAGCATTTTTAACCTTTGGCCACTGACAAATAAATTTATGTAACATATTATCAGTTTTGAACTGACCATCACTTAGGTTTATTGATTTTAATTCCTTAATCAAACTAGCTTCAACCAGAAGTCTTTCTGTGACACAAGATGATTTAAATACTTCTAAGCTTTTTTCCCAAGCAATGGGATGATTATTATTCCTAACATGAACGAACAAGGCACTGCTTTCAGATGCAGTTCTGATATTATACTTATGTTGTTTGATTCTAAGCTGCAGTGTTTTTCCTGTTTATCCTACATAATTACAATTACATTTGCTACATGGAATACAATAAACACTTCCATTTACATTTAAACTTGGGCTATTCCTTATTAACATATTGGTAATGGTTGAGTCATACTTGAAAACAACATTAATATTTATAAGCTTGAGAGACAGAACTAACGGGACAAATTCATTACGATAGGGCAGAGTCAAAATATTCTTAAGTGTAGGAACATGTCTGGTTTGAGAGGAATGAAAGGATTTTTTAGCCCTTTTAAAACAACGATCAACAAACACAGAAGGGTACCCGAGTTTCTGTGCAATGGAACGAATGTGTTTCAATTCATCGTCAATAAATTCAGAGTCACAAATACGCAGACATTTTAAGAACATAGTAGAAAAAACTGACATTTTGGTAGACTCAAGGTGATTCGATAAATAGTGAATGAAACTGTCTACCTGTGTGGGCCTTCTATATACCTTAAATTTATAGTTTTGGCCATTTCTCATGATAAGCATATCAAGGAATGGAAGGGATCCATTTATTTCTCTTTCAATTTTGAATGTGATATTTGGGACAATATCATTAAGCTTGTCTAAAAATAAAGACGAAAGCTAAGGTGCTCCGTTGTTTCCATTTTCCCGAAGCCGGATTTGGTAAAACGTTACTCTGACCACCTACGTGATACGGGTAGTCCCCATTAGAGGTTCACGGCGCCTTAAGCTCGTTGAACAGGCTTTGTGTGAAATATAACACAGTCTAGGACTGCTTTTGTATCCTGGTGGTCCAGCGGTTAGCGTACCCAGGTCACAGTCATGGGCTCGTGGGCCGTGGGTTCGAATCCTGGCGGGTTGAGGTGTTGATTGTATTTAGAAGATCGCTTGCTTTATTGGGCTAATGAAATATATATGGATCCTCGTGTTTCGAAGCCGGATTTGGTAAAACGTTACTCTGACCACCTATGTGAAACGGGTAGTCCCCATTAGAGGTTCACGGCGCCTTAAGCTCATTGAACAGGCTTTGTGTGAAATATAACAAAGTCTAGGACTGCTTTTGTATCCTGGTGGTCCAGCGGTTAGCGTTCCCGGGTCACAGTCATGGGCTCGTGGGCCGTAGGTTCGAATCCTGGCGGGTTGAGGTGTTGATAGCATATATATATATATGCAAGTTCATACATTCATTATTATTCTGCCCACCATAATAGAGTCAAATAGTCAGTATTTTCAACAGTGTTTTTACGTGCTTTCAGAATTTGCAGCCCGGAATTCATTGATGAGGAATATAAATATATCAATAATATTGGCTCAAACCTTAAATACCCTTGATCTTTCATAGACAAATGCCTGAACATTACTAAGAAATCTTTTTATAGAACTGATCCCAAGCCCACCCATGACCATAAGAATCTCTTAGTATTACCATTTCACAAAAATTTCTCTCAAATTCCTTTACAACTAAAAACCTGGAACGTCTTTGTGGCATTTAAAAACTCATGCACTGTTAAACAAATGTTAATCAAGAACTCCCCCAACAACACAATTGGTTGCATTTATAAAGTTCCTTGCAAGGAAAGTAATATGTTTTACTTAGGCCAGACAGGTAAAGATGTTGTAACTAAACTTAAACAATATAAATATAGTGTTAGGACAGGCCAGGAATCCAATGCTCTGTTTGTTCATCTGAGGGACAATAAACATTGCATTGACTGGGACAATGCCTCCTCAATATTACCTTGTAATTCAATTGACAGTAGGAACATTATAGAATCTAGTCTCATTAAACATACCGAAGCAGTCAACATGAATTTGAGTAATGGCATGTACAAACTGGACCATTTTGTAATTAAGAAGATTTGTAACCAGGTGAGAAGGTTGGGTCACCTTACCCTCTGACCTGATTGACGACCGTTGCGGTGCTTTTTAAAGATTAGAAAGGTCATTACCTAATACCTGACCATTGTGGACCTGATCTCACCCTCCTCTGTATATATACACCTTGTTTTGTACTTCTCCTTAGTCTGTACTCACCCCTGAAGATGTGAATTACACGAAAGCGCTTGGGAACTTCATGTTTTCTTCTTTCCCTTTGGTTATCAGCATATATATATATATATATATATATATATATATATATATATATATATATATATATATATATATATATATATATATATATATATATATATATATATATATATATATATATATATATATAGCCTATATTAGGGTGTGTCATACGGAGGCGAATTTTTTTTTTGAGTTTGAAAAATCGGCCCATGGTATTAATGATGTAGTTCTATGTGCAGAATCATGTGATATCTTCAGATTCGAAAAGTTTTCATTTTTTGCTAGGTAAATTTTAACTTGAAATCTTATGAAAATTCAGTATTCCCACCCTTTTACCAACACCACTAAATAGCTTATTTAAAGTAAAGTAAATGTATCAGGTTCATTTATTAGGATGAAAATGATCCAGAATAGCGAAACGAATGATCTTGACACATTTATTAAATTTAATATTCCTTTAGAAAACAAAATCATCAAATACAAAAACCGGTTTTACTACTATGACCCGGTGTTGCTGCACACCATAGAGAACATGTCTTTCTTGCTTCTGTTTCTACTCATCACCTCCCTGCTGACCACCTGAGCTCGGATGTAGCCTTCCCTCCTCTCCTGGCTGTACACGTGACTGCTGGCCTCGCTCACTCGCTGTACACAACGCTCTATACTCTGGGTGTGCGAGGTGCCAGGCAGGGACATGCATGGGGTTGTCCAGGAAAGCGCTGACTTGAACATTGGTGAGGCTGCAGGTAAGAGAGGGCTCACTGCCAGCCTGGATGTTATCCAGATCTATGAGATCAGTGAGGGTCTTGGCACCTAGATTGACTTCAGGAGTCTTCCTGACCCTGAAGGAATCGTCACCAACTGATTCGTCATGCCCAGATCCTCTCATAAGTCTCATATCCAAGATCTTTTTGACTGTCACTCTTCTCTCCTCCTCATCCTTACTGCAGAGCATTGTCTGCAGAACTGCCTCGGGATGAGCATACCGGGAAGATCTCCTCACAGTCTGCTCCACAATCTGAACAACCTTCCTTGGCTGACTCCTCAGGAGCTCAAGCTGGAAGAGAACATGCCTCGGACCTTCGGAGAACGATGACTTGACCTTGGTGTTGAACCAATTTGGCAAGTAGACACTCACGATGAATTGGACAATAAGTCTCAGGTTGTGAAGCTGGTTCCTTTCAGTTTATGATGAGCGACCCAAATTCTGCAGAACCTGAGAGCCGTTGTGAGCCACCTAGAATGTGAGACTGGACCTATCTGCAGGTAAGCAAGTCTATCAGGCATGACCCCAGTTTTGATGGCACTGCAAATCATGTAACCATAGTACTGGTCAGTACTCAGGTCGTCAATGACAGTATGTGCAAGCTCAACGAGTGGAGGGCCAACTGTGATTTTTTCAAAGCTCGGATTTATTTCTAACTCAGTGGCAGAGTCCAGCATCTTGCCAAGAGGACCAGACCATCTGTTGTTTGAAAGAGTCTTGCCATCCAGCTCCTGGATCAGATGTCTGAGTGGCAACTCGTTGGTGTGGAGGTCACAAACAATCCAGACCAGCTTCCTCCCAATCTTCCGCTCTATCCACTGTATGACCCCCCCTTGCCACCCTGTGTTCGTGTTGATGCTGTCCCCTCCAATGGCCTGCAGGGTCTGGTCTACGTTCCTCTCTCTGAGCCAGTTCATAATGTTATCTGCCACTATCTCAGCTGGTTTCCTGATGTCATCTTTCTCTGGAGTGAAATGCCACAAATACTTCCCTCCTGGTTCACTGCAGCAGGAATAGTGTTCCTCCTTCACCATGGCAGGGAACAACTTGTCAGAATCTCCAACTTTCATGAACTCTTTAGTGTCATCCCTTCTCCCATCAAAGAACAAACAATTGATTCCATTTTCTCTTATCCCCTTATCAAACTCCTCTTCTAGGTTACTGACAAGTTTCTCCTGAGCTCTCCTTACTTTGTTATGATCTATCACCAGGTGAACATCATCAGGTGTTATCAAACCACCGTCAACCCAGGCAGCTGTTGCTATCTCTGCAGTTTCTCTGAGACCAGTGTGGTGCCGCATGCTGGCCAGAGCTATGCTCGGGATATCTTTCCTATTTCGAATCTTATGCCTGGAAGGTTTGGGATCATTATTTTCTGGGTTAGGGACAAAGTCACCATTCTCCTGGTCAGCACTCGGATCAGCCATGGGGAAGTCATTAAACTCTGAATCAGCTTGACTCCAATCATCGGCCTTTTTTACCTCACCCTGGGCCTTCTCAAGTCTCTTTTCCTCGGCAACTCTTCTCCTCTTCTGCCTCTCTGTGGCAGCCTCCTGTCTCTTGGACTCCGGCATATCTTGGCTAGAAATCATCAGAGCCTCTATACTGCCAGTCTTCTCTCTCTGTGCTTTGACAAATGCCAGTTCGATCACAGGAATCTTCAGTTCACGCTTTCAAATACAGGAGATGTGGGCCTCGGATTTACAGTCACGATCGCATCCAAACTCAGGACAGAGAACAATTGGGCACTTGCAAGTAATTATGTCAAGTAACTGGTCCAGTTGCTTGGCAAAGCTGTCCTTAACTGCAAGTTTTCCTCTCCCAAGAGAGATATCTCTTGCCTTTTCCCAACTGGCTAGCAGTCTCTCAATAATCTTCTTCTGACTTGTTATGACTGGAGGCTTGAACTGAGCGTTAGCCAGAGTGTACTGTGCCAAGACAGCTTTGGTCATATCACTGGCAATGTCTTTGTTTGTGTAAGTTCTTTGGTTCTTTTCACTGATTTGCCTGATTAAAACACCGTATCTCAAAGCATCTCTCAATGTAGGCAACTCCGACTTCAGGAGCTCTCTCCCAGACCCAAGATAGTGACTGAGATGGCTGGATTTTTGGTTCCTCGTCCTGACACAAGCAGCCATCGCAAATATTATCAACTTATAAATGCATCAGAATCTGAAACAGAAAAAAATATTGTTAGTTGGGTTGTTAAAGAATGAAGTCAGAAAGCAATGTTCACTATTTAATTGTAATGCACTAATGCAGCTGTACGTTAGATTTTCGATAAATTTCACGCTATAATTTACCTAGCAAAAGGTTGCAAAATATTGAAACTGAAATTATTTTCTGTTTATATACACTAAAATCTACCAAAAAAGTGATGGGCCATTAGTTCTAGCTGATCTTCCCTCTTATGACACACCCTAATATATATATATATATATATATATATATATATATATATATATATATATATATATATATATATATATATATGATTTATCAGCATATACCTGGATCACGCGCACCTACAGTGATATTATTGCATATATATATATATATATATATATATATATATATATATATATATATATATATATATATATATATATATATATATATGCACGAAAGCGCTTGGGAACTTCGTGTTTTCTTCTTTTCCTTGTGGTTATCAGCATATATATATATATATATATATATATATATATATATATATATATATATATATATATATATATATATATATATATATATATATATATATATATATATATATATATATATATATATATATATATATATATATATATATATATATATATATATATATATATATATATATATATATATTAATTTTTCAGCCTCATCGTTCGTGACTTAGCTTCAGCAAACTTACCAATTATTTCATCAAAATTAACTGTCTTGGCACATTCATTTTCGATAGAAATCATAGTTAGGCTGTTTAATCTTGCCTGAGTCATGCTAGAACGAAGATAATTTTTGATGAGTTTCTGTTTAGAGAAACTTCTTTCACATGATGCAACAGACACACATATAGTTAAAAAGAATCTCAGGCACAATGACAAGTTTGGCAAGGTTTCACAAAAGTCCCATTTGACAATAAACTTCAGGAACTGCAAGACTGTCCATTTATTTGCTTCTTCAGGTGTGATTTTGGCAGCCTCCATGTGTCTGCATAGTCGCATAATTTCTACTGTGACATCCTCATCAGAAATTTCATTAAAAATCTTGGTCATGCTTGAATTTGAAATACTCCCCTGAAGTTGTTCTTCTTTTGCAGAAAGCAAGTAGCTTCGCTGAATAGCTGCAAATATTAACAAGATGTTATCCATGGCCTCTGAACGAGCATCCAGTTCTAGACTAAATCGATATAACCATTCAAACATTGATCTCCTCATTTCCTCTTGCATTGTCAGTCCAGCATCCCTAGCCATCTCTGCTGGCATCATTTTCTTACGCCTTATCCTCCCCCTTGTTTCCATGGAGATGCCCATTTCTTCACATTGTGTAGTTGCATATTGAATCGCTCTCTCCACAATTTCATTCCGCTGACCTCGAAGAAACAATTTAAAACCATTGAGCTTTACAGTGCACGTTTCAAGACTTATACCTTCTGTTTGCATATACTTCTGTGTGAGATTCACTTCTTCCAGTACATCACACCAAAAAGAAAGACAACCCGAAAAATAAAAATCACATACAGCTTTAAGCAAAAGCTTCAGCTGATCCTCTTGTGTCAACATTTTCTTTTTGATCCGTCAATGTTTCCAGGGGTATGATCAGCTTCTCAAATTGTTTCTTGAGAGGCTTTACGGCATCATGATGTGCACTCCATCTAGTCTGAGAAAGTCTTTTGTCTGTCAAGTTCATATTTTCTTTCAGTTCTTCCCATCGGTGAGTTGAAAGTGAAAAAAATCAATAAAGTTTCTCTACAGTTCCAAAGAATGTTACACATAAAGGATTGGTTCCAAAAGAGTGTACCCCACAAAGGTTCAAGGAATGATTGGCACAAGGCACAAACAAAACCTTTGGATTTATTTCTTTGATTTTCTTCTGAACAGCTCCATGAATACCAGCCATAGTTGCAGCAGTATCATATCCTTGACTGCGGCAAAAGTTAATGTCCAGTCCATCACTCCAAATTACTCAGGATATCCTTTGTGAGCTCATTTGCAGTTTTTCCAGCAATAGGAAAGAAACTCAAGAAAGATTCCCTTACTTCAACAGAATCACCTTCAATATGAACATATCTACTCACTTCGGACATCTGATCTGTATGAGAAATATCAGGTATACTGTCAAAAAGAATTCCAAAATACTTGGCCTTCTTGATGTCAGCCAAAAATTTTTCCTTAACATTATTTCCTAGAAGACAGACGAATTCATTCTGAATATTTGGTGACAAATAAGAGCTCACTCTCCTTCCAGATGTCTGAGATGGAATAGCATGCTTAACCTCCAAAAGATGTTCTTTCAAAACAGGATCATAGTTTGATAGTAACTCCACCAGTTCCAGGAAATTGCCTTTGTTTATTTGAAAATGAGATGGATGAAGGGGCAATTAAATTGAATGACGAAACTTTCGCACTGATAACTAGTAAGTTGTACTTAAATTTTGTAAAAAAAAAAAAAGGCTACAGAGGACAGATATTTATTTATTTATTTATGAGCCTCATGGCACCCCTCTGGCTGTCACCCGGAGCGGACTGCCCCCCCCCGCCCCCCTTAGTACGCCATTGATGTTACATGCATATGTGTGTGGAAACAATACACTGGGGAAGCTGACACCTGCGGTTGATCAGTTACTCAATCCCTAGTCTGAAATGCCTTATGGGAAAGAATATTATGTACAATGGCAAAATTGGAAAATTCTGACTTACAAAACAAAAATATTACTGCCAATATCAACACAATAGTGGAAATCGTTAACTTGAGAAACAAATCCCACAAGAACATGGCAAAAATAAATCTCGCCTATTTCGTGTATAAGAACGCTCCTTCTTAGCAATGTACAACCTTTGCAACTATAATCACCCTGGATGAATGAGTGTGTGGTGCTTGACTCTTCGACGAGACATTCATTTTTGTTGAGAGCAATAGTACAGTTGTGAAGGGTTCTACCACGGAATGGCTGAAATTTTACAGTATGATAATATAGAACTATCATATTTGTAGTTTGAAAAGATGTGTCTATGACATTACTAAAAAAACTATCATATTTTAATTTGAAAAGATGTGTCTATGACATCATTAACATTTGTCATGCGGTTTGAAAAATGTGTCTATGACATCATTAGTATTAATAACATTAATAACCTAAAATATTTGCGGTTTGAACATTATTATAGAACTATCTTATTTGTAATTTGAAAATATGTGTCTATGACATCATTAAAATAAAACTAAAACTATCATATTTGTAGTTTAAAAATTATTAACATTATTAACCTGACATATTTGCGGTTTGAAAATTATTAACATTATCACCCAAAAAAATATCCTTGTCCTTCCATTTACAGTAAATTTATATAAATTATAATTAAAATAATTAAAGTATCAATAGATGAACTGGTGAAAAATAAATACTTGAAATTATATATATTAAAACACGTAAGGCACCAATAAAATAAAAATAACCTACCACGATGGCTAACGTGTGATGGTATGGTGTAGAAATATATATTTGTTTTTATAAATATAGTGCATGTCTGTAAAATACCAATTCCTTGTAGGCTTAACGTGAAGAATCCTTTCTGGAATTTCTTGAATATTTGAAAATGTTGCCGCAATCCCGTAGACTTGCGTGTGTCACTCGCAGGAGACACAGCTGAGACGATGGTCCCAGTGACTAGGTCACTGTCCATGAAAATCCTGAGTACCGGTAGAGCAAATGGCTGCTCCCTGCCAGTGAACTTAAGGACTCTGGGGTTCACTGGGTGCACTAGTGCATCCATCACACCATACTTCATAATGCTTACACCATCTCTTGTGATCGGAGATGTGTCATCACTAGGGTGGGGGGGTGCTAGGGTGCTGGTAACAGGGGTTTACTCAAGCCATACGAAAGAATTTTGCTTACAGGATGTTGGTTGATGAGTAGTCACAACAACTGTAACAGTGAACGATTAATTTGCAGAACTAATGTTCACTTCAGCTTACAGGAGTGTTGCCATATAACAACAATTTTCAATAACTAAGTAATGGTTACGAAAAAAAAATTGGACATCATCTTGGAAGACAAAATAAATATAATTCAACAGAAAAGTTCTCACAACGGTATATATCCACGTGCACTTAGAAAAACAAATAAACTTCAGGAACAATACAAAAATTTCAGTTTCTATAAACAAAATTTGACACTGATCTCAGATAGGGATGCGGTCCTTTTCGCTGCCAGTAGGAGTAACAGGAGAACAGATCAACTCAACTGTTACTCCACTCCAGTGTGACGAATAACTTCTGTTATGAGAATTGTCACGGTTACTTGGAGTACACTTGACTAACTGTAAACTGTAGACTGTAGACTGATCCTGTAGACTGGTCACATTAAACTGACCCTAGATTGAGTCCTCTTAAGCTACGCTTTGCCAACTATGTAACAATATCTTATTTGTAACAGTTGGAACAGGAGATACGATTACCTCTAATGTTTCTACTGTAGATTGGAGACTGAGGTCACCTTGAGCTGCGCAGGTCACACTCGTAACAGGCACTGGTGAATGTTTGTTACCTTGTATAGTATACGTGCTAAAATATAAATAAATGTTTATTGGATCTTCTGTCGTGAAATCCAATATGTTCCTTTGTTTTTATTTATTATAAAGAGTTCTGTGTACACTTTCAAAAATGGATTATCACCGTAACTTAATCACTATAGCTATGCGTGTTAAATGAGGACGGAGGCTATGTTAAATAGCTCTGCTAAGTACGTCCTGTCGATGAGATAGTTGAGTGAGAATAGGTAGGGACCCATCAAGGGAAGAACGGATATATATCAGACGTTCTCCCTCGAGGGAAGACGGAACCATCCACGATGCCTCTAAATAACGTCTTCCTCTAGTCAGGGTTTTCAAACTAAAGCCCGAAAATGGTGGCCAGCAAGCCGGTTACTTAATGCTTAACTCAGCACGAAGTGTATCAGGTACGACAATTTGTGTAATCATACCCTCAGTCGTATGCTTGGAACGATGGAGTATGTCTTGTTGTAGGTGAAATTGACTGAATGGAAGAGGTAACTTTGGAAGATTGTTAACCTCCCCCGACTCTAGAGCAAAAATGACTGCAGACCACAAAGGATGCAGTCGTTGTTCATTCTTCAATTGCGATAGAGAGAACGAAGATACAGGGTTCATTGGTGCTATATTTCTATAGACAAGATGTGTGCGACCAAATTCGCACGTCCCGGTAAATACTGGAAGACGGGTTCGAACTCTTGGATGGTTAGATACTAGAGTGCTCATCTGCCTGAAAGATTCTTACCGTGGAACAGCTCTGTAACTGCCACGTGATCAGTGTGAACTGTTATTTTATAAACACAAATTAAATCTTTAAACTTCTTCAATTCCCAATCAACAGCTAACGCTTCAATATGCGTTACTGAATAACGTGCCTCGGCATCATTAAGTTTTCGACTTGCAAAAGCAATCACTCGAAGTTTACCTCTTGTGTTTCGCTGCATGAGTACAGCACCAAGTCCTTGTCCCGAGGCGTCGGTACACAGAGTAAATGGTTAAGTCAAGTCAGGGAATGCTAAAACGGGAGCATTGGTAAGTGCGTTCTTTAATGCAATAAAATTATCCTCATGTTCTGCATTCCAGACAAAAATTGCGACCTTCCTGAGAAGCTTCGTCAAAGATGAAGATAACGACGCATAACCCATAATAAAAGAACGATAATATCCAGACAAACCTAAAAAACTGCGCACCTAATCAATGTTTGTAGGACGAGGGAACTGTGCTACAGCTTTCACTTTGGTATCAACTGTATGAATTCCATCTCCGTCAACTAAATGACCAAGGAATTGGATTCTGGATTTTAAAAAATCGCACTTAGAGAGTTATACTTTTAGTCCTGCCAAAGAAAGTTTTTGAAACACTTCATGTAGTTTATCAATATGACTGTCTGCATCCTTACTGACGAAGATTAAATCATTTAAGTAGGTAAACACTGTGGTGCCTATTAAACCAGCAAACAAAGTGTTAATCATTCTTTGAAAAGTCAGTGGAGCATTACGGAGACCGAATGGCATCCGTAAAAACTTAAAATGGCGCAAAGGAGTACTGAAAGCAGTAATCTCTCGAGACTTCTCGTCAAGAGGAATTTGTCAATACCCGTATAATCCTTGCCTAAAGACTACTAAATATCACTCAGGACATGCATTGGGTACCTGTACGGGATAGTACTTTCGTTGAATCACCTAAAATCAATGACTGGGCGCCAACCACCATCTTTCTTGGAGACTAAAAACAAAGGACTATTGAAAGGCGATTTTGAATGTGTGATAACCTCCTGGTCTAACATGTCCTGTACCATGTCCTGAACTACAGCGCGCTGGCTATGTGGTAGTCGGTAAGCTGGTATGTAAATTGGGTGTGTTCTCGGTTTTAAGGATATGTGGTGTGAGATTAAATTTGTGTGACCTAACTGCTCCCCAGGTAAAGCTACAATGTTTCCATAGGCGTCAAGCAACTCCAGGAGTCTAGTCTTGCCTTGAGGGTGATCAATCACCTTAACATGTGGTTATATTTGATCTATCCTCTCCTGTCTGGACAACACATTTACCCTTGCGGAGAGCAATTGTTCTGACTTGCGTATGGCACTGAAGGAAACACCATTAACCGTGATAGAATGTTTGCTTGGGTGAACATGTATCAAATTGGATTGAAGAGGTGGAAGACCTGTTAAACTGTCAGCTGGTAAATGAAAGTCTTGGACTACATAAAAATCTGCAGAAAAGTACGTACCACGTCTAGAAAAACGTATTGGCAATGTTACCGTTCCTGTTATGTCCAACAGCATACCGGAAACACCTGAGAGGTCAGTGTCCATAAGTCCAACTAAAAATGTTCGGTGAGGGGATCTTCGTTGAAGTTCTGGATAGGACGTTAAAATGATGACATTCGCGCATGCACCTGTTATCAATGTCCAGGGCAAGCTTGACTGGCCCAACCCTCGCCTGAACCGATAACACGTTCGGCTTGTTCAGCACTGCTATTAAAGAGGCTGCAACCCCAAGTGTTGTCGCACGTCGGTACTGGAGTACTTAACCCACGTCAGTCTGAACCTGGTGCTGGTCCTTCCCTAACTTCTTATGAAAACGACGGTAACGGTTTTTTTTTTTTTTTAGCCCACCCGGGCACAGGTCACTGAACCACATCGCGGCCTGGGGTGCGAAAATGTAATAATAATAAAAATAATAATTCATAGTAAATAAAATTTATAATAAAAAATAAATAATTGAAAAGAAAATAATAAAGATACTACTACTACTACTACTACTACTACTACTACTACTAATAATAATAATAATAATAATAATAATAAAGAATCATAAATAAATACAAAAATTAAATAAGATCAAAAGTGAGAAATAATATATGTATGTTGTGTTGCCAATAGTAAGAGAAACAATTGAGACCCTGCAATTGTGTGTAAATGAGGCAGAAAGTCAGATCAGCAACCTGGGACTTGGTTACAATTTTCGTGATGCCATATGTCAGCAGGGTCTACCATTAGACAATACATTATGCTTCCTTTATCTTCCCAGGCAGTAGTACCTCCTTGCTTGGTAGCTGCCTACTACCTACTACCTGTGTTTTGTTACCTGTGATACGTCAATCCCTATCTCCTTACATCGTCGGAGTGCTAAACATTCTTCCGTAGTATGGGCGGGAGACTCATGGTATATACACCACATATCATCTGTCTGGTCTGAATCAGTCCTGGGGTGAGCAGCTGCTGCGTAAGTCTTAGATGGGTTTTGTCGTTGTCTTAATTGAAAAGTTAATTTATTCTTAGATTTAGCACCACTACGCTAGACCTGGTAACAATAATCAACTGTATGCTCATTCTTCCTGCAATGCCTGCATACTAACTGTTGCTTCATGTTTAGGGCCGAATTCTTAGGAACTCACTGTTGAATTGGCGCCACAGTTGTTACCGTCCTCGCTAGCGGAGTGCATGGTGTCTTAGTAGCGAGCGTAGCTGCGTAATCCAAAATATCATCAGTGGGCTTCTAATTAGTTGTCTTCGCCTGATTATATACTGGGTGACGAATGGCCAGTAGAAAATAAAGCAATTCCATCAATTGTGCAAAATTTTCCTTGGACATTCTGTCTTGTGAGTCCACCCACGCTGAATTACGAAAATTAGCCAGGATATCCTGTTGAACTTCGCCAACAAGCGAAACACATGTCATGGTATCTTCCACGCGTATCACGCTGGGAATACAATCAACCCATCTAAAAATCCAAATAAGGTGATCTTGCTTTGATCCCAATTCAAAGAGACCAATGAGTGTCTTCCTAAACTTCATATATGTAGGATGTTCAAACCCACTATCATCTAAATGTCTGCTAGCATAACTGCCTAATTTGATGTGACCATGTACTAAAGACTTGCGTTCTTTATCTCCCGTTATTTAGATGGTTTTCATCGCATCCTCACGTGACCTTATACATGTCATTACACGATAATTATCTTCTGCCGTAAACTCGCAAACGCGATCGTCACACGGTATGACTTGCAGAACTTGAGACTTGTTAGATGACACGCCTGAACTATCTGTAGCCATGGTTAAAGTGTTGTTAGTTAACTTAGACCTAACTGCAACACTACTGGATGCGGGAGGGAAAGAAGGATTCTGTGACACACTATCAGACTGTAGAAAGTGAAGGAACTTACTACCCAAAATGAGGCATGGTGTCGTATGTACCACCTGACCTAAGGGTTCTATGGTTTATATCATCAAATGACTGATCAATTACCTGTTCACTAGTCTCAAGAGAGGGGTCACGCTCTAAACGCATCTGTGTTTCTTGCAAATTTACGTGTTCAGTGTAAACGCTAGTGCCAGAAGCTAAATCAGTGTCTGACTGGAATGGGTCATCAACCTGAGCTGAGGCTTCAATATAACGTTCCGCCAACTCGGTAATATCATATCAGGACACCAAAAATTACGTTTATCATCAAATATAATGAATGTATAAATCAGTCTACACAGTAACCTTGCTTATCCACTTACAGCAAATGATATAAAATATCTGTAAAAAAATTAATATATCTATAAATGAAAAGGCGAAAATACTTCATTATATTTATATATATTAATAAGTAAGACACTTATAGATCATACATAACTTACACGACGGATAATGTGTGATGCTGTGCTGTATGTTTGTGACATACCTCATACCTGGAAATGTTCGGGGTACTTAGTTCTAACTACAGGAGCGAACACAAACACCTGTAGAGTTTCGTAGGTTCTATTTAACGGAATATACAAGGGTGCGCTTACAAGCACAGGTAATCCCTACACTCCTATATGGGTCAACTGACCTCTCTCTCTGACCTCTCAGGCGACATGTGGTAAGTGGTACATTAGCAACTTCCAGATGTCGCCAGGCACATTATCTAAGCGTGTGGTGACATGAAACAGGGGCATTGCCACACGCTACTGACTAGAGGAGTAATGCATATAAGTAGGGCACATACATAGTATATATACAACATATATAATGCACATACACCTCCCCCCACCCCCTATACGCTCATAGCAAAGTCTTGAGCGGACCTTTTCCTGTGGCTCCGTTCTGAGCGTCGAGGGGCTTGATCACTGGGGGGATATGGGACTCAGCACTGGTGACGGGGTCAGCGGAAGGTGTTTACGGGGTGGAGAAAACGGCGGTTCCTCCACCACACACGGCCACTGGGTAACCGCACCTGGTAGTCCCGTGACCTGCTGAGACCCATGACTACAACCACTTTGTCCCAACGAAGGGAGGTCGGGTCCTGAACACGGACTTGGGTGCCGACACTCAACCTGGGGAGAGGACGGGCGTGGTCGTTGTAGCGGGCGACGACGTCTTGAATACGTTCGGCGGCTCAGCGATCACAATCTTCTGTCTTGGCCTGCCACTCCTTGGCGAAGGACTGAGGGTGAGCAGGGACGCAAGAACGGAGGGGGCGTCCATACAAGACCTGGGCAGGGGAGCGTCCGGTGTAATTGGGTGTGTTGTGGAGTTCAAGGAGACCCTGGTCGAAGGCCTCGCAGTCAATGTTCCCAGAAGGGGCCACTTTGATGATGAGGTGCTTCTGGGATTTGACAGCAGCCTCAGCGTGGACGTTGGACTGCGGGTAATGGGGCGATGACAGTACATGCCGGACTCCCTAATGGTCGAGGAATGCAGCAAAGTCCCGGCTTGTGAAACGGGGCCCTCCGTCGGTTCGCAGGCGCACAGAAACGCCCACGTCACGGAAGTAGTGGCGGAACTTGCTGATGATGGCGGCAGACGTCGTGTCATTACCGCACTTGATGACAACCGGCCAACCAGAGAGACGGTCGACGATGACAAGGAAGGACTTTCCTGACACCCAGAAAAAGTCGGCCGACACAGACTCAAAGGGGCGGGTGGGGTTGCCGTCACTCATGAAGGGTTCCTGCTGCTGGCTGGGTTGTAGAACTTGGGAGGGCTCACACGCATGGACAACATTGGAAATGTCGGAGTCGATGCCAGGCCAGAACACAGTCTGTCTTGCACGTCGTTTGGTGGCCTCAGCTCCGCGGTGACTGTCGTGAAGGCGAGCCAAGACGTGGGGACGTGAGGCAGCAAGGACAATTACACGTGCTCCATACAGAACAAGGTCCCCGTCGCAGTAGAGTTTATCGCGGAGTTTCCTATACGGGAGCAGGTGAAGGTCGTAGCGGTTGCTAGGGAATCCGTTCCTCACGCACTCGACGAGTTGGACGTAGGAAGGGTCATCTCGGGCCGCTGTTCGAAGGTCCTCCATTGCCTTGTCGTCATCTGGTAAAAGGTTCGAACGAAGGGATTGGACGGCGTGTAGGGTGACAACAGTCCTGAATGAAAGAGCGAGGTCGGCGTCGAGCACCTGGTCTTCTGGAGTAGGGCGGCTGACAGGAGAGCGGGATAAGGCATCAGGGATGCAGAGCTCCTTACCAGCACGCCACACTGCTGTGAAGATGTACGCTGAGAGCTTCTCCTTCAGACGCTGGAGGCGAGGGTTCTCAATGGCGTCAAGAGTGTAGTGGCTGAGGATCGGGACAAGCGGGCAATGGTCGGTCACTAGGTGAAAGTGTTGCAGGCCTATGAGGTAAAACCTGCACTTGGACGTCGCCCAAACCACAGCCAACAGCTCCAGCTGAATAGTGGCATAACGCGTTTCGGTGTCAGAGAGGAAACGCGAGCCACAATGGACGAGCCGGAACTGCCCTCCACCATGATCCTACAATAGGGCGTATCCCACGCCGTACAAGCGTGAGGCATCTGTCTGCAGAACCGTCGGCAGGGCTGGGACAAACGTGGCTAGGACAGGTGGACTAGACAGGGCCTGTTTCACTTGCTAGAAGGCCTTGTCGTGGTCGGGAGTCCACAGGAATGTCCTATTGGGGCTCATGAGGGGGTGGAGTGGTTGGGCGGCTGCGGAGATATCCGGCGAAAACTCTGCTAACTGGTTGACAAGACCAATGAAGGACCTCAAGTTGGTGAGGTTAGCTTGGGTGGGAAAATCTGTGATAGCGCGCCTTGTCCGTGTCAGCTGCTATACCATTCCCTGAGAGGGTGTACCCACAGAAGTCCACTGAAGAGCCGGCCAGAACATACTTGTCGGCATTTAATGTGATGCCGTGCTACCGGCACCTGTTGAGTACCTCGTAGATACGGCAGAGGTGATCCATGTAGTCCTCATCGTACACGAGTATGTCGTCGACTACTTTCACGCAGTTTGCCAGACCTTGTAGAGCCATATCACCTCGAAGGCAGAAGGCATCTCCTGTAGCGGCGAATCCCATGGGGCCAGGGCAATAACTGTAACGTCCATGCGGGGTCATGAAAGTTGTAAGTGGTCGGTCTTCTTCGGCAAGCTCTATCTGCCAGTATCCACACAGGGCGTCCATCGTTGTGAAGAAGCGCGCCTTCGGGTTCACACTGCGGATAGCTGGAAAGGGCGTGGGAGAAGGGTGCGCAGGACGAGACACCTGGCTGTTGAGCTTGGAGAGGTCGGTGGTGATCCGAACACCACCTTTGGGTTTTGCGACGACTACCATAGGGTGACACCATGGAGTCCAGCTCGTTTTTGACTGCATCGGAAGGCCAGGAGGACCAGTCGAGGGGTGTAGATGGCGAAGGGCTTCGCATAGTTTCTCAAGTGGATCCTTATGGGGGGGCCTACCATCTTCTTGAGGGGCTTGGATTCCAGAGCGGACTTGGTCACCAGAACGTCGCTGAATTCCTTCAGGAAGTACTTCCGAGCATCCGAGGGAAGGGTGTCACTGGCAAGAGGTAGGGGTAGCGCTACAGCAGGGTAGTTGCTGCTCCCTTCGTGCACCCTGTTGGCGTGTATTACCTCGAGAATAGGTTTGGGGAAGTCCTGGGAGATGATGGCCAACTCTTGGCAATGTCTGTAGGACAGCAAAGGAGTTGGGACACCATTATGCACATCAATCCAGGCTTGACACGACCTGCTGCCAAAGGTGACCTGTGCTTGTAGTGAACCTAGGGCAGGGGCCATCTATCTGTGAACCATCTGCCGTGAAGCGGAGGTCTTTGGGAGGAGGTCCTAGATAACATGGAGAGAGCCCCAAACATTGCAAATGCTGGGGGCCGATGACTGTAGCATCAGCGCCGGTGTCAGGCAACATCTTGAGACAGGATGACACACTGCCATAGGTAACGATGACGCTAATGTGCTGGGGAACTTTGGTCCTGGGACGCAAGGGGGAGTACACCTTCCTAATATGGGTCGGGCGTTGTCCAGGGTCGTCGTGCCTCTGATTTGACGACTGTGGGCGGACCTCACTGGTGGAAGGGCGCTGATGCTTCCGCCGACGCTGTTCCTTGGGTTTGTTGGTAGGGCAACACTTGTTGCAGTGGCCCAGACGACCACACACATTGCACTGGACGAGTTTGGCTGGGCACCGTACTGTTAGTGACCAGTGGCCCTTGCGGTCTCAACTGTAACAGGTAGACTCAGCAGCTGGACACACCTGTGTTCCGTGCTGCCTACCACAGCTGTTGCAAAGGGAGCCGGGCGTGGGCGTGCCGGGCGTAGGCGTTGGGGCAGACTTCTTGTCTTTCTTGTATTGGGACATAGCCCGTACAGCTGTAGGGGAAGCTCGGACGGCAGAGGTAGCACACCTGGCAGCCTCATAGAAGCGACATACTGCCAATACATCCTTAAGAGAAGAGGAAGAGTCGAGGGAGGTGAGGCATTGGACAAGCTCCTCGTCCTTAACACCCATCACGATCACCTGCTTCAACTGGGTCTCCTCGCACTGCTGCTGATTACCGGGACATGTGTCTATCTCTTCCAAGGCTCTCTTGAGTCGTACATAGAAATCGTCAAAAGTCTCGCCCTCCATCTGTCTACAGCTAAACACTTCCCTACTGTGGAGAGCTTCATTCTGCTGACCTTTGATGTGCCGTTCTAGAACATCCAGTACCTCCTCTACAGACAACAAAGACGTCGGGGGCACTTGCAACGTATGTTCCAACACATGCTGTGTTTCCAAGGACAGACACATACGCAGCTGTATGAGTTGTTTAGGCTGTGGCAAGCTCTGGAGATCCACCATTGTAGCATTATCAGTCCACCGTTGCCGCCACTCACGAAAAGTCTGGAAAGTCTCATCAGGCTTCAAGGTGGGTGGGGGTTGGAAAGCCGCTTTGGCAGAAGGCGTTGACGAGGTATCTGAGCCAGTCGATACAGGAGCGGTGGAAGGTCCAAGGGCTTGATTCGCAGTGAGGCTAGATATGAAAGCTGCAAACCGTTTGCTATCTTCCAATCTCCTTTGGTGGTCTCTGTTTGCTTCGACTTGTCTCCTCTCTTCGTCCTCAACACGTCTTCTCGCTTCGTCCTCACGCCTTTCCTCCCTCATAAGCTTCATCAGAGCAATTATCTCTGAAGACAAGGCTGAGGGTCGAGGGGGGCTGCGAGATGTGTTGGGAGAGGGTGGAGTGTCGCCCTCTGACTGGTCATCCATCTCTGTAGAGCTGTCATCGGTCTGATTCATCCGGGTGCTAGGGACACCCCTGCGTGTGGCCTGGGGCATAATTACTTTATCTGTATATTGTATTTCAAATCAATGTTGATTGGTCAGCCCGTCGTATCAACCAGATCTGAGACAACAATATTAATTGAATACACAGATAAGTAACTTATATATATATATATATATATATATATATATATATATATATATATATATATATATATATATATATATATATATATATATATATATATATAAAATATATATAAAGAAATGACTGCAGTCAGTGTGTTCATGCGTGAGTTGGTGTGTTTGTACCCGTGGGCGGTAGGAGCGTGGAGGGAGGCGGTGGGGGGTGAGCGGTGGTGGGGCACGGAGCGACTGATCAGCTACCAGCGAGACACAGCCGGGGAAGGACGCACGCTGACGCCATTCTTCACCAATGCCCTGAACAAGCCTTCCACCTTTGGGAATCCCTTGAAACAAGGACACACACACTTATGGCACTTCACATACAGGGCACTTAAGACACTTCACAGGAACTTGCCGTCACTGCACACTGCTCAAAACTCGTTGGTCATTCAAACGATTTTTTGGGAGAGACAATGGCGACGGTTGAGTTGACGGTGACTCACTGCGCCATGGAGATGTTCGGGGTACTTAGTTCTAACTACAGGAGCGAACACAAACACCTGTAGAGTTTCGTAGGTTCTATTTAACTGAATATACAAGGGTGAGCTTACAAGCACAGGTAGTCCCTACACTCCTATATGGGTCAACTGACCTCTCTCTGACCTCTCAGGCGACATGTGGTAAGTGGTACATTAACAGCTTCCAGATGTCGCCAGGCACATTATCTAAGCGTGTGGGAACATGAAACAGGGGCATTGCCACACGCTACTGACTAGAGAAGTAATGTATATAAGTAGGGTACAACATTTTAAACATACAACATACATAATACACATTCAATACCGAAGACTTGATTGAAGAAAACGAAAAACCTCTAGGAAGATTTTTGAAAATATAGTCACCATATCCGTAGACGTCCACTAAGCAGAGCCAATCAGCTGAGAAAAATTCAGGAGACACCACCTATATGACGTCGATCCAAGATGGCGTCAATCCAAGATGGCGTCCTCTGCTTCCGTTCTAGTCGTCTAGGCAACCGTTGTTAATGCCTGGGACTTAGGGAGAGAAATCCCTTGCCAGCCTAATCAGGATCTTATAAGAGGAAAGTCAAGAACCATGGTTTTCTGTGGGATAACAAACAACCGTTCGAGATTGACATCTTTTTACTATGAAAATAACACAAACTCTGACACCACTCACACAAACATCAAATAACAATTACGGGAGTTAAACAATTATGAGAATCAAACAATTAAGGGAGTCAAACAATTAAGGGAGTCAAACAATGTACAGGAATATTTCCTACGGCGGTGGCCCTGTGAACGGTTCCGTAAAGCAGTGATCCGGTCTCAGGAGGGGGGGGGGGGGAAGCCAGGGCAGCTTCCTCACTCGGCGCCGGCGTTGGTGGGCGATGGTCTTGTCACACAGGAGAAACGCCAGGGCATGGACGGGAGATAGAGCATGGAGGAAGTGGCAATGACGTGGCAGCCGCTGTAGTAGCCGGAGTAGGTGTCCGGAGATTGACAGCCGTATAGTGAAGGACTGGAAAATCAGCCCACGAGCCCCAGGAACCTCAGATGAGTACACAACCAGAGTTGGAATTGAATCGATGGGGAAGTGCAGCTGTGGTGCTGAGTGGGTAGTGTCTGGTATGCGACGAGCCAGCAGAGACGTTCTCACCTCCGTCTACCACCCCCCTAGTGGGGGGACACGAACCAGCAAACGAGCGGTGGACAACCATCCTGCTCGTTACAGCCCTGACAACTATCACTATTGCGACCACCGACTAGCAAGTTGCTAAGAGCTGAAGTTTGATAACCTAGGAATGTTGGAGCTGGGCACTGGGTTCACTGAAGGTTTGCTGGGATCACTGATAAGAGAGATCCATGACAAATGAAGACCACTGTGCGACTGGCGAACACAAGACAAACTTCTCTGTATATAAGACTCTGCCTGTTACACAAGGAACTTGCAATACACTACATTCACCAACAGCCTAGGCAAACAACTTCTGATATCTACCAAGGGAAAATCTCAACTATGTTTAGAACTCAGGAATGTTGCTGGGTAGTTTTGGAGTGTTGCAAGGCGAGAAACTGGACTGATTCACGTCCTCTCAAGGTGTGGTGTATCCACGATCGTCTCACGGAGCAAACAGGATGCTAGATGATGTGTCGGCACAATCCTTCGACGAACCGGGCGTGGTGTTGCCAAAGTAGTGTGAATTATTAATAACTCACTTCCCAAATATTTTTAAGAAAAGTATTTGATCATGTCAAACAGAGATGTATCACTCAACATGTAACGAATCTCAATAGGCCCAAATCGGTGTATAATCACATGCACATATTATAATATACATCAGGAAAAAATGTGTTTGTCACATATAACAATATCTTTGATTGTTATTATAGATATTATAGATATCTTCGTATACGAGTCCAGAACCACTGTCACCTTATGTAACAATAACTTCTTGTAACAGTGTAACACAGTGATGGGGAGAACAAATTATCTCTACCTTTACCAACTGTGTAACTATTAGGTGACTGTTAAATATTTTTTTTTTTATTGGGCACTCCCGTACATCCTTGTGTAAGGTGAAGAGCAGAAGCGTTTACAGTGCCCAACAGGGAAGCATACTAAGTTCATGCTTGTCTTTATGTCTCATGAGTTAAGGGCGTAGAAGCCTGAAGAGTCAAGGGCATAGAAGCCTGAAGAGTTATTGGAAGCTCCAACAACTTGTCCCTGAATACGAATTCGCAACTTTCGATTTACACCAGGTACCTACTTTACTGCTAGGTGAACAGGGACAAATGGGGGCTAGGAAGTATGTCCAAACAACTTCCACCGGCCCGGGAATCGAACCCGTGACATCTCGCTTGCGAAAGCAAGAGCGGTACCACTCTACCACCAGCACCCCATGACTGTTAATGTTGTATAACAACTACTTATGAAGCTGGCATTATGTAACAACCTTACTAGGTGGTCACACTTGTAACAGGCATTTGTGAAACTGTTACCTTATATTCTAGACCAGGGGTCACCAAACTACGGCCCGCTGGCCGGATCCCAAGTCCTTCCCCGGCTCGTGGTAGCTCCGCCTACGCTCTGACGTTACCAGAGCTTTCGTTCTGGCTTGCAAGTATTGAACAGAATGATTATGCGGCCCGCGCTCGTCATTCTTTCAGTTATCCGGCCCACTGTGAAAAAAGTTCGGTGACCCCTGTTCTAGACGAACTAGAATATAGATAAAATTTTATTGGGTTTTAATAGCGAAACCCAATATGTTCCTTTTCTTAGTTTATTATCAAAAGAGTCTATTTACACTGTCCAAAGAATAATCACCGTAAGAGTCACTGTAACGGTGAGGGCTATAGAAAGGAGGGAGCTATTAGGGATAGTCTCTAAGGACGTGCGACTGTAGTGAGAACTGAGTAGATACTGCCCGTGGGTCCAGCCCAAGATAGCTGACCTAGGGTATTCTCAGGACATGCTTAGTGCGTGGAACTTACCCATCACGTGCTACGGAAAATTACAGGGGATGATAGTTACACAATACAAATATATTAACCCATATTTTTTTATTACTTTTATATTTTTTAATTTTTTAAGGGGATTAGCCCACCCAGGAGCAGGTCACTGACCCACTTCTGGGCCTGGGGGTAGCGAAAATGTAATAATAATAATAATAATAACAATAATAATAATAATAATAATAATAATAATGATGATGATGATGATGATGATGATAATAATAACAATAATAATAATTCTAGCGTATCGTCAGAGATACCCAAAGAATGTTCTATACTACTGAGGGTATACACAAACACTTGTTGTCTTAAAAGTAGGTTCTATTCTCGTACGGGAGATATGTACACAGTAGGACGCAGAAGCCTGCGGTCACGCCACGAGGACTCTGTCTTCTCTCTCTACCTCTCTATGTATTACTACGCGCTGGCCTGTACAGATGCCAGCATTCACAAGCTGAATACATAAAGTATAAATGTGATAATTTATATACATAACATGGTGTACAATAAATGGAATATTACATAGAATTAATACATGTTCTGCAATACTTTACTATACATAATTAATAAGAGTAATATAAGAGTAATATAATAATATACAGCTGAAGGTACTACTTTGTGTCCATATATATCATACACCTCCCTCCCCCCTATACGCTCATAGTTTCATCTTGAGCGGACCTTTTGTTTCTGAGTCGCTCGGACCTGCGGAGTACTGGGGCAGAAACACAAGGTGGGGATGGATTTACTTTAGAGACATCAACATTAGGGGACTCAACTGGGGAGGGGTCAACACTAGGCAGCTCCACAGGTCGGAGGAAACGACGGTTCCTCCACCATACTCTACCACTAGGAAGACGCACTTGGTAGTCCCTGGACCGGCCAATACCCATAACAACCCCAACCTTGTCCCAGCGGTGAGATACCGGATCTTGAATCCTGATCTGCTGGCCGATACTCAACCTGGGAAGGGGGCGGGCATGACAGTCGTACCGAGCAGCGACATCTGCGGCTCGTTCTGCTGCACGGCGGTCACATTCTTCAGTCTTGGCCTGCCACTCTTGAGAAAAAGACTTTGGGTGGGCAGGAACACAAGACCTGAGATGATGTCCGTATAGAACCTGGGCTGGGGAGCGTCCGGTGAAGTTCCGGGTTTTGCGTAACTCCAACAAACCTCGATCGAAGTCCTCGCAGTCGATATTTCCTGAGGGTGACACCTTAAGGATCAGGTGTTTCACAGTCTTGACTGCGGCTTCAGCGTGTCCATTCGCCTGGGGGTAGTGGGGCGAAGTCACGACATGACGGACTCCCCAACGGTCCATGAAGTCCCGGAACTCGTGGCTGGTGAACTGGAGTCCTCCATCAGTCCTGAGGTGGAGGGGAACACCAACTTCTCTGAAGTAATGCCTGAAGCTCTGGATGGTAGCAGTAGCCGTTGTATCACTACCACAGGGGACGACAACAGGCCATCCAGACAGTCGGTCGGCAATGACGAGGAAGGACTTCCCTGCAACTGCAAAGAAATCGGCCGACACAGACTCGAAGGGTCTTGAAGGGTTGTCGTCGCACATTAAAGGTTCCTGTTGCTGGCTAGGTTGCAGAATCTGGCATGGTTCACAGGCATGGACGGTACTTGCAATGTCCGCGTCAATTTCGGGCCAAAATACAGTCTGCTTCGCCCGTCGCTTGGTGGCCTCCACTCCTCGATGGCTGTCGTGAAGGCCGGCCAAGGTACGGCGGCGTAGGGCAGCAGGAATAACTACTCGTGGACCATACAAGGCGAGGTCTCCGTCACAATAGAGATCCTCGCGTATTTTCCAGTACGGGAGTAGCGATTCATGAAGGTCGTATCGGTTCGATGGAAATCCCTGAGACACACAGTAGACGAGCCGGATGTAGGAAGGGTCGGCCCGGGCTGCGGTGCGGAGATCTTCAAGGGTCTTGTCTGCATCCGGTGCTGTAGACTCTTCTGATGTGAAGACGGCCTTCAATGAAAATACTGACTTGAGGGATGCAGCAGCTGTAGAACACAACATCTCGTCCTCTGGGGTGGGGCGACTGACAGGGGCGCGGGACAGGGCATCCGGGATGCACAACAGCTTACCCGCACGCCACACAGCCGTGAAGAGATAAGGTGAGAGCTTCTCTTTCAGACGTTGAAGGCGAGGGTTCTCTACTGCATCCAAAGAGTAGTGATTGATTATAGGTATAAGGGGGCGATGATCCGTGAAGAGGGTGAAGTGCTGAAGTCCTATCAGGTAGAAACGACACTTCGCCATCGCCCAGACAACAGCCAACATCTCCAGCTCAATCGTGGCATATCGGGTCTCAGCGTCGGTCAGGAACCGGGATCCACACTGAATTAAGCGGAGTTGTCCACCGCCATGGTCCTGCAGAAGGGCGTAACCAACGCCATAGAGTCTGGAGGCATCAGTCTGGAGGACGGTGGGTAGGGCTGGGTCGTAACAGGCGAGGACAGGTGGATTCAAGAGGGCCTGCTTGACTCGCTGGAAGGCCTCTTGATGATCTGGGGTCCACAGGAATGTCCTCCTGGGGCTCAGCAGGGGCGTAACGGCTGGGCTGCGGCGGAGATGTCAGGTGTAAATTCAGCCAGCTGGTTGACCAGACCCAAAAAGAACGGAGGTCTGTCAGGTTGGCAGGGGTTGGAAAATCCCTGATTCCACTTACTTTCTCCGGGTCAGCTGCGATGCCTGATGCTGAGAGAGTGTACCCACAGAAGTTCACTGATGGTGCGGCGACTACAAACTTGTCAGCGTTGAGGGTAATCCCGTACTTTCGACATCTGGTGAGAACTTCGTATATCCGGGAGAGGTGGGCACAGTAGTCTTCGTCGTGGAGTAAGATATCATCAACCACCTTGACACAATTCGTGACTCCTTGAAGGGCCGCGTCACCACGTTGACAGAATGCATCACCCGTAGCGGCAAATCCCATGGGGCCTCTGCAATACTGGTATCTCCCAAATGGTGTGATGAATGTAGTCAAATGCTGGTTTTCCTCGGCCAACTCGATCTGCCAATAACCACATAAGGCGTCCATAGTTGTAAAAAACTTCGCCTTCGGGTCCACACTTCGAACAGCTGCGAAGGGTGTGGGTGAAGGGTGGGCTGGACGGGAAACTTGCTGGTTAAGTTTTGACAGATCGGTGGTGATCCGTACTCCACCACGAGGTTTGGCGACGGGGACGAGAGGGTGGCACCAAGGTGAAGGTTCGTCTCCGGCCGGTTTGATAATTCCCTGAGCAACCATGGAGTCAAGCACTTGTCTAACTAGCTCCTTGTAGGCGTGAGGAATCAAACGAGGGGTGTGGATGGCAAAAGGTGTAGCACCATCCTTAAGATGAATCTTCATAGGTGGATCCACCATCGGCTTGAGTGGTGTGGATCCTAAAGATTTCTTATTAACCAACACGTCAGCAAACTCCTTGAGAAGGTAAGCTCTTGCGTCAGAAGGGGACGTGTTAGTAGAGATAGGGAGTTCCTTCAACCTGTTGACATGGGTGATCTTTAAAATAGGTTTAGGGAATTCCTTGGAAATAATGGCCAACTCTTGACAATGGCCATATGATAAGAGCGGAGTCGGGATACCATTATGAACATCAATCCGGGCTGAGCAAGACTGCTTACCAAAGGTAAGGGTAGCCCAGAAAGATCCCAAAGCTGGAGCCATCTTGGAACCATCAGCTGTCAGTTTCGTTGTCTGAGGAGGGGGCTGTAGGTTGCTCCAGGGTATTCCCAAACTTGCTAAGTGTTGTGGACCAATTACTGAGACGTCAGCACCGGTGTCAGGTAACATCTGAAGACTGGATGACGAGTTACCGTAAGAAATGACGACATTGATGTGCTGGGGCGTCGTGTCTGTGGAACTACGTACACGACGGCAGGAACGACTGGACACAGCGTC
Organism: Homarus americanus; assembly: GCF_018991925.1. Classification (NCBI taxonomy): domain Eukaryota; kingdom Metazoa; phylum Arthropoda; class Malacostraca; order Decapoda; family Nephropidae; genus Homarus; species Homarus americanus. The sequence goes on from NW_024716703.1 coordinate 5,933,483, forward strand.
TTGATGCTTGCCAGAAGGAGGGGGCGCGCCAGCACTACCTGAGGATGACTTCTTGGATCCTAGGTGGCGTCCTTTATGTGTCTTCTTACGACAACATTTGTCATAATGGCCCACACGACCACAAAGTCTACACTGAACTTTGCTAGCAGGGCACTTGACTGTATAAGCCCAGTGACCCTGGCGGTCGCAACTTCTGCACACGCTTTGAGCAGCTGGGCACTGGGAGGCATTATGCTGTCTCGCACAGCTGTTACACAAAGCTGCTGCTGAAGGTGTAGCTGGAGGGTGAGGGGTGGGGTTACCTTGCTGCTTCTTACCCTTTCTGTAGGAAGACACCGCCCTCACCTGGTCAGGCTGTGAGCGTAAAGCTGAAGTCGCACACCTGGCGGCCTCATATGCTCGACATTTCGTAACAACATCTTGAAGGCAGGAAGTGGGGTCGAGGGAAATGAGACGCTGAACTAGCTCTTCATCTCGGACACCCGTTAAAATGATTGTCTTAAGTTGTTTCTCTTCACAGACTTGAGAATGTCCGGGACAAACATCAACTTCCTCTGAACACCTTTTGAGCCTTACAAAAAATGCGTCAAAAGATTCTCCATCAAGTTGTTTACATTGGAGGAGTTCTCTTCTCCTGAGTGCTTCATTGCGCTGTCCCTTGACGTGTTCCTGCAACTTGTCGAGCACGGCCTCTACCGTCAGAGTTGTCGTAGGAGGCACTTGAAGTGTGTGCTTGAGAGTACGTTGTGTCTCTAAGGACAAGCACAGACGAAGCTGTATCATTTGTTTCAGCTGTGATAAACTTGACAAGTCAACCATTGTTGCGTAGTCTTGCCAACGTCGACGCCATTCCCGAAACATCTGATAAGAAGCGTCAGACATAAGAGAGGGAGGCGTCTGTACTGCAGCCTTTTGAGGTGTTGTTCCGACTCTGGGAAATGAGGTACCAGTACCTCTAGTCGCATCAACGTCAGTAGTAGCAGACGAATCTTGTACGGTAGATCGTTGTGGGGGGGCTAACAGAGAAATCAAGACTTCAAATCTGGCTTGATCCTCCTTTCTTCTAAGGTCATCCTCATGTCTACTTATGTCTTCGAGTTCTCTGCGTTGTTGTTCCTCTTTGAGGCGTCGTCTTTCAGACTCTTTGTACCTAATTTCTTCCTCTTCTCTCCTTGCAATATCGTCCTGGCGTCGAGAAGCTTCCATCCACTTTATCAGTTGAAGGAGATCTGTGGACGCATGTATCGCAGGAGAGCTGGCTCGCGACGAGAGAGGAGATTCTGTGGGTGACTCGGCATTGTCACTGTGAGGAGCGTGGGGCGTAAGCGTGGGTGGGGAGAGGTCTCCCACACTAAAACTCATAATCCCATCGTCCAGGGTATCATTTTGATCCCTGTGAGACATGCCGACTGCTTCTGTACTCTATCTGTGCAAAAGACCGGGTCAGCCCCTCGTAATCTATGCACAGAATTACAGAAGTCTGAAGAAAGTCACAAGAAAATACTGTATAAGGTGAATGCGTGTGTGTGTGTGTGTGTCTGGCGGGAGGGGAGAGACTTGGCGCGCTGCCAGACGTAGGAGCAGGTGGGCAGCGTCAACGCTGGTCCTCAGTCACCCTCAGACCAGAGACGGGAGAGCACGTACTATCGGGCCGCTCCCTTAGTCATCTGACCGCAACTTGCACAGACAATTATGATTAAAATACACAGCACAGCACTTCATAAAACACTTCACTTCACAGCACAGCACTGTACACAGCATAGCACTTCACAACACTGTAAGTCTAGAGGCTTTTAGTAGTCTTGCTGTCTGAAGCTGAAGGAGACTGAAGACGCCATTAACAGAGTCCGGGCAAGGCTTGGTCCACTGTATCTCACTGAGAAATAATCACTGCGCCATCTAGCGTATCGTCAGAGATACCCAAAGAATGTTCTATACTACTGAGGGTATACACAAACACTTGTTGTCTTAAAAGTAGGTTCTATTCTCGTACGGGAGATATGTACACAGTAGGACGCAGAAGCCCGCGGTCACGCCACAAGGACTCTGTCTTCTCTCTCTACCTCTCTATGTATTACTACGCGCTGGCCTGTACAGATGCCAGCATTCACAAGCTGAATACATAAAGTATAAATGTGATCATTTATATACATAACATGGTGCACAATAAATGGAATATTACATAGAATTAATACATGTTCTGCAATACTTTACTATACATAATTAATAAGAGTGATATAAGAGTAATATAATAATATACAGCTGAAGGTACTACTTTGTGTCCATATATATCATACAATAATAATAATAATAATAATAATAATAATAATAATAATAATATTAATAATAATAATAATAATAATAATAATAATAATAATAATAATAATAACAATAATAATAATAATAATAATAATAGTAATAATAATAATAATAATAATAATAATAATAATAATAATAATAATAATAATAATAATAATAATAAAATTTAATAAAAATAATAAAAAAAATAAGGAAGTATTAAATTAAAAAATTAGATAAAAATATAATATATTAATAACACCAAATTTAATAATAATAATAATATTAATAATAATAATAATAATAATAATAATGATAATAATAAAATATTAATAAAAAATAATAAAAAAATAAAGAAAATATTAAATTAAAAAATTAGATAAAAATATAATATATTAATAACACCAAATTTAATAATAATATTAATAATAAAATTATTAACAATAATATTAATGAAAATAATAATAATAATAATAATAATAATAATAATAATAATAATAATAATAATAATAATATAATAATAATAATAATAACTGTAACAAATTCATGAGTGTTTCCCCTTATGGGTTCGAGCCAATCGCAGGGACCTGTGAGGGTGAATGCCTTTGGCCTGATCTAATAAGAAAACCTGTGGGCGACGCAGTTTGAAAAAGACAGTGTGGTTTTGAAGAGCGTTAGGGTCGGTGTGTGTGGGTGTCATCTCAGATTGCGCGGTATATTGTAAGTACCTTTTAGGTTTTATCCATTTCACGAAATGTATTGTGATTTATGTGACCTCTGGAAGATAGGTTATTGTTTTGAAGTATAACTGTTCATTTTGAGTAATGTCGTTAATAAACGAAAAATCGTACCTCCCCCACACTCCACCATTCCCTCAATTTTTCCTCCGCCTCCACCATCTAAAGAAGTAAAAGAAATGTAAAGATATACATATAAGAGAATAGAAAAGGAATAACAAAACATTATATTATATTATCGTTTTATAATAATGGACCTCCCTTATCCCCCACTTTCCCGATACTCTCATTGTCATTCTTTCCCCTCCACGCTCTCACCACCTCAGAGAGCATGATGACACGTATGAATTTATAGCAACGTCTTCTCTATGTAAGTGAGCGTTTACCAGACTGTAGCGCACACGCCATCAATAAGTGTATTAGAGATTGCATTATTGCTTCTTTGCAAGTTGAGGAGCTTACAATGTCCCCGGGTAATTGTAACAGAGGAAGATATAAGCGGAAATAGTGAGAGGTTTGGTGAGGCAAGAGGGGTGAGGTGAGAGGAGAGGGTGTAGGGTGGGAGGGAGAAGTAAGAGAAGTGGGACCCATGTAATATGTGTGTAAATTTTTAGATCTCTAACTGCGTCCGTTTTGGAGTTATGGCTGGACAGACAGATAGACAGACACACTCACAGACATATATTAGTGTCTCTTTATAACATTTATAAATTGTAGTCAAGTCTTGGCACTTTTCAGTGGCAGGTTCTCGAGGTAGACACTTCTTAAGTCTTCTCTGTGGTTTATTTAAGTTACACACTAGTTACACTTGATAAGATCTGAGAAGAGATATGTGAATCCTCTCCAGGGGAGAGTTTGAGTAATACTTGGAGGCTACCCTGAGTTAAGTGGTACACTTCTCTGTTCAGTTGTTATAAGCTATAATATGTCTCTCCCATGAAGTGTCACCTTGAGAGGAGAGCTGTTTGGTACCCCGTAGTCAGTGTTTAGAAACACTGACGTCATGAAGGTTTGGATCTGAGAGGATATTGCTTAGTTCAAGTAAGATTTGTTGTGGGTAACTGGCCCGCTCAGGTGTTGTGCTACCTAGGCACATCCTGAAAAGGAAGTGGTAAGTTAAATAGTACATGACAATGGACGAGTTAACGGTCGGAATTTTTCGTTAGATGGAAGGTCAATGGATAAAGAAAACGTTTAAATTTACTATGGTAATGATATTTTATAATAAATTCGGCCAAAAAGTGTCAAAAATAAGGGTTATAGTAGCTAAAAAGTCACGTGGCTGCTAAAAGCTCTGTGATTGGCTGGGGCGAGCCGCCGAGCGGCAGGCAGCCAGCTGTGGTGCACTTCTCACATCGCTCCTGAACTAAGAAGACCTCTCAACAAGACCTCCTGCTGGACCCGGAACTGTGAAGACCGCCCTCTCCCTTGTGCCATTGTTGGCCATCTTCCCGGACCGGACCACCCACGACTGTCATCGTCCACAACAACTCACGAGCGTTCTCGGTTTATCGAGCATTAGCTTGCCCTCCCCACTGGTGGTGTGAGTGACCCACACTCCAGCTGGAGAGCAGTTATAGCGCGATATTCCCGGCGTGGTTTGAGCTCTTTTCCTTCTACTACTATTTTTCCTTTTTCGCTCTGGCCTAGGGACCTGCACCCTCAAAAGTGTATTCGTCCTGCGGTCCCCCCTGTAACTGTTCACCTCCCTCCCAGGAGATTGTGAACACGAAAGGGGGTTGGAGCAAAACCCATCCCAGCCGAGTCTTTCCAGGAAAACCGTGATCGTGCGGGTCCACCTGGAAAGAGGGTAGCAATCCTTATCCTTCCCAAATAGGCACACTTAGCTCACGTCTATAAGTGAGCAGTCACATACACTAGGAAGTAGGCTTCCCCAACGGGGCTCCGGGAGAGAAGCTCAGGAACCACTCTACGACCACCAGCCAGTGGGGAGTGCTAAAATTCCTCTGCTATTTACTCAACCGGATGCTCCGAGAGAACAAAGAGGGTCCAGGCAAACCGACCAGCAGCAAGACCGGCCCCCACCGCCTACACACCAGCCCCACCAAGTACCTTCGTGTGGGGAACCCAAAGGCCAAAACAACAAAGACAACCTCCTCAGCCGGTCAACACCCAAAGTGCAGCCCAGTTTCCTGGCCTCACTACGGCCACACCTCAGCCACCCAAGCAGCAGACAACGACAACCACGAGAAAGACAAAAGAAGCACACACCAAGGCACCAGAAGGAATGATACACGTATCAGACCTAGCCAAGGTACTGACAACCTTCGCGGAGGGCCTAGCCGGACTACTGGGCCACAAGATCCAACCCACACAGCTCCAAACACTCATGGGGAGCGTCCTCGGGCAAGTCGCCACAGCTCCAGCCACCTCAGTGGAGGAAACCACGCCGGTCCTCACACGAGTGACAGCCGAGGTACACTCTACACCGAAGAAGGCCACCAGAGAACCCAAGATACCGACAGCTCCCAGAAAGAAACTGGACGTTTCAACTCCCCTGAACCGAACCACGGCCCAGAAGGCAAAAACCACAGAACACGAAGATATGAACCTGATCCAGTTGGAATCGAACTTGGACATCTCCATCGAGGACCACCAGAAGTCCCCGATGAAACAGTGGTGGAAAACATCAGCACCCTGAACATCCTAACATGGAATGCTCAGGGCATCAAAAACAAGAAACACCTCCTACAAGAAGCAGCAGCCAAGGACAAGCTTGACATCATACTGCTACAAGAAACACTTCTACAAGAACACCACTGTTTCAAATTCAGTGGTTACAAGACATACAGGAGGCATTTCACGCAGGCGTCAACAAGAGGATGTATGATCTTGGTCAAGTCAAGCATACCCTCCGCCGATGTCACGCAGCAATTTCCATGTGGGGAAAACATCGAGACACAGGCCGTCAAAGTAACCCTCCAAGAACGGGAATTAACTGTTCACAACATCTACAAGAACCCAAGGGGCTCACTGGAGGTGACTCAATTATTTGCTTCGGCCGCTGACCACGCCACACTCATAGGAGGGGATTTCAACGCACATCATCCCTTCCTAAGCTCGGCAAGCCCCACAAATGAAGACGGCCTACACCTATACACCACCTTTCAAGATACACCCGAGATCTGCCTCCTGAACACCGGAGAGCCCACCCACACTAGGGGAGGAAGGCTAGATCTAACCTTCGTCTCCAGTGCACTACAGCCTTCGGCCTCCTGGCAGATACACCCCACGCTGACCAGCGACCACTTCGCCACCCTAACAACGCTGAAGGTGAACAAACTCCCCACTCCACCCCCCCCGAGATGGAGATACAATACCCAAAAGGCAGACTGGGGACTCTTTAAGAAACACCTGGCTAAGTGGCGCGAAAAATCACAGCCAGCCGGCGCAGCACCCGTGGATGAGAAAACCCTCCACCACCAATTGGTCGAGGCGTTTCACCAAGCGGCAGAAGAGGCTATCCCAAAAACAAAACCCACATCAAGACAGTACAATGATTACTGGTACTACTGTCCCAGGGTGAAAGAACTCAACCACGGAAACAAACAGACATCTCCTGCAAGTCATAGTTAAGGATACCAGGGAGGAGAAGGAAGAAATAAAAAACGTAAGCTGGCTCAAGTGGTGCTCCGAACTGAACGAGCACACCTCCCTTGGCAAGATGTGGGCCCAGATCCGAAGGGCATCTGGGAAGGCAACACCACCACCACCAACCCATCCCAACCCAGAAGAGGAAGCCGAGAGACTTGCAAAGCTGTTCTCTGACCGAGCAGCAACGAAAAACCTCCCGAGACAGGCGGAGGAGACACAACGGCGTCTGCGACATGTCAGACTCCAGATGATCGAAGAGGCCTGCAACAGTGAAGATGACACTGACAGACCTTTCAACCAGCAAGAACTCCAGAAGTCGCTAAAACGAAGCAAGGACACAGCACCAGGGGCCGACAGGATAACCTACTCCATGCTTTCTCATGCCGGTACAGCCGGACACGAGGCTCTGCTACAAGCCATGAATGCTTCGTGGACAGCACAAAGACTCCCACCGGAATGGAAGAAGGCAGATATACAGCCCGTTCCGAAGCCCAGAGAACCAGACAAACCGAGGCCCATCTCCCTTCTCAGCTGCATAGCGAAGACGGGAGAAAGAATGGCTCTCAACCGACTCAAGTGGAAAGTAGGCAGCCCACACCCTCACATCTTTGCTTACACCGAGAACGCCGGCACAGGCAACAACATCGCCGAGATACTCAGCACAGTGGACTACAAACCAGCTCTGGTGGTCTTCCTCGACCTGGAAAAGGCCTTCGAACTAGCAAATCCACTGGCCATTACAACGACGCTCGCTGAAAAAGGCGTCAAAGGAAGGTTGCTGGGGTGGATCCAGAACTACCTCACACAGAGAGAAGCAAGAGTACGCTTCCAGGGAGCAACCTCAAGCTACAGGGTCCATAAAAACGGAACCCCTCAAGGAGGCATCCTCAGTCCAATGCTGTTCAATGTCCTGATGGAAAATCTAGTCAAACTTCCTTTCAGACAAACAGCCAAGCTCCTATGCTATGCAGACGACTTACAGCTTATAGTAAGAGGATCAAACAGACTAGCCAACACGCAACACGCACTCCAACTTATAGAAGAGGAGTGCAACAGACTTGGACTCAAGATAAATCCAGCCAAGTCGAAAGCGATGGCCATCTGCACAGACACACCAGACAAGATGCTCTCCATACAAAACACGCCGGTAGTCTGGACCAACACCCACCAGTGTCTTGGAATCTGGTTTGACCAGAAACTCACCTTCAAGCCGCAACTCGAGTATCTCAGGCACAGGACGAAGAGCAGACACAATATAATGAGGTCGCTCACCAGCAAATCCGCAGGAGCAAACCTTCATGTGCTCAAAGCCTACTACACGGCCGCCATCAGATCGCTGGTAGATTACAGTGCTCCAGCACTCATTGGACTGAGAGAAGACCAAATAGCTAAGCTAGAAGTCATCCAAAATAATGCTCTCAGGATCATGCTCGGAGCACCCATGTGGACCAGAATTTGCAATTTGCAAATGGAAACCGAACTACCACCCCTGGCAATACGAGTCAAGCAGGTGACAGCCGGTCTCCTCGCCAAAATCTTTAGATCAGATAAGCCCACAGTTGCCAAAATCCGAATCAGTGCCTCCCTCCACCTCGACCACAGAGTGAGAGGGGCCACCTGGTCGCACGAGGCAAGCGAGGTCATCCGACACCTGCAAGCAGAAACAATCGTCAAGAACAACCAAGACACACGAGACAATGGTTACGTTGTTCCTCCACCATGGAGCCCTCCACCAGCCACATTCAAAATCACCGACCTAGGCGATAGTAAAGCCAACCTCCAGAAGGAGGACCTGAAAAAAATAACTCTCCAAGCCATAGCCACCGAGACACCGGCTGATGCAGCATCATACTTCACAGACGGCTCGGTGGACCCAAAACATCATAGATCCGGAGCGGCCTTCTACACCCAAGGTCAGACCCTCCGATGGAGACTTTCCAATGACTGCTCCACCCTACAAACAGAGCTGGTAGCAATCTCAAAGGCCCTACAACACGCTGCAACACAACACAACAAGTCCATCATAATTCACACGGACTCGAGATCAGCCATGCAGGCACTGCAACACAGTCAACCAAGAGACAACGTCCACATCATTACCTCGATCCTCGCACAGCTACAGGAACTCCAAAGCCAAAACCGCCCAGTCGTCTTACACTGGATTCCCAGTCATGTAGGGATCGGAGGAAACGACGTGGCAGACGAAGCAGCCAAGGCAGCTACACGTTCTAGTAGCGTACACATCCAAGTTCCAGCAAGCGTGCAACAGATCAAGAATGGTACCTGGCGGCCACAAAAGGGGAACCACCCTTCGCTGACAAGAAAACTCCAAGACAAACCCAAGTCAGCCTTCATCGACTACGACTAGGGTACAAGTGCTCCTGGCAGATGATCGGAAATGACGTCATGGAATGCACCTACTGTCAGGAGCCAGCAGCCAACCCACTTGAACACTATCTCCTCGATTGCGAGGTCACACAAAGCCTCCGAAACAGAACTCAAATCTCCCAAGAAACACACACAACACCAGCGGCCACTCTAACCCGAAAGGCCCATACAGACCACATTCACCACCTACTCCGGGTCATCACACGATACCCACCACCCAGATAGCTTAGAAAGCATCCTCTCCCAGCAAGTGCGGACCCCAGTTCGGGGGGCGCGCCACTCCGAAACTGACCACGTCCAAGAGTGGGGGCTGGTGGTAAGCGTCCACTGATCGGGGGTCCGCTCACACTTGCAACCTGCAGTATCCCTCCAATCTGCAGGTGGGACCACCTCCAATCCCAATCCGGTCTGGCTGCTCCTGGAGCTCCAGCCGGAACCACCAAACGGGCCGCTTATAGGCAAAGGCCCGTGTCGGACTACGGTCCGACAATCTCAACAACAACAACAACAACAGCTGTGGTGCATGTGTTGTTACCAGCAGGAATAAAGGACCTGTGGCCATACACAATGTTGATATGCACAGGCATATCTTATTTTCAGGTTAAAATAAATTTCTGCTCAAGTATCATCGTTCTTATTCACTTGCTGGGTGCCAAAATGATGCAAAAGACCGATAACACCAAAGTGGAAGTTTTCATCACTGTTCTCATTTCATGCCAGGAAAATGTAAGTTTTCGTCACCAATGTCTATATTTAATGTCGTGGAAGGACTAGGAACGACCATGGCCAAGGAATGGGCTTGGGATGTATCAGATGACAGATGTAAGTTAACGTGCTTCATAGCTGGATGGCCGAGTTTTTGATAATACTCTACAATCATAAAGACATCTACTTTTGGTAAATTTCTTTCATCTGCCTTCACGAACCCTGGAAGTAGTTGTCCAACCTTCTCGGCTGATCGGCTCTGTAAATAAATATTATTAGATAATTGATTGCGCTTTACTGTGCAACACAATAATAATATTTTTAATATATAAATAGTACTAAGCACATTAACTAATTCAATGGATATTAACTGCCCATACTATAAATTTCATACTATAAACATCCAAACAATATTGGTATTATTTTTATTCTAACTATGGGATTAATAAGTACTTTAAACAATAAGACACATTATCTCTACAAGATTTCTGTCGCAAATTTTTTTTCGATAGCATAAGAAGGTATATGTCATATGTTAGGTTAGGTTAGGTTAGGGTATGATGAGTTATAAGGTTAGCTTAACAACATCGGTAAGGGGGGGCAGTAACTCAAAACTAGTAATTTCCGATAGAAATGAAGTTCAAAATCGTTCATAACACATCGCAAACCATCAGAAAAAAAAATCATAGTCTGCATGTCTTAGAACAGGGATAACCAAAAGTCAAAATTTACTCAATATAACCTATCTCGAATCTAAGCATCCAAATACTTACAGTAGTTAAACTAAAATTTTACCCATTGATTAATATAAATGATGATATATCCAGTGGTTCATTAATGAATCATCAAAACAATAACGGCACTATATTGTCATGTTTACCTACAATCAGGCATTCTCAAAAGAAAGACAAGACAATGTCATTCATTACTTTTCAATTGACTTGTATGTCAAGCAGTGCATCGTCTGCAGGGAAGGTGGTGACGTCATTACAAATGGCGGCCCTGTTTCTAGAGAAATAAAATTATCTCGACTATTATAGCTGGACTGTAAACTTTTATTGCAAATTATCTATACCGTATCACTTTACGAACATGATTGAGTGTATTTCTAGTGTTTACCCAGAACTGTCAACTCGTCCTACATTTAAGAATATTTTGACTCTGTTTTATCGCAATGAATTTGTCCCATTAGTTCAGTCCCTTAAATTATTAAATATTAATGTTGTTTTTAAGTATGACTACTATTACCAATATATTAATCAAGAATAGCCCAACCTTGAATGTAAATGGAAGTGTTTACTGCATTCCATGTAGCAACTGTAATGGAAATTATGGAGGACAGGGGGGCCGGTGGTAGAAGCGGTATCGCTCTTCCCTCGCAAGCAAGATGTCACGGGTTCGATTCCCGGGCCGGTGGAAGTTGTTTGGACATACTTCCTAGCCCCCATTAGTCCCTGTTCACCTAGCAGTAAAGTAGGTACCTGTTGTAAGTCGAAAGTTGCGAATTCGTATTCAGGGAGTTGTTGGAGCTTCCAATAACTTGATGACATAAACCATTGACTCTTCAGGCTTCTACGCCCTTAACTCATGAGTCATAAAGGCAAGCATGAACTTAGCATGCTTCCCTGTTGGGCGCTGTAAACGCTTCTGCGCTTCACCTTACACAAGGATGTAGGGGGGGTTGCCCCCCCAAAAAAAAAAAAAAATTATGTAGGACAGATTGGGAAAGCATTGCAACTCAAAATAAAGCAGCAGAATTACAATATCAGAACAGCATCTGAAAGCAGTGCACTGTTCGTTCATGTTAGGAACAATAATCATCCCATGGATTGGGAAAACAGTGTACAAATCATCATGTGTCACAGAAAGACTTCTGTTTGAAGCTAGTTGATTATGGAATTGAATTCTATAAACCTTAGTGATGGTCAGTACAAAACTGATAATATGTTACACAAATTTATTTGTCAGTGGCCCAACGTTAAAAATGCTGTTAAAGCATTGGAGTTCGATGCAGGATAGATGATTAGTGGGTCCCATATTTTTGACCTGACTTAACTTGACTAGTCACGTTGTCCTTTCTCTTAAGCTCCTTTGCGTGTGTGGTGGTGTTGGTGTGCGGATTAGTGGATGTCATGTTTATGACCTGATCTCATGTTTAATAAGGCCACCCTGTGTACTTAAGCCTCTCTCTGTCCATGTAATTCAGTTGCATCTGAAGATGTCTTGTATAAAGACGAAAGCTAAGGTGCTCCATTGTTTCCCTTTTCCCTTCGTGATTTTATCAAGATATATATATATATATATATATATATATATATATATATATATATATATATATATATATATATATATATATATATATATATATATATATATATATATATATATATATATATAATATTCAGAAATTTCGGTGTGATATTTAGAGACGATAGTACGTAAATACAAATATGGCGATACGCTGAGTCATCCTAGCCTATGAGACAGGTTGACTGAGAGAGGGTGGCGCCTAGAGGATATTAAATGTACTCTACCGAATTAATATGGACGCGAATCATGAAATTAAATGACATTTATTAAATTTTAAATTATTATAGATCGTTTCTCAGTCTAAATATGTTACGTGTGTCCTAACGAAGTTATTAGTTATGCGGGTAATTATGTCACTTCCCGAAATGAAAGAGGGCCCCTGACAGCTAACTACGTGGGACCAGCACCAGCATTGGTTGATCAGTTCTTCCCACTTGGGTTGACAACACCACGTGTCTTCGGTCAGTTAGAACTAGTGTCTACCTAACGGGAAAATAGAACCCCCCTCAGCTGGACAGGGTCACTGGCAGTCGCTCTCTTCCGGTTCATGGATGTACTGAGTGTAAACTGGGGCAGTCTGAGTGAATGAACGGTCACACACTGAGACCAGGAGTCTAGTGGGTACAGAGACATTTTATATCGCCATTATGGGTGTGCTCTGAGTTTGGGTGATGCATGTTACGGGAACTGGTGGTAAGGTGTGTTTAGAATTTACTAAGTCCAGGTGTGAAAACAGCGCTCCTCATGGTTGATTTTCACACGTGAAACTTAAAATTCCTATCCAAAGTTGTGAAAGGCTGACTGTTTGACTATTATGGTGGGCAGAATAATAATGAATGTATGAACATACATTAGTAGGTTTCCTATAAATACTAATGTGTGTTCATACATTCATTATTATTCTGCCCACCATAATAGAGTCAAACAGTTAGTATTTTCATCAATGTTTTTACGTGCTTTGAGAATTTGCAGCCCGGAATTCATTGATGAGGAATATAAATATATCTATAATATTGGCTTGAAACTTAGTACCCTAAATCTTTCATAGACAAATGCCTTAACATTACTAAGAAATCTTTCTATAGAACCGATCCCAAGCCCACCCATCACCATAAGAATCTCTTAGTATTACCAATCCACAAAAATTGATCTCAAATTCCTTTACAACTAAAAACCTGTAACGTCAATGTGGCATTTAGAAACTCATGCACTGTTAAACAAATGTTAATCAAGAACTCCCCCTACACTACAAGTGGCTGCATTTATAAGGTTCCTTGCAAGGAATGTAATATGTTTTACTTAGGCCAGACAGGTAAAGATCTTGTAACTAGACTTAAACAACATAAATATAGTGTTAGGACAGGCCAGGAATCCAATGCTCTGTTTATTCATTTGAGGGATAATAAGCATTGCATTGACTGGGATAATGCCTCCTCAATATTACCTTGTAATTCAATTGACAGTAGGAACATTATAGAATCTAGTCTCATTAAACATACCGAAGCAGTCAACATGAATTTGAGTAATGGTATGTACAATCTGGACAATTTTGTAATTAAGAAGATTTGTAACCAGGTGAGAAGGTTGGGTCAACCTACACTCTGACCTGACTATCGACCGTTGCGGTGCTTTTTAAAGATTAGTAGGGTCATTACCTAATACCTGACCATTGTGGACCTGATCTCACCCTCCTCTGTATATATATACCTTGTTTTGTACTTCTTAGTCTGTACTAACTTCGTGTTTTCTTCATTCCTTGTGGTTATCAGCACATACCTGGATCATGCTCACCCACAGTGATTTACTTGCATATTTATATATATATATATATATATATATATATATATATATATATATATATATATATATATATATATATATATATATATATATATATATATATATATATATATATATATATATATATAAATATGCAAGTAAATCACTGTGGGTGAGCATGATCCAGCTATGTGCTGATAACCACAAGGAATGAAGAAAACACGTGATGTGTTATATTTACTATTATATAATCTAGTCACCTTACCCTGTGCGGTTAAGGTTTTAACTGTTATTATTTGTTCAAGCTTATCTTATTTCTTCATTTAGTATTGTAACAAGTATTCTTTGTTCTCTAAAGACCATCTGCATCGTTAAACGACCCAAGGGCTGGTCCCACTGGCGGGAAAAGACCCTATATATAGTAGTCCACCAACTGAGGGAGTTCAGTCCAGTCCTCCTTATCATTCAGTTCACGTTCTTTTGAGTGACACTTGTAACTTGTTACTTATACTTCATTTTATTTCTGTGATTGTTCCTGTCACCACCAATGTGGTATATCTATGCTAGTACCTATTTATGTCTCTTATGTTTCCATCAGTGCTTGCTTAGTTACATTTAAGTAATTCAGTGTTGTTTCACGTTAGTTAATTTCAGTGTTAGTTTTAAAATGTTTGTGCAGTGTTAACGTAATCCAATGCATTATTTTTATTCTTTTGATGTTTCGATGTTTAGTATCACTTGTGTCTTAAAAGTTTCGATAGTGAATCAATTTGTTGTGACAGCCTACGAGGCTCTTTATTATGTTAATATTTAATTTAGTTAAATTCATAAAGGTTTACTTTATTTATTTTTATTCCTTTTTAATTTACTTCACTTTCTTTTTGTTTAGTTATGCCTAGAACCTGGATTAAGAGATGGCGTAACAGTTTTGGCCACCTTGCCAAGATTCACTAACGACCTTTTGATACTTGTGATATTTTATTTTCAAATCATGCTGATAGATTTGTTTTGAGGCATGGTAGGACTAACAATGGTAATTTTGAGCGTTATAATTTTGTACATGACAGGAGGAGCTGGACTCGTTCACCACCTAATGGGGCGTCCTAATTTTCTAATTTACTTGTAGTTTATGTGGAAAGCCGGGTCATAAGGCGGATTTTTGTTGGACAAGGCCGCAGCCAAATAAGGTGAAGCACGAGAGGTTGCAGTTTCGGTTCTCGCCTCACGAGACTTTGATCTTTTCCAGGAGAGTTTTGCGAAGGACCCAGATGTTGGTACCTTTCGTCCCTTTTTGTCACAAGGCACGGTAGAAGTTGGTGGTGTCGAAACACCAGTCACTATTTTGAGAGACTCGGGATGTCTCCAAACTCTCATCAAAGAGGGTGTTGTTGCTGCGAGGAAGACTGACAAAACATCGTTTTGGGCTCCCTTTGGGGTAAAGGTGCAGCTCCTTTGGTTTTTCAGGGTTAGTTAAACGTAGCCGGCGTGCACGAGCTGCCTGTGTTAGTACGTGTTAAGTCTCCTTGTTGCTAGAGTGGACCTCATACTCGGTAACGATTTGCTGCAACAGCTTGAAGATGATATGCCCAGTGTTTTCCCTTTGTGTGCTGTGACTCGTTTTATGTCAATGACTAATCATCATAATGTAACTCCTGATGTAGATGATTCACTGTCCTTAGAAGGACTTTTTGCTAACCCAATTGCTTCCAAGACATTTCTTCCACAGTTAATGCTGTGACCGGGAGAACTTTAATAGCTGCGCAAGAGCAAGACGATTCATTACAGCTCTTGTTTGACCTGGTGTCCGATCCTGCCAATGTTTCAGGCCCTACCACGAGATATTTCAGTCAAGACGGTGTTTTGTGCCACCGCTGGCTCCCACCGACTATGTCAGAGGAAGACGCGGACTGGGCGTCTATCACTTAAATAGTTCTCCCACACACTTACAGACAACATGTTCTAGCTCTGGCCCATGACGGTCGCTTTTCTGGACATCAAGGTGTCCCAAAGACGTTCAACAGGCTGGCCAGAAAGTTCTATTGGCCAGGTATGAGGAGAGATGTCACTAAATATTGTAAGTACTGTCATTTTTGTCAAAAGGTAGGCAAAGCCAATCAGGCTATTCCACCTTTTCCACTTGTAAGAGTACCTCACGTACCTGAGCCCTTTACAACAGTACAGTGTGATATTGTAGGCCCTCTGTCTAAAACTTCTAGTGGGTTTGAATATTTATTTACAGTCATTGATACCTCCACTAGGTACTTGCATGCTGTACCTCTTAGAAAAGTTACTGCTAGGGCCCTAATATCATCCATTTTGTATCTCATACTTCTACTGTTCCCTCATCAAGTAAGAGGTCCTTTGCACATAGTTAGAGATAGATTGTTAGGTAGTAGTGAAGAGAGCATTGGTGTGTTAAGTTTAGTAGGAGATGTTAGAGAGAAGCTTCTAAGTTGTTGGAGCCTTGCGGCAGACCACTTACAGCAGTCGCAGTCCAAGACCAAGACATGGTACGACAAGCGTGCCAGACACAGAGAGTTCCAAGTAGGAGATCAAGTACTCATTCTCTTGCCTAGACATGGACAGCCGGTCCATGCAAAGTTCAGTGGGCCATATAGAGTGGTGAAGAAGGTAAGCCCCACGAATTATATTATCTCTACCCCTGACAGGCGCCAACTACAGCGCTTATGTAACGTCAACACCATCACGCTGTACCACACACGCCCAGCACCCCCATTTGTTGCTAATGATCCAGTTCCCGTGTGTGTCGTTGACACTTTCTTGGTAGACGGTGAGAAAGAGGAGGGAAAAGAAGGGGCAAGTCCACTCGCCCTGTCATCAGTCAGGGTTTGGCAGTCTAACTCCGTGGAGTTGCAGGAGAAGCTATAGCGTCTACTGGGACACCAGAGAGCTGACGTGCTGGCCGCCATCCAACAACATCCTCCTGTCTTCCAAGACAGGCCTGGCTGTACAACTGCCGTGGTGCATGATATTGATGTTGGTTCTGCTCAGCCTATCAAGCAGGCTCCCTACCAGCGAGTGGTGCTCACCAGTCACTCTAGTACCGAAGAAGGACGCCACTCTTCGATTCTGCATCGACTTCCGCAAGGTCAACGCCGTCACCAGCAAGGACAGCTTCCCTCTACCAGGAGTCGACGACTGCATCGAAGCAATCAGGAACGCCAAGTTCCTCTCTAAGATTGAATGCCTTCGACGGTTTTGGCAAGTACCATTGACCCGTCGTGTTAAAGACATCTCCAGTTTTGTGACATTAGGTAAGACCTATAAATTTAATGTTATGCCTTTCGGGCTTTGCAATGCCCATGCTACCTTTCAAAGGCTGATGTCACAAGTCATGGCCAATTGGCCTGGTTGTGTAGTATATTTAGATGATGTTGTAATTTTTTCTGACACTTGGTCAGACCATTTATGTCAGCTGAGTTAGAAAATGTAGGACTTGTTATAAACTTTGCTAAGTAAGAATTTGTTTGTGCTCAACTTTTGTATCTGGGACATATAATTGGGTTGGAAACTTGCTCCTCCCACAGCAAGGTGTGACACTATTTCGCAAATGCCTGTTCCACGTAACAAACGACAAGTCCGTAGATTTTTGGGTTGTGTGGGTTATTACCGGAGATGTATTTGTAATTTTGCCGAGTTGGCACTACCCCTTACTCATTTGTTGAAGAAGGGTAATATATTTTTGTTGGACTTCAAGGTGTCAGGATTCTTTTCAAAACTTGAAAAATGTATCCTATTTTAAGAACCCCTAATTTTTCTAAGCCTTGCAAGCTAGCCTGTGATGCTAGTGATCTGTTATCTAGACCCACAGAATGAACACTTATGTCATATCAAAATTTGTGCAAGCAAAATTTTATTTTATGGGGGAAGTGTTATGACCGTGTCGTATTTTTCTATTTTTTTATATAACATGCTTTCATGTTGTTCCATATTATTCCTGTAATGATGTGTTATATTTACTATTAAATAATCTAGTCACCTTACCCTGTGCTGTCAAGGTTTTAACTGTTATTATTTGTTCAAGCCCATCTTATTTCTTCATTTAGTATTGTAACAAGCATTCTTTGTTCTCTAACGACCATCTGCATCGTTAAACAACCCACAGGCGGGTCACACTGGCGGGAAAAGACCCTATATATAGTAGTCCACCATCTGACTGAGTTCAGTCCAGTCCCCCTTGTCATTCAGTTTACCTTCTTTTGAGTGACACTTGTCACCTGTTACTTATACTTCATTTTATTTCTGTGATTGCTCCTATCACCACCAATGTGGTATATCTATGTGAGTACATATTTATGTCTCTTATGTGTCCATCAGTGCTTGCTTAGTTACATTTAAGTAAATCAGTGTTGTTTCACATTAGTTAATCTCAGTGTTAGTTTTTATATGTTTATGCAGTGTTAACGTAATCCAATGCCTTATTTTTATTCTTTTGATGTTTCGATGTTTAGTATCACTTGTGTCTTAAAAGTTTCGATAGTGAATCAATTTGTTGTGACAGCCTACGAGGCTCTTTATTATGTTAATATTTAATTTAATTAAATTCATAAAGGTTTACTTTATTTATTTTTATTCCCTTTTAATTTACTTCACTTTCTTTTTGTTTGGTTATGCCTGACCGGCCTTAGTAGCTCTCGGGCATTTGACCCAGACAGCGGCCGTAGTAGCTCTCGGGCATTTGACCCAGACGGACGTCTTTTAAGCGTTCTGCCAAGGAAAACGACCACGTGGCCTCGTCCCTTCCTGTGCACGTTTCATCAGTGTTGCAAGGAAGTTTTTACTCGATCTCAGACAGTGTTCAGATAGGGAGGAGAAGAATTTAATAGTAGCTAACAGAGGGCTCCCTTTGCAGGGTTACGAGAACCCACTTGGTTGGGCAGTGGTTAGTGGTGGTTTGGAGGATATAGCTGGCAACGCACGAGGTGAACAGGTATCTCTGACGACTAACTACGTGGGACCAGCAGCCGCACTTTGATCGGTGTTCGATCTGGTTCATCAAATCTCCCCACCTTGGTTCATACAACAACATATCTCTTTATTCAGTCAGTGAAAAATCTTACTAACGGGAAAGTAGAACCCCTCCCTCAGCTGGGCAGGGTTCACCTGGTTGTACTCTGAACTGGCCTAACTAGATGGGCTGATGGTCACTCTCTTCCTGTCCATGAAGTACTGGGAGTAAACTGAGTGCAGACTGAGTAAATGAAAGGTCACACGCTGGGACCGGGAGTTCTAGTGGTTACATGAGACATTCATCTCCCCAGTATTGGGTGTATGTGATTAAAATATCCAAGTCCACTTGTGTAATCAACGCTCCTCATGGTTGATTGCACACGTAAGACGTAGGGGTTCCTCTTCAAAAGTTGGTGAAAGGCTGTAACACCTTAAAGTATGGGTGTGTTCTGAACATATGTGTGCAGCTTGTTACGGGTGATGGTGGTGAAATGTGATTAGAATAGCCCAGTCCAGGTGTGAGATCAACGTTCCTCATGGTTGATTGCACACGTGGGACGTAGGAGTTCCTCTTCAAAAGTTATTGAAAGGCTGTATGTACCTTAAAAGTACGGGTGCATTCGGAACCTGTGTGTGAAGCATGTTACGGGTGTTGGTGGAGAAATATACTCATGACTCCTGAAATCTAGAGAGAGTAATGGAAAAAACGGCGGAGCACCCGCCTGCCTGACGGGTAATGAGTGATTTTCTCTTTTTCTTGTAAATGCCTGCCACTTGGCAAGTTAGTAGTTACAACCTTCGGGTTCTGGGTAGTTAGAACAGTTAGGATTATAGTATTTTGTGGGTCATCCCAGACAGGCTATGATTGATCCATGTTCTTGTGTAGTGTGACTAAAAAGGGGATTTCTATTCATCAGTGATTGCTATAATTTTGTCGGATGTCCTTAAAGAATGTTCATCGGTGCAAGTAATATTTTTAATGTTTTATGTGCCACTAAGTGATGTAGGATGTACGAAGGAATTGTTTCAGATGAGTTCCTCGTTCTGGTGTCTGTTCTGGTGTATGTAGTACTGCGGCATTAGTAGTCTTTCAGATGCAATTTATATATTTTAGTAATTTTTTTGGTACCATGTATAACTCTTGTTTCCCATTGTACTGTAGAGTTGTAAGCCACGGTAAGAAGTACTCTAGTGCTTGTGTACAATTGTTGATTCCGTCTGTAGTGTTGGAAGGAATAGAAGTGTCATCATTTACCAGTGAGTCTCATTAACCCCAATCACAGGTACTAGCTTTCCACGGTCACGGAAAATTATTTTATTAATTGTGTTTGTGCTTGCTTCGGGATTTTCTCTGAAGGGCGCTTCCACTGCATTATCATTCACTATAACTAAAAAAACAATAACTAGCAGTGAGATATTCCGACCGGTTACGTATATATATATATATATATATATATATATATATATATATATATGTGTGTGTGTGCAAATAAGTCACTGTAGGTGCGCGTGATCCATGTACAGTCTCGTTCAAGATTCTTAGTTTACTATAGTACGTAGTATAATATAATACGAAATAACAAAGCCCAGTCAGGAAATTAATCAACGGGGAACTAAGTAAGCAATCACCGATCACTTTTACATTTATTCATAATTTTTACTATGTACTATAGTAAACAAACGGCCTTGAGTTGCCAGCTGTCTCCAGAAGTGTTCAAAGAAACTTGAATGAGACTGTACATACTGATAACCTCTTAGGGAAAAAGAAAACACGAAATTACCAAGCGCTTTCGTGTAATTCCCATCTTCTTTGGGGCGAGTACAGACTAAGGAGTAGCTACCGACAAGGCTAATATATTCAATAAAGAACAGCGAGATCAAGTTCCTAGGGACAGCAGGTGTCCACTATATTCAAGTCATAAATTAGTTGCCGAACCTTTTTTACTGGTTACAAATCTTCTTAATGACAAAATTATCCAGTATGTACAGTCGCTAAGACAACTATCCGTGCAGGTGGGGTGTCGATATGCTACAAAATTTTACGTGTGACTTATGACAGCCCTCATATACCAATATTTATCGTCCATGGTCTCATATTGTTTCCCACAAATTATGCACACATAGTTGATACACAAGTGATCGTGGGCCCTTCTTGCCCGGTGGCGAGTCCGGTGGTACAGTTTACAGAGGAGTGAAAGTTTGAACTCTCGTGCTTGGATAGCGAGCAGTTGCCGTCCGGCCGACAGCGTACAGCGACATCGTTTTCCAGATGGTCGTGGCTGTTATAATCATGGTCGTGGTTGTTATAATCATGGTCGTGGTTGTAATAATCATGGTCGTGGTTATTATAATCATGGTCGTGGCTGTTATAATCATGGTCGTGGTTGTTATAATCATATTCGTGGTTGTTATAATTATGGGCGTGGTTGTTATAATCATGGTCGTGGTTGTTAATCATGTGTCGTGGTTGTTATAAGCATAGTCGTGGTTGTTATAATCATGGTCGTGGTTGTTATATTCAAGGTCGTGCTTGTTATAATCATAGTCGTGGTTGTTATAGTCATGGTTGTGGTTGTTATAATCATGGTCGTGGTTGTTATAATCATGGTCGTGGTTGTTATAATCGTAGTCGTGGTTGCTATAATCGGTCGTGGTTGTTATAATCATGGTCGTGATGTTATAATCATGGTGTCGGTTGTTATAATCATGGTCGGTTATTATAATCATAGTCGTGGTTGTTATAATCATGGTCGAGGTTGTTATATTCAAGGTCTTGCTTGTTATAATCATAGTCGTGGTTGTTATAATAATGGTCGTTTGTTGTTATAATCATAGTCGTGGTTGTTATAATCATGGTCGTGGTTGTTATAATCAAGGTCGTGGTTGTTATAATCATGGTCGTGGTTGTTTTAATCATATTCGTGGTTGTTATAATCATAGGCATGGTTGTTATAATCATATCGGTTGTTATAACTGGTGGTCGGTTGTTATAATCATGGTCGTGGTTGTTATATCCATGGTCGTGGTTGTTATAATCATAGTCGTGGTTGTTATAATCATAGTCGTGGTTGTTATAACTGGTGGTCGGTTGTTATAATAGAGTCGGGTTGTTATAATCATGGTCGTGAGTGTTATAACTACGGTCGTGGTTGTTATAATCATATTCGTGGTTGCTATAATCCGGTCGTGGTTGTTATAATCATGGTCGTGGTTGTTATAATCATGGTCGTGGTTGTTATAATCATGGTCGTGGTTGTTATATTCATGGTCGTGGTTGTTATAATCATAGTCGTGGTTGTTATAATCATGGTCGTGGTTGTTATAATCATATTCGTGGTTGCTATAATCACGGTCGGTTGTTATAATCATGGTCGTGGTTGTTATAATCATGGTCGTGGTTGTTATAATCATAGTCGTGGTTGTTATAATCATGGTCGGGTTGTTATATTCATGGTCGTGGTTGTTATAATCATAGTCGTGGTTGTTATAATCATGGTCGTGAGTGTTATAATCATGGTCGTGGTTGTTATAATCATATTCGTGGTTATTATTATGTCGTGGTTGTTATAATCATGGTCGTGGTTGTTAAACTGGTCGTGGTTGTTATAATCATAGTCGTTGTTATAATCATAGTCGTGGTTGTTATAATCATAGTCGGGCTGTTATAACTGGTCATGTAAGTCGTGGTTGTTATAATCATGGTCGGTTATAATAATGCGGTCGTGGTTGTTATAATCATAGTCGTGGTTGTTATAATCATGGTCGTGGTTGTTATAACTAGTCGTATTGTTTACATGCGTGGTTGTTATAATCATGGTCGTTTGTTATAATCTACGTGGTTGTTAATCATGGTCGGTTGTTATAATCATAGTCGTTGTTATAATCATAGTCGTGGTTGTTATAAGTTATAAAGGTGGTCGGTTGTTATAATCATGGTCGCTTGTTATAACGCGGTTTGTTATAATCATGGTCGTTGTTATAATCATGGTCGTGGTTGTTATAATCATAGTCGTGGTTGTTATAACATGGTCGTGTATTATAAATCTGGTTAAACGTGGTCGGTTATATAATCATGGTCGGGTTATATTCATCGTCGTGTTTTATAATCATAGTCGTGGTTGTTATAATCATGGTCGGTTATTATAATAGTCGTGGTTGTTATAATCATAGTCGGTTGTTATAATCGCGTTCGGGTTGTTATAATCATGGTCGGTTATAACATAGTGTGGTTGTTATAATCATAGTCGTGTTGTTATAATCATAGTCGTGGTTATATAATCTTGTGTGTTGTTATCAATGGTCGTGTTGTTATAATCATGGTCGTGTTGTTATATTCATAGTCGTGGTTGTTATTATTGGCGGTGGTTGTTATAATCATGGTCGTGGTTGTTAATCATGGTCGTTGTTATAATCATAGTCGCGTTGTTATAATCATAGTAATATAATAATGGTCGCAAGTTATAATCGGTTGTTATAATCATGGTCGTGGTTGTTATAATCATGGTCGTGGTTGTTATAATCATAGGCGCGGTTACTATAATCATGGTCGTGATATTTATAATCATAGTCGAGATTGTTATTATCAGTCGTGATTGTTATAATCATGGTCGTGGTTGTTATAATCATGGTCGTAGTTGTCATAATCATGGTCGTGGTTGTTATAATCATAGTCGTGGTTGTTATAATCATGGTCGTGGTTGTTATAATCATGGTCGTGGTTGTTATAATCATATTCGTGGCTGTTAAAATCATAGTCGTGGATGTTGTAATCATGGTCGTGGTTGTTATAATCATGGTCGTGGTTGTTATATTTATAGTCGTGGTTGTTATAATCATGGTCGTGGTTGTTATAATCATGGTCGTGGTTGTTATAATCCTAGTCGTGGTTGTTATAATCATGGTCGTGGTTGTTATAATCATGGTCGTGGTTGTTATAATCATAGGCGCGGTTGATATAATCATGGTCGTAGTTGTTGTAATCATAGTCGTGGTTGTTACAATCATGGTCCTGGTTGTTATATTCATGGACGTGATTGTTATATTCATGGACGTGCTTGTTGTGATCATAGAAAAGGTTGTTATAATCATGGTCGTGGTTGTTATAATCATGGTCGTGGTTGTTATAATCATGGTCATGGTTGTTATAATCATAGTCTTGGTTGTTATAATCATAGTCGTGGTTGTTATAATCATGGTTGTGGTAATGATCATACTAGTAGTTCTTATAATCATGGTCGTGGGTGTTATAATCATTGTCGTTGTTGTTCTAATCATAGCCGTGGTTGTAATAATCATGGTCGTGGGTGATATAATCATGGTCGTGGTTGTTATAATCATAGTCGTGGTTGTTATAATCATAGTCGTGGTTGTTATAATCATCTTCGTGGTTGTTATAATCATGGTGGTGGTTGTTATAATCATGGTCGTTCGTTGTTATAATCATATTCGTGGTTATTATAAACATGGTCGTGGTTGTTATAATCTTGGTCGTAGTTGTTATAATCATATGCACGGTTGATTTAATTTTGGTAGTGGTTGTTACAATCATAGTCGTGATTGTTCTAATAATAGTCGTGGTTGTTATAATCATCATCGTGGTTGCTATAATCATAGTCGTGGTTGTTATATTCATAATCGTTGTTGTTATAATAAAAGTCGTGGTTGTTATAATCATAGTTAGGTTATGATCATAATCGTAGTTGTTATAATCATGATCGTGGTTGTTATAATCATAGTCGTGATTGTTATTATCATGGTCGTGGTTGTTATAATCATGGTCTTGGTTGTTATAATCATGGTCGTGGTTGTTATAATCATAGTCGTGGTTATTATAATCTTGGTCGTGGTTGTCATAATAATAGTCGTGGTTGTTATAATCATGGTCGTGGATGTTATAATCATATTCGTGGTTGTTATAATCATGGTCGATGTTGTTATCATCATTGTCGTGGTTGTTATAATAATGGTCTTTGTTGTTATAATCATAGTCGTGGTTGTTATAATCAAATTCGTGGTTGTTATAATCATAGTCGTGGTTGTTATAATCATGATCGTGGTTGTTATAATCATACTCTTTGTTGTTATAATCATGGTCGTGGTTGTTATTATCATAGTCATGGTTGTTATAATCATGGCCGGTGTTGTTATAATCATGGTCGTGGTTGTTATAATCATGGTCTTGATTGTTATAATCATAGTCGTGGTTGTTTTAATCATAGTCGTGGTTGTTATAATCATGGTCGTGGTTGCTGTAATCTTGGTCGTGGTTGTTATATCATAGTCGTGGTTGTTATAATCCTGGTCGTAGTTGTTATAATCATGGTCGTGGTTGTTATAATAATCATGGTCGTTGTTATAATCTGGTCGTGGTTGTTATAATCATAGTCGTGGTTGTTATAATCATGAATTCGTGGTTGATATAATCATAGTCGTGGTTGTTATAATCATAGTCGTGGTTGTTATAATCATGGTCGTGGTTGTTATAATCATGGTCGTGGTTGTTATAATCATAGTCGTTGTTGTTATAATCATCTTCGTGGCTGTTATAATCATGGTCGTGGTTGTTATAATCATGGTCGTAGTTGTTATAATGATATTCGTGGTTATTATAAACATGGTCGTGGTTGTTATAATCATGGTGTTGGTTATGATCATATTCGTAGTTGTTATAATCATGGTCGTGGTTGTTATAAACATGGTCGTGGTTGCTATAATCATAGGCGCGGTTGTTATAATCATGGTTGTGGTTATGATCATAGTCGTAGTTGTTATAATCATTGACTTGGGTGTTATAATCATAGTCGTGATTGTTCTAATAATAGTCGTGGTTGTTATAATCATCATCGTGGTTGCTATAATCATAGTCGTGGTTGTTATATTCATAATCGTTGTTGTTATAATAAAAGTCGTGGTTGTTATAATCATAGTCGTGGTTGTTATAATTATGGTCGTGGTTGTCATAATCATGGTCGTGGTTATAATCATGGTCTTGGTTGTTGTAATCATAGTCGTGGTTGTTATAATCATCGGCGCGCTTGATATAATCACGGTCGTGAGTGTTATAATCATATTCGTGGCTGTTATAATTATAGTAGTGGATGTTGTAATCATGGTCGTGGTGGTTATAATCATGGTCGTGGTTGTTATAATCATAGTCGTGGTTGTTATAATCTTGGTCGTCGTTGTTATAATCATAGTCGTGGTTGTTATAATCATAGTCGTGGTTGTTACAATCATCTTCGTGGTTGTTATAGTGTTGGTAGTGGTTGTTATAATCATAGTCGTGGTTGTTATAATCATTTTCCTGGTTGTTATAAACATGGTCGTGGTTGTTATAATCATGGTCGTGGTTTTTATAATCATGGTCGTTGTTGTTATAATAATAGTCGTGGTTGTTATAATCATGGTCGTGGTTGTTATAATCATAGGCACAGTTTATATAATCACGGTCGTGGTTGTTATATTCATAGTCGTGATTGTTATTATCATAGTCGTGGATGTTATAATCATGGTCGTGGTTGTTATAATCATAGTCGTGGTTGTTATAATCATGGTCGTGGTTGTTATATTCATCGTCGTGGTTGTTATAATCATAGTCGTGGTTGTTATAATCATATCGTTGTTATAATCATGGCTGGGTTGTTATAATCATGGTCGTGGTTGTTATAATCATGGTCGTGGTTGTTATATTCATCGTCGTGGTTGTTATAATCATATCGGGTTGTTATAATCATAGTCGTGGTTTTATAATCATAGTCGTGGTTGTTATAATCATGGTCGTGGCTGTTATATCTATGGTCGTGGTTGTTATAATCATAGTCATGGTTGTTATAATCATGGTCGTGTTGTTATAATCATTGGTCGTGAGTGTTATAATCATGGTCGTGGTTGTCATAATCATATTCGTGGTTGTTATAATCATGGTCGTGGTTGTTATACTCAAGGTCGGTTGTTATAATCATAGTCGGTTGTTATAATCATGGTCGTGGTTGTTATAATCATGGTCGGTTGTTAATCATGGTCGTGGTTGTTATAATCATATTCGTGGTTGTTATAATCATGGTCGTGGTTGTTATACTCAAGGTCGTGGTTGTTATAATCATGGTCGTGTTTGTTATAATCATTGTCGTGGTTATAATCATGGTCGTTGTTTTTAATCATAGTCGTGGTTGCATAATCATGGTCCTGGTTGTTATAATCATGGTCGTGGTTGTTATAATCATATTCGTGGTTGTTATAATTATGGTCGTGGTTGTTATAATCATGGTCGTGGTTGTTATAATCATGGTCGTGTTGTTATAATCATTGTCGTGGTTGTTATAATCATGGTCGTTGTTTTTTTAATCATAGTCGTGGTTGCTATAATCATGGTCCTGGTTGTTATAATCATGGTCGTGGTTGTTATATTCATATTCGTGGTTGTTATAATTATGGTCGTGGTTGTTATAATCATGGTCGTGGTTGTTAATCATGGTCGTGGTTGTTATAATCATAGTCGTGATTGTTATAATCATGGTCGTGGTTGTTATAATCATATTCCTGGTTGTTATAATCATGGTCGTGGTTGTTATAATCATGGTCGTAGTTGTTATAATCATGGTCGTTGTTTTTATAATCATATTCATGGTTGATATAATCATGGTCGTGGTTGTTATAATCATAGTCGTGGTTTTTATAATCATGGTCGTGGTTGTTATAATCATGGTCGTGGTTGTTATAATCATGGTCGTTGTTTTTATAATCATAGTCGTGGTTGTTATAATCACAGTCGTTGTTGTTATATTTATGGTCGTGCTTGTTATAATCATAGTCGTGATTGTTATAATCATGGTCAGGGTTTTATAATCATAGTCGTGGTTGTTATAATCATGGTCGTGGTTGTTTTAATCATATTTGTGGTTGTTATAATCATAGGCATGGTTGTTATAATCATAGTCGTGCTTGTTATAATCATAGTCATGGTTGTTATAATCATGGCCAGGGTTGTTATAATCATAGTCGTGGTTGTTATAATCATTCGCTGTTATATTCATGGTCGTGGTTGTTATAATCATAGTCGTGGTTGTTATAATCATGGTCATGGTTGTTATAATCATGGTCGTGGTTGTTATAATCATAGACGTGGTTGTTATAATCATGGTCGTGGTTGTTATAATCATAGTCGTGGTTTTTATAATCATGGTCGTGGTTGTTATAATCATGGTCGTTGTTTTTATAATCATAGTCGTGGTTGTTATAATCACGGTCGTGGTTGTTATATTCATGGTCGTGCTTGTTATAATCATAGTCGTGGTTGTTATAATCATGGTCAGGGTTGTTATAATCATAGTCGTGGTTGTTATAATCCTAGGCATGGTTGTTATAATCATGTTCGTGGTTGTTAAAATCATGGTCGTGGTTGTTATAATCATATTCGTGGTTGTTATAGTCATGGTCGTGATTGTTATAATCATGGTCGTGGTTGTTATATTCATGGTCGTGGTTATTATAATCATAGTCGTGGTTGTTGTCAACCGTCGGTGAGACAAGACGTGCCCCAAAGGCGCTCCCGGTTTTAGCAGTCAGGCCGAGTCTGCTTGGCCCTGCCCCTCCCCTGCTATATCCTGAAGCCCTATCAGCCTTACTACACCGGAATCTGTTCAGCAGAGCATTCTAGTGATTGGTGAGAGATTGATTGCCGAGCATTGTTCCTATGGTGCACTTGGGGAAAAGGCAAAAGCACAGCAGTGTTACTGGACCCGACCTAACCTGACCGGGGCTTTCTCAGCAAAATATTCGAGTCATCGGTGCAATAAGTGATTATCATACAGTGCTCCGATGGTGCACCCCGGGGAAAAGTCAGACAGTGGGCACTTTATCGGTCACCTTTGGAGTGCCAGTGACAAGGACCACCGCGGTGTTTGCATGTATCGTGAAAGCTGTGTCGGCGACCCCAAGCACCAGGGACAGGGACCCGCGGTCTTTGCGACTGACAAGCATTAACAGATGTCTACCAGTGTCAGTGGCCCTCAAAGTGCCGTCAGTGACAAACACTTCCGTCCGCCCACAACAGATATCAACAGATGGCCACCAATCACTTACTCCCGACGCACTCTGTACCATCTAAAGCGTGGGAACGGTTATCCTGATGGCAGTGTTATCGCGCGACTCAAGTCACTGAACATATTCCACGCGCGTAGCCGTAGACAAGGCCGTCATACACATAAGCCCATTAGAACCGTAACCTCCACTAGGAAACCGGAGAAACCCACCCCTGACAGACCGTACCACTACACTGAAGTTCCACGGATATGGTATGATCTCCCGTCTCTACTGCTATCCAACGTCACTTCCCTAGCTAACAAGTTCGACGAGCTGGCAACTACAGTCAGGTCAGCCGCCGCGAGCGTCGTTGCCATATGTGAGGCTTGGCAAATTGTGCCTGAAACGTGTCATATTGAGGGATATCAATTCTTTCATCACCTTCGTTCACATAGACGCGGAGGGGGCGTTGCCCTCTTCTGTCAAGATGACCTACGCCCGTCACGCCTGGATGTTCAAGTCCCAGCAGATGTGGAAGCATTATGGGTACGTGTTGTGCCACAAGCCCACCCGCGCCACACTGCTTCCATCATAATCTGTGTGGCATACCATCCGCCTCGCTCACCCACCTGAGACACTCTTATCAATCATCTCATTACCACCTCAGACCACCTCAGAGTTAGGTACCCATGTGCCAAGTTAGTATTATGTGGGGATTATAATGAAATTGACACCACGGATATCCAGGACCAGCTATCACTATCACAAGTTGTGACCTTCCCCACACACTGTCAAAATACCCTTGACCTTATCTTAACTGACTTAGCGGACCAGTACCAACCACCTCAACCAATGCCTCCTATCGGGTGTAGCACACACTTATCAGTGCTCTGGTCCCCAGCTGCCACTCCCACTCAAGTACAGAGACCCTACATCAAGACCTATAGGCCGATTACTGACTCTGCAGTGCGCCTCTTCGGGCAGTGGATAGTTCACCATCCCTGGACTGAAGTACTTAGCGTGGATGACGTGGAAACCAAATGGATAAATTATACCAACACCACCACGGAAGCTCACCATCACTTCTTCCCCGAGAAGTCCGTCAGATCTCACCCAGCTGACGTGCCCTGGATCACACCTCGGATCAAAAGACTTATGCAACAGAGAGACAGAGCCTTTCATCTCAATGACCACATCCGCTACAGGTCCCTTCGCAACCGAGTCATCCGCAAAATACGCACTGCAAAGAAGTCCCACTACCCAACCAAATTACAACACCTGAAGCAGACCAACATCAGTCAATGGTATGGTAAGCTTAAAGAACTCTGTGGACTAAACAATAAGACACACCCCCTCCCCTTCCTTAGCCATCTCACTAATGTTGACGCAGCTGAGCAAACAAATAACCATTTCGCTACTATATGCCAGACGCTCCCCCTGCTTGACACAACCACTCTCCCTGCTTACCTACCAGCCCCCCTTCCCACTGACTTAGTAGAAGAATTTGAAGTAGCAAAACGCCTGGACAAACTAAAATTAAAACGGTCTACCACCCCCATTGACTTACCAATGAAACTCTACAAGGAGTTCTCCCCGGAGCTATCTAAACCCCAATGCTCCATCATCAATGCTTCTCTCAGTCAAGTCAGATGCCCAGCTGACTGGAAGACCTCTTATGTATCACCAGTGCCCAAGTCAACCAGCCCACAATCCTTAAATCAGCTACGACCTATTGCAATCACCCCAATACCCAGCCTAATCTGTGAAAGTCTTGTGTTCGACTGGGCTTATGCTGATATTGCAGGAGTCGTAGACCCTCAGCAATTTGGCAACATGAAAACTTCCTCCACCACTCACTGTCTTGTCAGCTTTCTCGATTACATATACCGCCATCTCGAGAAACGAAAAACGTCTGTAACTGTCGCCTTCATTGATTTCACTAAAGCATTCGACCTAGTCGACCACAATATAATCATCAACAAAGCTATTGACCTCGGGCTTCGGAGAAGTCTTATACCATGGATTACAGACTTCCTCAGTGACCGACGCCAAGCTGTACGCTTCCGAGGGGCTGTCTCCACCTTTCAGTCACTCACCTGTGGCGTCCCCCAAGGCACCAAGATGAGACCACTCTGCTTCCTTATGCTCATCAATGATGCCCTAAAGAGAAACCCTGCTCGCTGGAAATCTCGACGACTCCACCATTGGGATCGCGTCAATATTCTGCTCCCCAACTATACCGCCCTTCAGGATTTATTGAACAGTCTCCAAACTGGGCCGCAACAACCATGTCACCATCAACCATACCAAGACCATGGTTATGCACATCAACCTCTCCTCCGACATTGTCCCACCTCCTTCCATTACTTTAGGTCCGAACACACTCCAGGTTGTAGATTCCACGAAGCTCCTCGGCGTCACCATAGACAACAAACTAAATTGGAAACTACACATCAGTGAAGTTGTCAAATCCTCCAGTTTCCGTCTCCGCCTCCTCCGCCGACTCAAGTCCCTCGGAGTTCCTGCACTCGAGCTCCTCAGTGTTTACACAACATTCATACTTCCCAAGCTCACCTATGCCTCCCCCACCTGGTCTTCCTCCCTAAATGCCACACAACGTAAACACCTAGAAAAAGTGCAAAGAGACGTAAAAGTTAATTCTCTCCCCTTCCTACTCCACATATCAAATAGCTCTCAACACACTGACCCTTTTCGACTCTCACTGACCATCACCACGACCTCATCTGCAAATTTGGTAAGAAGCTTCTACACCATCCTCGACACCGGCTCCTACTACCACCTGAGATCCCTAGCCCGAGAATTGCTGTTCGACACCACAACCGCATACGTGCACGAACTGATCGCTATAAGAACAGCCCAGTCCCAACCATTGTAAAAATTATCAATAACTTGTAATAAACCAGTGTATTCACTCCCAGTAAACACTACTTCTTGCACTGTCACTATGTTGAAATGCACTGTAGTTTGAGCTTTTCCCCATCTAGTTATTATATATCTTATTTGTATCACTTATGTTACTTGTATATTATTTGTAATTCGAAACCCATTCCCCAAATATGTAACTGTATATTTTCAGCCTTCTCGCTGCCAAGCTCTTTCAATAAACTGTTAATTATTATTATTATTATTATTATTATTATTATTATATTCATGGTCGTGGTTGTTATAATTATAGTCGTGGTTGTTATAATCATGGTCGTGGTTGTTATAATCATAGTCGTGGTTGTTATGATCATAGTCGTGGTTGTTATAATCATGGTCGTGGTTGTTATAGTCATAGTCCTGGTTGTTATAATCATGGTCGTGCTTATTAGGTACTGTAAGTATCTGGTATACTATAGGTAGGAATAGAATAAAGGTTCGAATAATTAGTTAAAGAAATATTCGCTATAAGGAGAGGTTAAAATCATAAAAAAATAATTATTATGAATCGCCGTTGATCATTCCGAGACAAATTATATTATGAAGAGAAGTCACCTTGATTCTGGTTAGATTAGTCACCATCTGCTTAAGTCATCACCTGTGTTAAGTCATCATAGTCATTATCTACGTTAGTCAGTTTTAGGCCCATTTCACATGACTGACCGACCATCGATGTTCTTTCCGCGCGAGGGTGTTAGTTTTCAATGCGTCTTTATTTACGCTGGTGGATGTAAGACCAGCTACCCTCACTGACGCAGCTATGGTCAATTTGGTGTTATTCTTTATTATAAATACCTTCTAATCTGTCTCAAGTCTATCCGTCCTGTCTATTGCCATCCCAACTGTCTGTTCGTCTGCGTGGTGTTTGAATGTAAGCCCGTCTGTACTCTTTGTGTCGTCAAATCTGTCTCTCGTATCCGTTGTTGGCGTGTGTCTGCCTGTTTGTCTAATGTGAACCAGTCAATGAGCTGTATGTCTGTCTGTCTATGATGTTAGTTGCCATATTGTCTATTTGTGTAGTCATGTCTGTCTGTCTGTATGTACGTGTCTTGTCTTTGTCTTTTATAAGTCTGTCTATCTGTCTGTCTTTCTGTGTGTCCTTGAATCTGTCTGTATTATGTCTTTTGTTTGTTCGCTTCTCTCTCTCTCCATTTTTATCCGTACTATCTCTCTGTTTATTTATATATCTTTATGTCTATCCATTATACTACTCATCTTATTTAGCAGTTTTTCTTCCTTATTAATAGCTGATTTTAATATGGTATTCTGGGAACTTTAAGAAACACATCCCTCCATTCATACCTCCACCTCTCACTATCCCTCTCTCCCATCTCCTTTCCTCGCTCGCCTCTTAAGGATAATAATGTTTCTTCTCCTTCTCTTCTCCCTTAACTCTTCTCCTTTTCCATGTACAATCAGCCACAGGAATAAGTATACACTGTAGCCTCGCAAGGTCCGAAAATGCTCTGGTAACGTTGAAACTGCGCATCCAGACGCATGATGAAACTCAGCTCCCCCCCAGTGGTGGGCACAGCTAAACGAAAAGTTAGCTTCGCTAACTGCTAATCCGCTAACTAAAAAGTTAACTTCGCTAACGCTAAACCGCTAAACAGCAAAAAAAATAGTGGAAGCTAACGCTAACCGCTAACTTTTATTATATGAATTTAGCTTCGTTTTTTTTTGGGGGGGGGGGGGGCTCTAAAACCCTTAAAAACATACCTAGAGAGCTGAATTTTTCATATGTTGTCTTGTAGCTTAGACATAGAGCTTTCCAAAAAGGTATAGCAAGCCAAGATCAGATGATGATCAAGGTGTACACAAATAATTAAATGCACAAATTAAAATAAACATTAGTTTACATTCAAGTTTCAACATACACTTTATAATCTTTATTTACTGTATGAAAAGACAGAAAGTATTAAACGAATCCAAAAAATATAGTACTAGGGTGTGTCATAGGAGGGAAGATCAGCTAAAACTAATGGCCCATCACTTTTTTGGTAGATTTTAGTGTATATAAACAGAAAATAATTTCAGTTTCAATATTTTGCAACCTTTTGCTAGGTAAATTTTAGCGTGAAATTTATCGAAAATCTAACGTACAGCTGCATTAGTGCATTACAATTAAATAGTGAACAATGCTTTCTGACTTCATTCTTTAACAACCCAACTACAATATTTTTTTTCTGTTTCAGATTCTGATGCATTTATAAGTTGATAATATTTGCGATGGCTGCTTGTGTCAGGACGAGGAACCAAAAATCCAGCCATCTCAGTCACTATCTTGGGTCTGGGAGAGAGCTCCTGAAGTCGGAGTTGCCTACATTGAGAGATGCTTTGAGATACGGTGTTTTAATCAGGCAAATCAGTGAAAAGAACCATAGAACTTACACAAACAAAGACATTGCCAGTGATATGACCAAAGCTGTCTTGGCACAGTACACTCTGGCTAATGCTCAGTTCAAGCCTCCAGTCATAACAAGTCAGAAGATTAGTGAGAGACTGCTAGCCAGTTGGGAAAAGGCAAGAGATATCTCTCTTGGGAGAGGAAAACTTGCAGTTAAGGACAGCTTTGCCAAGCAACTGGACCAGTTATTTGACATAATTACTTGCAAGTGCTTGAGTGTTCTCTGTCCTGAGTTTGGATGCGATCGTGACTGTAAATCCAGGCCCACATCTCCTGTATTTACCAAAGACTGAAGATTCCTGTGATCGAACTGGCATTTGTCAAGCACAGAGAGAAGACTGGCAGTATAGGGGCTCTCATGATTTCTAGCAAGATATTCCGGAGTCCAAGAGACAGGAGGCTGCCACAGAGACAGAAGAGGAGAAGAGTTGCCGAGGAAAGAGACTTGAGAAGGCCCAGGGTGAGGTAAAGAGGCCGCTGATTGGAGTCAAGCTGATTCAGAGTTTAATGACTTCCCCATGGCTGATCCGAGTGCTGACCAGAATGGTGACTTTGTCCCTAACCCAGAAAATAATGATCCCAAACCTTCCAGGCATAAGATTCGAAATAGGAAAGATATCCCGAGCATAGCTCTGGCCAGCATGCGACACCACACTGGTCCCAGAGAAACTGCAGAGATAGCAACAGCTGCCTGGATTGACGGTGGTTTGATAACACCTGATGATGTTCACCTGGTGATAGATCATAACAAAGTAAGGAGAGCTCAGGAGAAACTTGTCAGTAACCTAGAAGAGGAGTTTGATAAGGGGATAAGAGAAAATGGAATCAAGTGTTTGTTCTTTGATGGGAGAAGGGATGACACTAAAGTGTTCATGAAAGTTGGAGATTCTGACAAGTTGTTCCCTGCCATGGTGAAGGAGGAACACTACTCCTGCTGCAGTGAACCAGGAGGGAAGTATTTGTGGCATTTCACTCCAGAGAAAGATGACATCAGGAAACCAGCTGAGATAGTGGCAGATAACATTGTGAACTGGCTCAGAGAGAGGAACGTAGACCAGACCCTGCAGGCCATTGGAGGGGACAGCACCAACACGAACACAGGGTGGCAAGGGGGGTCATACAGTGGATAGAGCAGAAGATTGGGAGGAAGCTGGTCTGGATTGTTTGTGACCTCCACACCAACGAGTTGCCACTCAGACATCTGATCCAGGAGCTGGATGGCAAGACTCTTTCAAACAACAGATGGTCTGGTCCTCTTGGCAAGATGCTGGACTCTGCCACTGAGTTAGAAATAAATCCGAGCTTTGAAAAAATCACAGTTGGCCCTCCACTCGTTGAGCTTGCACATACTGTCATTGACGACCTGAGTACTGACCAGTACTATGGTTATATGATTTGCAGTGCCATCAAAACTGGGGTCATGCCTAATAGACTTGCTTACTTGCAGATAGGTCCAGTCTCACATTCTAGGTAGCTCACAACGGCTCTCAGGTTCTGCAGAATTTGGGTCGCTCATCATAAACTGAAAGGGAACCAGCTTCACAACCTGAGACTTATTGTCCAATTCATCGTGAGTGTCTACTTGCCAAATTGGTTCAACACCAAGATCAAGTCATCGTTCTCCGAAGGTCCGAGGCATGTTCTCTTCCAGCTTGAGCTCCTGAGGAGTCAACCAAGGAAGGTTGTTCAGATTGTGGAGCAGACTGTGAGGAGATCTTCCTGGTATGCTCATCCCGAGGCAGTTCTGCAGACAATGCTCTGCAGTAAGGATGAAGAGGAGAGAAGAGTGGCAGTCAAAAAGATTTTGGATATGAGACTTATGAGAGGATCTGGGCATGACGATTCAGTTGGTGACGATTCCTTCAGGGTCAGGAAGACTCCTGAAGTCAATCTAGGTGCCAAGACCCTCACTGATCTCATAGATCTGGATAACATCCAGGCTGGCAGTGAGCCCCCTCTTACCTGCAGCCTCACCAATGTTCAAGTCAGAGCTTTCCTGGACAACCCCATGCATGTCCCTGCCTGGCCCTCGCACACCCAGAGTATAGAGCGTTGTGTACAGCAAGTGAGCGAGGCCAGCAGTCACGTGTACAGCCAGGAGAGGAGGGAAGGCTACATCCGAGCTCAGGTGGTCAGCAGGGAGGTGATGAGTATAAACAGAAGCAAGAAAGGCATGTTCTCTATGGTGTGCAGCAACACCGGGTCGTAGTAGTAAAACCGGTTTTTGTATTTGATGATTTTGTTTTCTAAAGGAATATTAAATTTAATAAATGTGTCAAGATCATTCGTTTCACTATTCTGGATCATTTTCATCCTAATAAATTAACCTGATACATTTACTTTACTTTAAATAAGCTATTTAGTGGTGTTGGTAAAAGGGTGGGAATTTTGAATTTTCATAAGATTTCAAGTTAAAATTTACCTAGCAAAAAATGAAAACTTTTCAAATCTGAAGATATCACATGATTCTGCATATAGAACTACATCATTAATACCATGGGCCGATTTTTCAAACTAAAAAAAAAAAAAAATTCGCCTCAGTATGACACACCCTAATATAGTACTGTATAGCATAGGTAGCAAATAGCATCATGCCAAGATCAGATGATGATCAACTTATCAAGATGTACACTGTACACAATTTCACAAATAATTAATTTGCATTCTCATACAACCTATCGGCCTTATTCTTTATTCATGTAAGTATGCAATACCAACCACATACACATTATACCAGTGCATTTTTATATAACTTATTGTTGGTCTTAGTCATTATACCAGTGCATTTTTGATAACTTATTGTTGGTCTTAGTCATGTAAATAAACGGAAAACTCTAAACTTTAATGAAAAGTAAGTGTTTAGAAAATTTTGTTTGGCGCACACCATGGATGACATCCTGGTTATGAACTTATGCAGTACTTAGCATAACCAAATATATTGACACAAAAAAATTCCTAAAGAAATTAACAAATAAATGAGAAATGAAATTCACTTTAGTTTACAATTACATTCTATGATTCTTTCAACATACACTGACAGTCTTTATTTACTGTAAACAAAAAAGTATTAAACTTTAATAATCGAAAAATTCCATTTACTCAGGTTGCAGTGGCTGGGCCTTCTCCATCGCCTCGACGTGATGCTGGTTGCCTTTCATAAACATCGGCCTCTCAAAGTTGCCATCTGACAGGGTGGCTCTCTTGGCCCTCAAGATATCTTTGCACGTACTAACATGCAGTCAACCAAGCATGCCTGACTGGCTGTTGGAGACATGTGTCGCGGCGTCACACGCTTACAACAGACAGGAACAAACATGCATAAATTTTGTTAGCAGACTTAACGTTATCAGAACTAAATTTAGAGGAAGCTAATTGGTCAGCTAATGGTTTCCAAAGTTAGAGAAAACGCTAATCCGCTAACGAGAAAGTTAGCTTCGCTAATTAGCGGTTAGCGGATTAGCGGAACCGTGCCTACCACGGCTCCACCCCACCTGTTATCTCTAACTATTTTCTATTTCCTCTTCTTTATTCTTCTATTTACTCATCTTCCTTCCTTTACTAATCCAAACAACATTAAAAAAAAGTAGGCTGAGAAAAAAAGTGGGGGGAGGAGGAGGGGGCCGTACGATAACTGCAATCATGGGCTGACAGCGTACAGCGAATGAGGGTGCGCCAAGTCCGTAGACTTGCATCGTTTTCCAGCGTAAATAAAATGGTTAATTAATGGCTTCCTAAAGAAACCATCGACATGGGACCAGGTTTGTTCCACTCTACGATTTTTTTGCGATTTTTCCACCAAGTTTGATGAAAAACGATTGTGCCGTTTCGGCTGCCCAGACACACAGACAGACAGACAGACACACGGCTAGTCCTATAGTATATTAGATGCCATTAGGTAAATTCATGTTGACCTTGTTAGTAACTACTCCTTAGTCTGTACTCGACCCTGTATCCTCGTGTTTCCAAGCTGGAATCGGTCTATTTTTGTTGTCCTTGTGGTGCGGTAGTAGCGATTCCTGTTCACACGCAGAGGTTCAGGGTTCGATTCCCAACTAATATGTGTGCATGTGTTTATTGAGGTGCAAATTTTTATATAATATTGGGATTTTAATACAAACAGACAAACACCCAATGGTCTGTGCTCAATACTAATACCAAGGTGCACACACACACACACACACACACACACACACACACACACACACACGCACGTTCTTTTATGAAATGTAGAGATTATCCAGTTCCTGAGCTTAATCGACTTACTGATCATAGTTCTCATCAAGGAATGAGAATGGGTAGGATTAGTATACAGATTACCATCGTCTGCAAATAAATTACATTTTACTAGTATGTTGGAGTGGATTATATCATTTATGAACAGCAGGAAAAATAATGGTCTGAGAATAGATCCATGTGAAACGCATTCAAAATAGGTGAGGTGTCAGCCTGTTGATCGTTAGAGGCAAAGGGAGAAGTAGGTGGGTTGGAGAGGTGAGGGAAGAAGGTGGGCGGGTGGCAGAGGGGATAAGAGGGTGTAGGGTGGGTGTCAACTGAGGGAAAACGCTGTAGGGTGGATGGGGTAGGCACTAGGCAGGGGGGGAGAATATGTGAGTGGGGGAGGTGAGGGGAGAGTAACTGGGTGGGAAGGAGAGGAGGGTGAGGGTTGGTAGAAGAGGTGAGGGGAGAGGAAGGGTGGGAGGGAGAGATAAAGAAAGCAAATAGGTGTGCCAAAGAGAGTGGTATAGTGAGGAAAAGCTTAGGTGAGCGAGATAAGTTAAGTGCTGAGAGAGAATGTGAGACTAGAAGACTATGATAGAATTAGAGGGGTTGGAAGAGAGTGAAAGGTGCTGGGAAAGAGTGAGAGGTGTTGGGATAGAGTGAGAAAGGCTAGAACAGGTGAGAGGCACTGGAGCAGAGTGAGAGGTGCTGGAAAAAGTGAGAGGGCTTGGCCGGCCTGGAATAGGTAAGAGGAATTAGGACAGCGTGAGAGACCTTTGGACAGCGTGAAAGGGTATAGTACGGTCAGAGTGAGAATGAGCTAGAACCGGGGGAGAGTACCATTTCATCTTGCTAATTATGGCCAGGTAAGGTGAGGAGCGTCCCTGGTTGACACATGACCCTCTGTATCCTTCAGGGCTCCACGGGGCTGGGTGATGGGGAGGGAGGGAAGGGAGGAAGTATCGGATAAGGGGAATTGTGAAAGGGGTAATGGTTTATATAGAGATGGGGGAGGAGATGGGAGATGATCTAAGAGGGATTACGTGTATAAGAGAGAGGTGTAAACTCAGTCTCTCCCTTCTTAGAAACAAATGTTGAAACAAAGATTGTGCTTCTCAGGTCTGACACACCTTATCAGGTGTTCCGAGTAGGCGCGATGCTGTGTGTGTGTGTGTGTGTGTGTGGGTGTAATAATTAATATTAATAATAATAATAATAATAATAATAATAATAATAATAATAATAATAATAATAATAATAATAATAATAATAATAATAATAATAATAATAATAATAATAATAATAATAATAATAATAAAAATTTTAATAATAATATTAATAATAATAATAATAATAATAATAATAATAATAATAATAATATTAATAATAATAATTAATGGTTTATTGAAAGAGCATAGCAGTCGGAAGGCTGAAAAAATACAGTTACATAATTGGGGAATGGGTCACATGATTGACAAATAATATACAAGTAACATATGTGATACAAATATGATATATAATAACTATGTGCGAAGAAGGTTATACTAGAAGGCATTTCAACAAAGTGACAATGCAAAAAGGTAAGATTGACTGGGAGTGAATACTCTGGTTGATTACGAGTTGTTGATAATTTTTTTTCAGTGATTGGGACTGGTCTGTTCCTGTAGCGATCAGTACATGTTCGTATGGACTGGATATGGTTGTGGTGTTGAACAGCAATTCGCGGATGAGGGATCTCGGGTGGAAGCAGGAGCCGGTGTCGAGGATGCTGCAGAAGCTTCTCACCAAATTTGCAGATGAGGTAGTGGTGATGGTCAGAGACAGCCGAGAGGGTCAGTGTGTTGAGCGCTTCTTGATATGTGGAGTCGGAAGGGAAGAGAATAATCTTGCATGCCATCTTTTGCACCCTTCTAGGTGTTTACGTTGTGTGGCATTTAGGGAGGAAGATCAGCCAGGGGAGTCATAGGTGAGCTTGGAAAGCATGAATGTTGAGTAAGCACTGAGGAGCTTGGGCGCAGGGAATCCGAGGAACTTGAGTCGGTGGAGGAGGTGGAGATGAAAACTGGAAGAATTGACAACTTTACTGACGTGTGTTTTCCAATTTAGTTTGTTATCTCTCGTGACGCCGGGGAGCTTAGTGGAGTCCACAACCTGGAATGTGTTGGGGCCCAGAGTGGGACAACGTCGAAGGAAAGGGTGATGTGCATAACCATGGTCTTTGTATGGTTGATGGTGACGTACTTGTTAGTGGTCCAGTTTTGGAGACTTCAATAAATCCTGGAGGGCGTTGAAGTCGAGAGCCTAGTTGTTGACACTGTTCCCAATGGTGGAGTCGTCGACATATTTCAAACGAGCAAAGGTTTCTCTTAGGGCATCATCGATAAGCATAAGGAAGCAGAGAGGTCCCATCTCGGTGCCTTAGAGGACGCCACAGGTGAGTGACTGAAAAGTGGAGACAGCCCCTCGGAAGC
The DNA here is from genome assembly GCF_018991925.1 of Homarus americanus. Classification (NCBI taxonomy): domain Eukaryota; kingdom Metazoa; phylum Arthropoda; class Malacostraca; order Decapoda; family Nephropidae; genus Homarus; species Homarus americanus. The sequence goes on from NW_024716703.1 coordinate 5,974,345, forward strand.
GTACAGCTTAGCGTCGGTCACTAAGGAAGTCTGTAAGCCATGGTATAAGACTTCTCCGAAACCCGAGGTCAATAGCTTTGTTGATGATTAAATTGTGGTCGACTAGGTCAAATGCTTTGGCGAAGTCAATGAAGGCGACAGCCACAGACGTCTTTCGTTTTTCCAGATGGTGGTATATTTAGTCGAGAAAGCTGACAAGACAATGAGTGGTAGAGGAAGTTTTCATATTGCAAAATTGCTGAGGATCTATGGCGCCTGCAATATCAGCATAAGCCCAATCAAACTCATGTGTGGAGTGTGTGCGTGTGTGTGTGTGTGTGTGTGTGTGTGTGTGTGTGTGTGTGTGTATGTATGTGTGTGTGTGTGTGTGTGTGTGTGTGTGTGTGTGTGCAGTATTCATTCAACTTAGAAATATGAAAGTCTTGCTGTCTTTGAAAACATTTCTTACACACACACACAAAGATCCACCCCCCCAAAGAAAAAAGGTTAGTGCCAACCGTGACCATCTGATATCACCTTTTTGCATATTTTATTGCGCTTCTCAGGACATGTCGCAGGTGTCAAACCCACCATTACTCTTCCTTCAATTTTCAGGAGCTAGCTTCAGAAACCCTTGGAGCCTCAGAAACTCTTGGAGCCTCAGATACCCTTAGATTTCTAGGACCCCACGAGCCCCGGAAATCTTTGGTTGACTTGCGATGCGTTAAGTGTCTCTCAACAACGATCGCTAGCAATGCTTCTTCCACTGATCTCCCTGTCTAAAGGTCTCCTGTTCTTCACCCCTCAACATCCCTCCCTGACAAACAGTCTTCCTTATACGAGTCATGGTTAACATTTAAATACGAAGAATTAAACGATTTTCCACTCTCCTTCACCTCAAGCACGACAAGAGGAAAAAAAACTCATGTATTGTAAGCGAGGAAGGCAGCTTCTTCCATTAAGATCCTCTGCCACGATAACGAAATACCCTTTTACTCTTTCCAGTTAAGGAATGGAAAAGCCTGTCATTACATACCCAAACAAAGGGAAGATGCTGTTATGTGTGTTTAAAAGAGATGGGATTCTAGAATCGCTTGGAGACAGGGAAAAAAAGTTAATAATAATAACATCATGATTGCTGGGTAATGTCTCCTGCCGCTGAAGTTTTCATCTTTTGAAAGGCGCTTTGGAGAGTGGTGCGACGCGGAGGAGCTTTGTGCTGCCTTTCATAAAATGATGAGAGGGGAGGCGAGAATTGTCGAGGGGTATAATAGTTTGTGTGTTTATGTGTATAATGGCATGTGTGTTTATGTGTGTTTGTCTGGGCGTCTGAATGTATGTGTGTATGTGTGTGTGTATGCTTGTGCGTGCGTAATTATGTCTGTCTATGTGCATGTGTATGCATGAATGCATTTACATGTGTCTTTCAGCCCACCTCTCTCTCTCTCTCGCTCTCTCTCTCTCTCTCTCTCTCTCTCTCTCTCTCTCTCTCTCTCTCTCTCTCTCTCTCTCCATGATATGTTTACATACTCTCCCACATGTGAATATAAAAAAGAAATCATGCAAAAACATAAGGGATTTCCAACTTCAAGAATAACTGTAACCCTAACACGTAACATTAAGACCTAACCTAACCTAACCTAGACGATTATGATCCTACAGTTGTAAAATGGCTTGAGAGAGACACTCTTCCTAGGTCTTGAACCTCGACAATTTATATGATGAACACCATTTCCTCAGAGGACGTGCGCTGCTTTTGACCCATATATGATTCAGACCTTTTGTACAGTACGTGTTTAAAATGTTAGTGAAATATTCCTGGGTTACCTCTTTACACTATGGACGGTTTTGTGTGTATACAATAATACACATCAATCGTATAAGAACAAGTGTTTTCTTGTACATTTGTGCATATTAGACCAATAACTAACTAGGCATAATTAGACATGCAAAGCAGTAGGTGATAGTTTTCTCTTATGCACATTTGTATGTAGTGAGAATTATTGTTGTATTTATCCAGTTATGTAAACAAATACAAAATTGTTGTTATTTTCTCTGTGCAGATTTGTATATAACTGGAATTACTCTTCGGTGTTAGCGTTTTGCTGTGTTAATCCGTGGTAATCAACAGTTCTTAATTATTGTATATTATATTATTAGTTCTTTATTCTAATTATGTACGATTATAGAGCTAAACAAAAAGCACAATAATTAATTTAAAAAATAATGAGGTAAAGAGTCATAGCTTAAGGAGAGAGAAGCAACTTTCTCCTGGAACACAGAAAGAAAGCAAAGTTAGGTCATGCACAAAGTAATATAGAAAGTAATTATGAACTTTATGGAGAGTTTTTAGGAGAAAGTTGATATTGTAGGTTCCATGGCTTGTATTATTTGACATCCAAGAAGTCTGAGTTGAAATGAGGTGGTTCTCTCTCTCTCTCTCTCTCTCTCTCTCTCTCTCTCTCTCTCTCTCTCCCTTACTTTATTTATCTTTCTATGTATTTATCCCCTCAGCAGAGGTTCCTACACAACGTGACACAGCTATATATTAATACATTTACCATCACGAGCAGCCAACAAGCACCCGCAGGTGAGACTGATATGAAGGTACAGGCGATTAAAGCGATGTTCCGGGTATTACAGCGCAATAAGTAAGGTGACCTTTGATGTAGCAAATTCTCTCTATCTAATATTCCCTAAATAAAAGACTGAGATTTGGGAATATTAATTTCTTGGCCTTTTTAGTTGACTAATACCGGTCTATCCATCCCTCCGTCCGTCCTTCCATACACATGTCTGTTTGTCCTAGGATATGTCTGTCTTATATACTGTTGACATCTGGATATATGAACAGTGTCCAGAAAGGAGCATATTTTTTTTATTGTGTTTACGAAACTCCAGGTTTATCAGACCCTCATGTTCGCACATAATGTCGGTTAACTCTCCCAGACACGTGAAAGGTGGCTTCGTCAGAGAAGAACTATTTGCAATTTATATACTCGTACGTAAAGGTACGATCTCTTGTGCGCGACATTGTGTAATGATGATCTTGGTAGCTGCATTATACTTGAAGCACGACGAATAGACTTTCTAGGGCTATGTCGGACTGTCTCTTGGATATTAGCAACGGGATCCTCAGAAATACCTGGACGTCGTCCACTTCGAGGCAAGTTCCAGTTGCTTAATGCTGATTTTGGGGTGAATCGTACACTTTTTGATACAAGTATGTGACTTGGTATACAGTTACTATGATCCACAAGGGTCAATTTGAAATTTGTACCCCAACTGGATTGAGTTGCGGACAGCGGTGGTATCCATGCCTCAAAATGACCACTTCGCCCAAATGTGATCGGCAATATCTTGCTTAATATGTGATGTCATATATTTTTTTAAAAATTTCTGCCCTTCATTAGGGTGTGACAGTTGCCACAACTTTGTCTTACAATGCTGTTCAAAATTTTGGTGTTGCATATTGACATAAAAAATACCCACGTGCAATTTTTTGAAGATTCATGCATATTTGAGTGACCACCAGCAATTTGAAAAATAGCGATTTTGCTTATACGGCATACGCGCCTATATATAAGATTACACAACCATCATAAGGGATATTAACACAAATCATTTGCCTGTCTTAATTAAAAGCTGTTATCACTAACACAAAAAAGTTTATCATTCTTATTCTCTCATGGTATATTAAGGGGTTTTATCATATATTCACGAGGTATTATTTCTCTAGAGCAAGAAACCATGATTTCTGTTCGGAAACAGATGATTGTTTGCGCTGATTAGGAACGCGGAGTCTGTCATTTTCAACTTCTTGAAGGACTTCTTGAAAGCGCAACTCATCCCTGGCAACATTAAGAAAATCATGGCAAAGTTTAACACCACGCTCTGCAACCTCATTGACGACCTGAAGCTTGTCCACAACCCGTTTCATGTTCAGGTATTCGCCATGATCCGCCCATTCACTGGCTGGACTGTGGATAAACTGATAGGGCATGCCTAAAATGGTGAAGAACCGGCTTGAGTCAGGCCCAATTAGGTCCACCAGGGCAGTCCCACTTTCTGGGACAGGGGGAAGATATGGCTTTCCATAGCCCCCATGATTGAGCCCCACTCTCTTAGTAACTTCAGTGCCTTCATGGCAAAGAAGGGCCTTACTCATCTCCTCTTTCGTCCTTTCTTATACTTGGGACGAGAACAAAGTCAGTGGGGCCAACTCCTCAGTTAGGCACCAAGTGTGTCTATCGAGTGCCACACGTGCTTTGTCAACTATTGTGGCGTCATAATGGGCAAATTCGGCCAAGGTTTCGACCAAATTCAAGTCATTCAGTGGCGCACTTGCTGGAACGGGGCAAACAATCCACCATGTGACATAAACAGCGACTGTAAACACAGCAAACCGTTCTAATTTGCTGATTTTACTTTTAGTCACACCCTCGGCTTTGTAAAACTGCTCTTTGATCTGGCTTGACAAAAGAACAATCTTGAAGGTATAGAGCAGCTTAGCCATCCACCTTACTTTGTGAAGTGCGCCGGGGTAGACCATCGTAAGTTCACTGGCTCGGATCCTTTAGTTACAAGCAGCAGACAAAGCTCTACCAGCTCCTTGTAGTCGCCACGTGTAAATGGTTGGGCTAGAGATTCACGGAAGAAGTCAGCCATCTCCTGCTGGCGCTCCTCAAACACTCCAGGCATTGCAGGGCAGTAGTAGTTTTTTTTTTTTTCATTGTACGCCAGTTGAGAGAAATGGGTCTTGAACCTAGAAATGCAATTATTGGGATTATTGTATTTCGTACTAATCTATAATATTGTTTTAGGGGTATTAAGATTGATGTGATCGACCATTTGCTTGGTGTTAGTATATCTTATAAGTCTAATAAAAGAAATGCCACTAAATTTGTTCATTAGGTAATAATATTCCTTGTTATTTTGTAAAGCCGACAGTGCTAGCTCAAACATGCACCGATCTCCAAGAAAATTTACAGGGGTGTTTCCTAGATAAATACACAACATTAAAACTTTGAACAGCATTGTAGGACCATTTTTTTTATTTTTGGAGGGCAACGGTCACACCCTACCCTTCATATATATACTAAACATAATTCATCATATTTTTGTCAAAATCTTTAATGTAGGGTTATGATATACATAAAAATATAGTTAAACTGTATTTGTAAATTATGAAATTACATGATTCTTCTTTAATTCTAACAAATAAAGAAAAAAATAATTGCTCTTATTACAAAGAATGAAAAAAATTACATAAGATACCTAGTTAGTGACTAAAAAAATACAAATGGAATGAAAAAAAGATAAAACGACTGGAGCTTAATTAAGTAAAACACAGTAATGTGGCTTGAAACAAAACACATATAAAACATGCTGTATATGAAATATTACTTCATAAGTATTAACATTTTGCCACTCACATCAAAAATCATTTCTGTATTTATATATATATATATATATATATATATATATATATATATATATATATATATATATATATATATATATATATATGGGTACAGTATATCCTATGAAACAATACCTGGGAATAAACTGAAACACTTTTGTAGCTTGGAGCAAAACACGCATTACGTTGCATATGAAATACGAACAAAAATTATTAACATTTTGATTTTCATATCAAAATATATTTCTGTATATACACAATATTTACTTCATAATACTCTCATATATCACCAATATACAACAATATCATGATACATATTCATAAAACAGATAAAAAAATTCAGTGAACTTCTACCCACATCCTATACATTTGCAGAGGGTGGTGCACTTCAAGTTTGCTTTTTGATATTTGCATGATGCGTTACAGCCCTTGTACATCCACATTTGATGATTGCCCGACAGGCTTCACCTGCTGGAGGCTGAGTCATTCATTTCACTTGCCACTGTGCTGATGGTTCATGCCATGAACACCCAAAGTCCCCAGGATCAGGTAATTGTGACTCTTTTACAAAAGCTTGACCCCACACCAGGCCAGCTTGGAAGGCTGCACGAAGAGTGTTGTGTGAGTGCATCCTGTGGTGGGGGGAATGTTTTCAATTTCCTTTCCTTTCTTGGTAAGTAGGACTTTCCTCGCTATATTCAGACTTGTGTCTGAGCTGCCACGTTCATAAATCATGACAACAATCTTTCTACTACTGGCAGTACATCTAACATCTCATCTTTGGTTGGCATCTTAGCTAGTGTATGCTGTACAAAGTGATGCAGTAACCTCGCTGAAAGTATTCCACGTTGACCATGCTGTACGTTTCCCCCTTCCACCAAAGGACGAAGTACCATCACAAATAGTCAAAGCGTGAAATGAACGGAGCGCTGTACACGTGTTATCACCCAGTGCCTCTGCCATAGCTGTAGCATCTAAATAGCTGAATGCTGTACCTGTACCAAATGCTAACCACATACATTTACATCCAATCTGTTTAGCCATGCTAATGTAAAGAACAACTTCGTCTGTATTAACAGTGTTTAGGATGAATTTCTGCAAACACTGTTTAGTATCATCTGCTGCATGGAGCAACATTCTTGTGTCAGCCTCCTCTTGGGAACAAGGCATCAATGCTGCAACATCAACTGAAGCATCAGAGGAGAGAACAATTTTGTCACGCTTAACAATGACTATCCAGGGAAATTCTCACCAGTGATACAGTCTGCGATTAAATGGAAGAGCTTTGTCATTCTCTCGAAGAAACTTAGTCCAGTTGCTTGGTACCTTGTTTTTGCCGTCAACCCTTCTCTGTATTCCTCATCCCCTTTCCTTCCGGGTTGCTTCTTTCAAACCGGATTTGACATATACTAAGTTAACTTCAAAGTTAACGAATCCTAAGGATTATTGTGATTAAGGCTATTTGCCTGCAAATACAGAAAAAAAATATATATATGAATATGTATGAGCATAATATTATGCTTCTAGGATGGGTGAAACTTTATTTGTTTTCGATTTTCTGGCAATCTTTTCACTGGCACAATCTATCTTCAGCACCCAGCAGTAGTCTGCCATCATGTTCACTTTCCACCTTCCTTGTTACCTCTTTTCCATTTCCTTAATGTTCTGGGGAAATCTTTCTCCCTGCTCTTCGCTTAAACTACCAAAGTTTTCAGGAAAATACTCAAGATGGGAATGTAAGAAATGCTCTTTTACACTCATATTGCAACCCATGTTTTTAAAGTTATCCAACCTACCTTCAACAATGTTTTGATAGTTTAGATCTTTTCTATTGCCTAAAAAACTATACACAACATTCTTGAAACTATTCCATGTATCTTTCTCACACTGGTTCATCGATTCTTCAAATTGGTGGTCCAACATTAACTTTCGGATTTGAGGGCCCACGAAAATGTCAGCTTTGATTTTTTTCATATGTGTCTGATGGAAATTCCCTGCATATAAACTGGAAACAATCACTTTCCTTATCTAGGGCTTTTACAAATTGTTTCATTAACTCTAATTTAATATGCAGAGGAGGCAACAGCACTTTTTAGGGCCAATCAATGGTTCATGTAAAATATTTTTTGAACCTGGCTCAAGAGCCTGTCTAGGTGGCCAGTCTTTTTTATCCCAATGTTCACGTCTTGCTCTGCTATCCCACTCACACAAAAAACATGGCATTTTCGTGTATCCACTCTGTTGACCAAGTAACAAAGCAATGACTTCGAAATCTCCACAAACCAGTCCACGATGATTTTTATAATGAACTTTCTCTAGAAGTATCCGCAAATTTTCAGAAGTTTCCTAAAAATGATCAGAGTGAGCCACAGGAATTGATGAAAATTCAGATGGAATGTTGGGATAAATGATTCCTTGTTTATTTTTTGCATTATATTCCTCTATCTTCACATAGCAAAAATAACAGTCATCACCATGATTTTTAGGCTCCCGCCTTACCATAGGGACTCCAAATGACAGTTTTTTTCTTACCATATGTCCACAATCTTAAACCTTCAACACAAGTGCGACATACTTTATGTGGCGCCCATGGTTTATCTAAATCACCAATTTTCACTCCAAAGTAGGCAAAATATGCATTTTTCACGAATGCGGTTATTTCTTGTCGTTGCTTATGCACAACAAAACACCCACATGTGTAGCAGAATACGTTTGGATTGTTCAAACATCCACGATAAGATATATTTACAACAGGAATAGTATCTTAGTAGAGCAAAACAAGGAGATTTAACACTACAGCTGCTGATGCGACACTGAACAATGGACTTTGCCTCAATAAACCTTGCGTGATAGATGAAAACTGAAGTCATATCTAAAATCAACAATAAAAACTGGTTAGGGAACACATATTAGTTTGAAAACATCGAAATTCATGCTGACCGTTTTTTTTCATTTCAGCAGCGGCCGGGAATACTGCATTATGATTTTAAACTAAAACCTCGAGACAGGATACGTCAGTCTTCATTTCAGGTTCGCATATTTCCATAATCAGAGAGGGCTGGAGGGTAGGAATGGTTTTCATGAGAGAAGAAATCATCCATGTCACTCTTTCGCACCTGGCCAGCAACAAATAGGGTTGAAAACAAGCTGCGGTCACGCTGTATGGATGTAACTTCCTTCTGCTTTCGCGATTCCTCCTTCTGGGAGTTTCTTCTAAACAAAGAGAGTTTGTTAATTTTCAATTTTCACTTAAGGGTACAGTGCTCTTGGAAAACTCTGTGACAACATTCTTGTCTTAATTTTTTCAATAGCATTGATGGTGGCAACTACTGCTCCTCCGTCACCCTTCACACATGCATTATTTTGTTCATGGCTTTCATACCAGGGACCTTCTTGAAAAGGGCCGACAAGACTTTTTCATTGTAAAGTTGTCCTTGCAAAATTCGGCATATAGATCTGGGTGCCTCTCGCGAAATGTTACCATATCTCTCAGGTGTACTGCAACAGCTCAGTACCAGCTCCCAAAACTTGAACTAAGAGCTTATTGTCGCTTGCGTAGTGCACCAGTCATCAAACATGGGTTTTTCTGCATCATCAACATGAACAGTGCAGGTATCATAGGCTTCTTGTCGGAATATGTATTGTGCACAAGCTGTTAATTAATGAACATAAGTTGTTTTCTTTACATGTACTGCCTTGAGGAACGCATGTGCTGTACTTTGCGGGGCAATACCTGCTTGTGTTATGGCTTGTACCTATCCACTCCCATCAAGCAGGTCGCCAAGACATTTAAGAAGAGCCATTTATATGTGTAGACCACCTAGCATGACTACGAACGAATCCTCCCCATGAATGTGGGACCAGGCCCATTGTAAAGAGGCTGGTCGCACGCAGTGACTGGAATTTATCCTGGATAGAGAATGCTGATAGCCTTTCTAACCACATCCATTGAATGCTTTATCATTGCACCTAATTTAGGGCTAATTGCAAGATCAGCAGTGGTGTATACCATGCTGTAGTAGCCCCATGGTTGTTGTGCTAGAAGCGTTTTTGGCAAAAAAATAAAATATGTACGATTCGTTATTGGAACGTGGGGAAATTTCGCGGTACTCGTACCCCCGCCCGATGATCACTACGTTGGAACTATTTTTGAAACCAAAAGAAAGAAAATTGATTTGGTTGCACATAAAATGTATAAATCTGCAAAGGAATAATATTTTTTATACGATATACTCCATATAGAACAGCATATGAAGAATTGTATTGTTCTTTTTAAAAGCGTTCCATGTTTGTGTACAAACAATGCCGCCAGCCTCTATTGTCTCATCGCCGTTTATATCCTCCAAATTCGCCTAACCATCATAAAAGGTAAGCCTTTAAGATAACTAATACAACTCATTTATGTGTAGAAATGTATGGAAATCAAATTATGCTAAAAAAAAGTCGTAAGTGGTCTATTTGAGGAGTGGTGAGAAATGCTTACTCTGGGATGGTTGAATGACGTCCTTTATCAGAATTAAAATCGACCCAATTTTCGTAATGAGGGCAATTCATAACCGTCCAGCAATACCAAAATAATTATTTCCTTAGTATAAATACTTAGTAGCATAAATTTCCTATTTTAATGAGTCCAAATATGTCAGGTAACCAATGCAGGTGAATCCGAACTGCTCCATCAGGGATGGTGAATGACGTCCTTTATCAGAAATAATATCGACCCAATTTTCGTAATGAGCGCAATTAATAACCTTCCAGCACTACCAAAATAATTATTTTATTAGTATAAATACTTAGTAGCATAAATTTCATATTTTAATAAGTCTAAATATGCCAGGTAAGCAGTACCAGGTACTTTCCAGATATGTTTCAATTGTGTATCAGTTTAACTATAATTTGTTACTACAGTTGAAGTGGTGATATTAATTAACTTTGCCATTGACAGTGGTAGAATCAAATGTAGATATATTGGCTTTGTATTTCCATGATTTCAACAAAAATGAATAAGTCCTTCTAAAGTAAATGGAATTGATGATATTATTATGTCTTTGGCCATCCAGCGAATTTAATGATTTTAAGTTGACCGATTTTTACCAGTTAAGTTAGGTTACGTTAGATTAGTTAAGTTGGATTAGGTTAGGTTTGGTGACATTGAAATTATGTTTTTTCAAATGCCAAGTAGGTGGATGACCTAAACATTCATTTTACCAAATTGATTATGAGTAGATCAAAAACATTAGTTTGTAGTTTTACAAATTCAGACTTCGTAAAGTTCAAATGACAATCACTTCATGATAGATGTTTCACCCTATACACTAAAGCTACTTTATGTAAGAGGAAAAAATCAGCACCAAAATGTATTGTTTAATACTAAAAAAAGTCATTGATGATAATATTTAATCACAATATTTCAGGTATTACCTACTACAATTTCATCTTAAAACTCCTTGTATCTTACCTAACCCACCTTGCTGCTGCACTCAATTATAGCTAGATGTAATAATTGTAGAAAGTAATCACAGGTATGACTCCCTTTACCTTTAATTGGTTTATTATTACAATTCTTGGATATTCAAAGATATTGAAATTATGAATCTTCAATAAATGTGATATAAATTCTAATGATTACAATAGAAATATGTCAGACTTGACTAATTAACTGTAACCAGAAATTAACATAAGTGAATTTGTCCTTAATCCAACCTTTAAAATATGAAAGACAATGTACTTTATTTTATGATAGTTAAGTCAGTTTCCAGTTGGGTTAGGTTAGCTGTGAATTTAGATGTAATTAACCCCCTAGATACCACAAATGACATTAAAGTGAACATAACTGTGACCATATGCATGATTCTCATCTAACTTACCTGGAAAGTAACAAAAATAATAAAAAGCCGCATAAAATCTACAGTTAACCTTTATAGTACGATGCAATGTCCTTGGTTATCACTGTAGTATTTTGGGTACTCTGACTAATGCCAGATGATTTTACTAGTCCATTCTCTGTGTATAAAGAAAACAGTGTATAATTTCAGGCCTTAATTTATCCAAAACTAATTTGTACAAATACTTTTCTAGGTCTCCATATCTCACCAAGACGGCAGTTATTGGTTGCACCCTGTTACCTGGCAACAGGTGATTTGCAGCTGACTGTTGGAGACACGGCAGTATTTGCAGCTGACTGTTGGAGACACGGCAGATATGTCACAGGACAGCATTTGTCGATCAATCAAGAGGGTTACCCGTGCCATCACCACTATTGCACCACGATACATTCGGTTCTCTACCCCAGCAGAGGAGACTACTGCCATGCAGGATTTTATTAATATATATATATATATATATATATATATATATATATATATATATATATATATATATATATATATATATATATATATATATATATCCAGAATACCATTAAACCCAAATTTCTGATAGCCGGAATTGATATTTTCTCGGAAATTTGTTCCCAAAGCTGGAAGTTTCCGGAAAATTCCAGCTTTGGAATTTGCCAGTTAATTACAGATTTTGAAATGATTTACCAAGGAAATTTCAATTTCGGCTATCGGAGATATATATATATATATATATATATATATATATATATATATATATATATATATATATATATATATATATATATATATATATATATATATATATATATATATATATATATATATATATATATATATATATATATATATATATATATATATATATATATATATATATATATATATATATATATATATATATATATATATGTAGTGATGGGTTGTCAGACCACAGCTTACATCTCAGAAACAGTCCAGACTTGACCCGACATTAGGGGGTCAAGTGTAAGGGTATCCCTCGCGGCTGCTCAAGGGTGTTACAAATCAACTAGCTCCCCTTCCCATGTCACACGGCCCCAACAAACATGTAAGAAGGCACCGGCCGACTCTCTCCCAATATACACAATAACCTACACCGCAGAAGAAGTCCAGACCTGACCTCACATTAGCCAGGTCAAATGTAACCCTCGAGCCCTCTCATGTCACACGGCCCCATCTGAAGATTTCTCCAGAATATACAACTTATAGTCTCTGAAAAAGTCCAGACCTGACCCTACATTAGCGAGGGCAAATGTAAGGAGACCCTTCGCCGCCCCCCCAATCAGCTCAACCTGACGGCTCGCCTCCCAATATATAGGACGTCCTAGTCCTCCCTCGGCCGCAGAGAGAGACAGAGAGAGAGAGTGTGTCTTGTAAGGAGGAAGGGCCAGCTACTACACCACCAGGCCCGCTCGAGAGGAGTCAGAGAGGACCGGAGGCAGTCGCCTCCGGTCAGGACCGAGACTTCCCTCCGGCGCCCAGCTAAGCAGTCTCCCATAGAGACAACCCAGGACCACCTGCTAGGCCTCCCCTAGGTCACGTGAGTTTTTGTCAGAGCTTTCCATGGGATGAGTTACTTACGTGGGAAGTGTATTCATTTCATGTTCGTGTCCGAGAATCAGTGTCTAGTAACGTAATATGATGTCCTAGTAACGTAAATATAATGTCCTAGTAACTTCAATAGAAGGTGTTAGTAATGTGTCCATGTCATGTTCGTAATTAATAAAGAGTTGTAACGAAGCGGTGTTTGAGAAGTCGCCCTTAAGACGTAATAGATGTGTATTGACGTATAAGATACGATAAGTGTAAATCCATCATCAAATAACTATCACGGCCACGCTACCAAAATCTTCCTCTCATTTATACTCTCATACTATCAGTATTCTACCTATATGTAATCATCTTCTTGTGAGATTTGTCTCATTACATATATAAATATAGATCTCCCTGAGATAAGTAAGATTTTCTGGCGTTAGCAAGAGCAATATACTAGTTAGGCCAAATGATGTTTATCACAGCAAAAGGACTAACAATAACAATTATTTGATTGAAAGGCATACATGCATAAAAAATCATCTTAATTCATTATTATTATTACTTTACAATTACTGCTTCCTGTGCAATACTGGGACTATAAATTGTAAGAAAGGGGTACAGCCATCACTCTAAAATAATTCAATATTTCCAAAAAAATTATTATTGTCGTTTCGGTCATCCAGCGAGTTTTAGGATTTTAAGTTTAAGGGTCGGTTAGGTTAGGTTGAAATAATATTTTTTCAACTTCCACATAGGTGGATGACCAAAATGATAATTGTAACAAAATTATAAGATGGTGGTTAGCTATTTGAATTTAAAATAAAAAGGAATTGATATCCCTGCTCATCCTACCTGACAAATTCCAATCCCATATCCTACAAAAATTTTTATTTCATACATACTTTCTCTTTATATGCTCCCAGCATCTTTTTGACTGTTTAACAGTCCTGGGATCCTGCCCAGGGTTGCCTGCATTGAATAAAGAGGCAATGTCTTGCCATGCTTGGAATTTTTTTCTGGCAGGCGAGGGTTTGAAACCTTTGAGGTTAGAATGGCTTCCCTATCTTTAATAAGGGCAACAAGGTCCTGCCGCTGTTTTCCTGACATGGTACAGCCTGCAATGAAAGAATACAATGAACATTTGATTAATGTCTTGTTTGGTGAAGATGTCAAAATAGCATTTACAGATATTATTATTATTGCTATGGCCATGTATGGGATAAGTATCATAATGATAGACATACAGTATATTTCGAGTTAACAATACAGTAATTGTTTTTGACACAAAGATAATTTCCTGTCTGATAGACAGTTAACAGTTATAATATGTTGATATTTTTCAAGATTTATCACAATTCATCTGCACAGTGTGTTCATATCTGTCATAATATATAATGCATAATACTTCGGTATATTCTACGGACTTCATCCACAGACCAGGCCATAATTCTCTAGTAACAAACTGAATTCTTTACGTTATCAGCCTTATTTACCCATATTCACTCTATGTAATCGTATTTCATACCCAAAATTGGCTTATAATCCAAGAAAATAGACAAATAAGGTGCACCTTACCTTGATATTCACGTTAGCCATGCTAGTGCCTCCTCCCGGGAAAGGTTTAAAGCGCCAATGTTTTGATGGTCACGGGTGCCAACCTCCAAATCTTCTGCCAGTTGGTACACCTGACCACACTACGATGAAGTGGTAACAACAAACGACGGTCAAGTACCACCATGGCCCATCTTGAAAAATAAAAAAATTTTCACTCCATTGTATTACGACCGCCGGGATACCACAGCGTGGTGTACACCACGGCTGATCTTGCAATTGGCCCTTAGAGTCATCAGGAAATAAGGACAGGAGTGCACTAGTGCCTGTCTGTCCATGATTACAGTTGGTGTCCACATCCTGACAAAGACGTATGTATGTTTTTATCTTTTTGTTTGGATTCCTCATTTTATGATTCTGAATGTGCTATAATCGTTTTGCTTACATGTGAACACCACTGACTTTCTTCTGCTAAAGCTTATTTTACTAGGACACCGCTGGCTTAAGTTAGACGAGGCTGCTCAGGAATGGGTGGATTTTTAATGGCCACCACAGCTGACACCACTGCATACTCCTCAGGTTCTTTGCTAATCTTTCTGACTGATCTGTCAAGTTGGGGCACTATTTGATCTGTACCGCCATGACCATCTGGGTGTTGAAATAAGGAGATTCCAGTGCCATGGAATGAGCTATGGGAACTGGCTGTAGAGGGATCATGATCGATGTTATCAACAGCGAGGTAGGTGGGCATACAGCTCCCAGGGCTTCAAAGTGAGCAACAGCATAGTTTCCCAGATCTGTAGATATACATAGAACCCTATCATTCAAATCCTTAGACCTGGTCTTAGCATGCATATATGCTACAAGAAAAAGAGGTAATGGTGGTTCTCGTTCACGACTGTGTCGAACATTTGGTGATGTTCTCTGTGAATGAACAATATTGTAAACCAGCAACTGTGCCAAACACAGTGCTTCTTGGGAGTCATAGTAAACTTCTTTTTTTTGTGTTAGTCCCAAAGAGAATCATAGAAACAAGAGTTACAAGAGATTGTCGGTCAGAATTTTGTTGACAATCTTTCTTAAAACTCTCCATTGAATTTTGGACAAGATTTAGCGAAGACTTCACGACGTATAATACTTGCTACACGAGATATAGCTACAGTCTCGCCCTCCCCACCAAGCAGGCTTGTTTTTTTTTTTCGATATTTCAGCAGTGCCTGCTGGTACAGTACTAGTAAGACATCACGTCCCCCTCTGTGTTCCTCCAGCTCTGGTAAGTAGTTGAGAATGCTGTTCTTGAACCTAAAAGCATGCAAACAAAGTGATTTATTTTCATTCAAGTAACTCAGAGGCTGGAGTCTTGACACATTGTCAAGAATTTCTCGCATGTACGGAATAGCTCAGCAAATGCAGTGTTACATTCATTAGCTGTGGGATCATTTTTTTTTTTTTTAGGTGTACTAGGTCTGTCACGATTATAAAACGCCACCAGACATTTAGGGTGATACTTACGCCCGTATTATTAAACAACATCTTCCCTTGAAGAGGGTCGTCGTGTTTAACCCGAGTTTTAAACTAAATGAGTCCTGAGGGACACCACAGTACAGTACTTAACGGGGTGGTGTGGCGGTAAAATTAACTAATTCCAATATTATAAATTAATTTTATTAGAATTAGTTAATTTTACCACCACACCACCCCGTTAAGTACAGTACTGCGGTGTTCCTCAGCACTCATTTAGTTTAAGACTCGGGTTGAAACACGACGACCCTCTTCAAGGGAAGATGTTGTTTAATAATACGGGCGTTAGCCTCAAGAGCTATGACGTCCCACTGACTCATCTTTGTCATTATCCTTTCATCTTGTAGGTTTTGTGTACAGTCACTCAAAAAAGTCCTATCGCGAACCATGAACCCCGAGATTCAGAATCTTGAATCCGAAGCATTTATGGACAGAATAATGTATCAATGTCTACTGCTTTGGGTTCACGAGTCTGAATCTCGGGGTTCGTGGTTCACGACAGGACTTTTTTGGGTGACTGTACATTGTTTCATATGTGTATCAACTTTCATTGAGGAGACATTGTGTAACGGTTTGTCTCTCGTTGCAGGTTGTTCGCAGAATAGACAGGTATTATCATAACCTGACTTTGATATTTTTTGTACGGGTGAATTTCTCTGGTACTTCTTCAGCTTTACTGCTTTTGTGCTCTGACTCACGTTTGGGACTCTTTTCGTGGAGCTTTGCATGTCTTTGCATGAATTTTGTTTCGAAACCATCACCTTCGTCAAGCCGATTGAGTTCCACTCTGGATCGCAATTGACCCAACTTTTGGAATTCCAAAAGGTTTTTTTTAACAGTGTTTTATATCCCTTTCCACCCAATCTATCGGCATAGTCAGCTGGGCATGATAAGTCCTTCTCTCCTTCACGAAAGATACATTTGTTCCAATCAGTGTTAAATATCAGAACAGGCGTCACTTCTCCCTTCACCAATTTCAGTCGCTTGTCCATCTTCTTTTAACTGGTCAGTAACTACCTGACAAATGAAGGAAAACATTGTACACGATATAACATAGCAGTGGTTAACGACATACGTATTGTCATTGGTCAGTTCATTTACACTGATAGCAACAACAGTTATTTGCAATACGTTTCTGCTCCAATTATGTGCTGGAAAAAAATTGGTTAATATTTTCCATCTTGGCTTTGGCAGACTGTCCCAATACTTCTTCTGAAGCAATACACAGGGCTGGAACAATAATCTCCTCTGCTTCTGTGAATGCTTTCTCTTTTGTCTCTAGAAGGTAAGCACTATGCAGAGAGGCATGTGGTAATATTTTATTTCATAAAAAATATACAATTACCACGCAAAATTTCTGTGTAACATTTTGACAAGTACCCTTAATCAATTACTTGATCAGTATGTTTTACTTCAACTGACCGTAGTTACAGGGGAATGTAAGAAATGATTTCAACCACTGGACTGGACAGGTCAGCTTAACACAAATGCCAGCGTAGAACTGGGAAGCACCACCGCCACCTCATCAATTCCTGTCGCGTTTGTTTCCTCACCATTTAATACGTTGTTGCATTAAATTTAGTACTGACGGAGACACGATGATCCTCCCCATACTGGCCAGATATTATGTAAATAACATTGATTATCTGTTAAAGGAATATCCTTCCTTCCTTAGGCTTTAGTAAGCCCCTTTATAATATTTATACTGTGTAGACTTGTCACACTTGCCAGATGCTTCTGGTGTCATTGTACAGGGGTACCTGGTGACAGCACTAGGATCCAGCTTCCTTTATCAAGGAATAAACAATTGAAATTGAAAAAACATTGAATTTTAGTACTACATTTATCTTTACAATTTTTCACCATTATTTGCAGTTCACTATTTGATATCGGTCGCACTGTACTTTTTGGTCACACTCATTGGTCACACCATATTTTTTGGTCACACTGGTGTGTCTCAGGCACACGGTTGAGAATTACTGCTCGACACACACACACACACACACACTATTATCCAGTGATGACCTGACCACCGTAGGGTCAAGACCTATTTAGGCGCTGCTCCTGCTGAGCAGCTCTCACCCTTGGCCAATGTTCGGCCCATTCCCCAAGTCCCTCTCCCCGACCCATCCTCACCACCGGGATATCAACATAATCAAAAGTGACATTTCGTTTCGGAAAGAAGTGGAACCAGTGTTGAACAGTTAAGAACAGTGTTTAAGCCAGTGAATTCAGTACTAGACAGTACCAGTGAGAGCCGTGACCCGCCAGTGAGATAAGCACCGCTGGGTACTGACCGCCATCTCCTGACAAGGAGGTGCTAATCAGTCCACTCTGAGAACAACAGTGGGTCGGCTTCACACTTGACTTCGAAATAACACAACACCATCCAGTAGGGTGGGGATAGGTCAACAACTGCAAATATGTTGCCTGTATAACAAGTGAACTACCGTGTGTTGAGCACTGTGTCGTGTGTAGGTGCCCACGAGGCAAGGCCTATACCCTTGTGGTCACCCTCGGCCATGTGGTGAGGGTTTGTTTACACAAACCCCCGTCCTCATAGTGTGCCAAGCTGGTTAGTTCTTTTGAAACTAAAATTGACTTTGATACTTTATCTAACCAGAAAAACAGACATGCTATTAAGAACAAGTGTAGTGTAATAAAAGTGTTTATAAACTGAGAAAACTCCTGTTACCTTAGTCCCCCCGACACCACACTCCCTCCGCGGGAGGCCCGCTCATGGCCTCCCCTCACACCGCTAATACGCTGTACAGTAGATGCCAATCTCCTTTGTCCTCTAAGAGGGTTACGCCTCCCAACCACCGCTGACTTCCTAGGAGTGCCAAGCAGTCCTCGGCCCTCTGACGTAGGCATATAAGTCGAGCCCTGTAACTCCACCATGTCTGAGTTGACTGGAGACCCAGTTGCTCGCTTTAACTCTACTGATGCACTGAGTGAGCCAGGCGACTGTGGTGTTGACCTTGACACCAACGGAGAAGATGGCTTTCAACTAGTTCAGTCCAGGAACAAGCGGAAGGCCGAAAAGGCAGAAAGACTTAGAGACAATCAACTACAACCACAAACCCCCATGAGAGTAAGATTATACTTCCCTGAAGGTACATCACCTGAAGACAAGTATCTCTGGCTGAACGATGCGGAAGACAAATATCCTGAGGCTGAGTTTCAGTTCAGAGTCGGTACACAAGATCATGTTCTGATTAGAAACGACCCAGCAGTCATACAGGATCTCCTCACCAATAGCATAAGGGGAATAACCATGGAACAATCATCCCAACCACCGAGCAAGAAAACCATAATAATCATAGGGCTCGACCAGTACCAGACCCCTACACTACTAGAAGCCCATCCCTACATCAGAAGGACGAAGCGACTCAGGGGCAAGAATGCAGTCATTGCAGACTGGGTTGGCTCGGAAGACCCACCCAAGACCATTCGAGTCCGTGGTGCCTATCGGACTCTGAAGGTAACACTCTATCAGCCCCCTAACCGGAGGTGTTACAACTGTCAGCACTGGGGCCATGTGGCCCGGTTATGCCCCTCGACTAAGCCGTGGTGTGGTCTCTGCTCAAGGCAACATGCAACACAGGTTTGCAGAGATACAGTTGCTCAAGGGGGTGTCATCCAACAGAAGTGTATTAACTGCAAAACAGTTGGAGTTCCTGTATGGCACCCTAACTGTTCTAGAGCTCCTACACCCCTTCAGCGCCCAGACCCGCCACCCAGGCAGGTCTCAAGAAACACTAATGCTGCTAGGGTACTCCCTACGGCCAACCCCTGGCCTGCCCTCCCCACCAAAGCTCCAGGATCATCACCAGCAGTCATCGAAAGATCAGCATGGGGCAACACAGACGTACCGACACAACAGGTAGCTGCCAACACACTCCCTGCACATCGTGAAGAGATCAATGATTTGAAAAATGAAATTAAAGAACTCAAAGCTCAGTTTACAGCTCTAACTGAAATGTTTAGGAGCCTCTGTGATACACTAAAGGAAAAAAACACCACCAACACAGTGCAGCAACTTCGGAAAAATTACAGTCAAACTGAAGACATTCAGATGTCAGTACCAGATGTGGAAACTCAAGACCCACCAGGAACTAGTGTCCACGCAGAGGAAAATAGTGATACTGGTAACAGTTCTACTGATGCCTCTGTGGACATGGTCAGTGAAGATGAACAAGCACAAACAGAAAATGGTGGTGATGTCGAGTGTAACCAAAGTGTGTTGTTGTCTGCCAATGAAATACAACAATTGTTGAGCCGTACGTGCTCCAGAAATGTTTCCAAAAGGTTAACTGGCCTACTGCCTGCCGAAGGGACAGGCAGCGCAGAAAAGAACAGTATCATACAGTGCCTTTTGCTTCTTTCCAAATACATTTCATAATGGCCAGTGTTAATACCAGACAAAATTCCAAATACATTTCATAATGGCCAGTGTTAATACCAGGCAAAGATACAGAGCGGTGAAGGTGATGAGTTGGAACATCTCATCCCTTAGAAAACGATACCCTGACCTACACCACAAAGTTGTGACTGAGGACATCGATATTGTGTGTCTGCAGGAGTGTCTCACACCTAATGGTAAGCCCCCACCCAGTCTGCCCAATTATGTGTATTATGATCCTAGTTCTACTCACACATGTTTGATGTATGTTAAGAAGTCACTCCCGCATGTACCTCTTGTATCCAAAAAGACTACCAACCTTCAGTACCATGGGATCACTATCCACCTGGGCAACTCCACACTCAACGTGCTAAACGCCTATGCTCCCTCAGATCAGCTTCAATACACAGATCTCCCAGACTTTTTACACACTGAGCCCACTGTCCTAATGGGTGACCTGAATACTAGACACAAGAAATTAGGTGACTCCACCACTAACACCAATGGTAGGAGACTTATCTCACTTCTCAGCGCATATGAAGATGTTCAAATTATAGGTAATAATGAACCAACACACATCTATGGCGGGGGTCTAGACAAATGTATTGGCTTTAATCTATCATACACAACTCATAGCTCTGATGTTGTCACTGATCTTATGTCTGACCACAGCCCAATCCAAGCTAGTATACATGTAGCCAATGACACCCCCACTGGTGGTAAACTCAACAGACGTAGAATCACAGTCAAGCAAGAACATGAAAGCCAGTTCATAGACTTCATCCATGACTGGTACAAGGACTACAAGCCTGACAATTACCAAAGTTTCCATGACGATCTGATAGATAGGACTTATGTATACTTCACCAACAATGCCTCCACCAAAAAAAGGAGAAAACGTGGTCAGCATAATGGGAACAGGCAACAGCAGTGCTATAATGACCCTGAGCTGAAAAAACTCAGGGCTAGGGTCAGGAGGGTGGGTAAGGGTTACAGACAATTTAGAACACCTCAAATGTTACAATTGTATCAAGCTTCCCTTGCTGCTGTCAGGGAACGTGTAAACGAACTCAGACAAAATGCATGGGAGACATATGTCAACAGCCTGAACCAACACACATCCCTCAGCAAAGCCTGGAAAGACATAAACATAATCAGAGGTAAAAACAGAAGACACGTCTCCCATCCAAACCCTCTGCAAAAGTCGAATGAGCTAATAACAAAGTGGGCTCATGTGTCGAGCTATGACATGTTACCAGCTAGGACTCGGGGACTCCTTGATGCGAAGTCTGTAGAGAGAAGTAATCTTATTAGCTTTATGCTGGGCAAACAGCACGATGAGTGTGATGTTCCATATACTGAGTGGGAGCTTGACGCCGCCCTCGCCAGGGGTAGGTCTACTTCCCCTGGAGAGGACGGAGTCACCTACAACATCATTAGACTACTAAGGCGCGTGCCAGGCAATCCATTGTTGGTATTGTACAATATGAGTCATGCCGAGGGCCAACTACCCACATCATGGACCAGCAGTATTGTTGTACCAATACCGAAACCAGGACAGCCTGATGCCTTTCGTCCCATATCACTAACCAGCTGCCTGTGTAAAACCTTTGAGAGGATGGTTCTTGGCAGACTCTTATATAGAATCAGAGAACACATGTCTCCTAACATAAATGGCTTCACCCATGGTAAAGGTGTACATAATTGCATCACCACATTCCTAACTGTGCATGGTGATGAAAGGCACAGATACACCACATTTCTTGACCTAAAAGCTGCATTTGATATTGCCAATAGGCAACTGATATTGTACGAACTAGCCAAAATGGATATAGGAGGTAGGCTGTTACACTGGATAAGTGGTTACCTAACCAACAGAAGGGCTGCTGCACTGTTTCAGGGTTACAAAAGTGAAGTTAAAGATATGCAACTTGGTACCCCTCAAGGTGGAGTACTTAGCCCCACTTTGTTCAATGTTCTTATGAATGCATTATTAAATTTAATACCAGACAACCCCAGCAATATCTCAATCAGCTATGCTGATGATATTCTTATACATACTAAAACTCATCGTGAAATGCAAACCACCCTGAACCATGTATACGCAGCCTGTGAACACCTCGGTCTTATTATCTCCACTGACAAAACTAAGGTGTTCAACAAACAAGCTGGTAACCGCAAACGCGGCCCCGCCAAGTTCAAGATAGGTAACAACACTATTGACTATGTTTCTTCTTTTAAATATCTTGGTGTTTCCGTCCCTTGTACCCTACCTGCCATACAACAGCTAACCCGCCAATGTACTGACAGACTGAGACCTCTTAGAAGTGTAGCGGGGTACAGCCCGCACTATGGTGCTAATATTAGAATTGTTAAAACAATGTACCTAGGCTATATAAGATCTCTGATAGATTACCACGCACCAGCCCTGGTCATTCGTGACGGGAAAGGCGTTGACAAGCTCGAGAAAATGCAAAATAAAGCCCTCAGAATTATCCTAGGATGTCCCATGAGCACTAAAGTACTTAATATGAGGAAAGAACTAGGTATACCCAGTGTTAAAGATAGAATAATTGAAGTCAACCTCATGATAGCCCTGAGGCTTCTGCGTGGTGATCCTGATAACATTGTTTCCTTAAAATTGCTAGAATGTATGAACCATGGGACTACTGAGTCTAAATGGATCCAAACTACAGCTACACATATGAAGATATTTGGACTAGACCACCTGTACAAAGTTGAGACACAACAGCGCTTCCTGCCACCCTGGCGGACAGTTCCCTTCGATATCACAATACCGACGTATCCGCCTAAAAAATTAATTATACAAAGCATTTATCTCCAACACACTGCCAAATTGAGAGCTCTTGAACACATACACACTCTACAGACTGATGATAATATCACACAGACCATCTACACTGATGGATCTCTAAACACCGCCTGTGGGAGGGCTGGAAGTGCTATTGTTGTGACTCAACCTGACGGTAATATAATTGAGAAAGGAGTTAGAATTAACAACTGGGCATCCACTCTACAAACTGAATTAGTTGCCATACTCACAGCTATTAAATTCATTGAAACCACTGTTACTGACAGTCTCATCATCACTGACTCTCTATCCTCACTACTTGCCCTTGGTACCCTCGACTCAGGTTGTCACGATCTTGTCTCTGAAGCCAGACACAAATATGCGTGCCTTGTTGACCGGGGTGTCAGGGTCAAACTGTTGTGGATCCCCTCTCACATAGGCCTCATAAAACATGACAGAGTTGATGCCCTCGCCAAACTCGCGTCTAACAAAGACACCGTTGAATACAATTTGGGTCTGTCAAAAAGAACCCTTAAAACTGTAATTAGGAAAGAACTTATTGATGAGTTTGACGCAAGTAGACAAGTGCAAACAGGCACTAGTCGATCCATAGGTTACCATGATGAGATGTATCAAGTGAAACATGTATATGGAGCAAGTAACAAGATCACTAGATTACAAGATGTTGTAACCGCTAGATTAAGGTTAGGATATAAGTACCTTTGGCAGTATGTTCCTCAAGCAGATGTAAACAAAACTAAATGTAAAGTGTGTGGCCATACATATGGCCACACACTTGAACACTACGTCCTCGACTGTGTGAAGATAGAACCTTTTAGGGACAGGTCCAAGCACACTGTGTGTGAAATGGCACAACACTTCATCTCTAATGGCAAGATAGCCGACATATTAAGATTGTATCCACTTTTTTGCACTTAGTAACTATATCAGTTCTCATGTACAGAACCAAATACGCAATGTGCTTGAATACCTCCCACGTAAATGTGAATAACAAAGTGTGAGGCCAGACATACTGCCTCACACGCCTGTTCTCACGCATCTGTGAATAAGTTACCCTTTATGTATAGAACTAAACAAATAATGTAAATGAAATACTGTGTAACTTTCGGTGCCATAATATCCTGACAACCGGGGTTAATTATTATGACCCTTTGTAAACCCTACTCTGTAATCCTTTTGCGCTACCGCTCACAGGATGAGTGTGGGGTGCACAATAAAGTAGCCGCTGCAAGCGGCAAAATAAAAAATCAATCACACTATTATCTCTCCCTCTCTACCATGCTTCCTTCACTCCATCCTTATACATCCTTCCCTCCCTCTCTCCATCTATATCTCTATTGCCAGCTCTTCCTCTCTTCCTCCCTCCCCTTCGCCTCCCTCTTATTTTCCCTCTCCTCCACTCTACTTCCCACCTTCCCTCCCACTCCTCATCCGTCGTCTCTCTCTCTCTCTCTCTTATCACACAACACAAGGTTGGCAAGAGCTGAGGTCGGTTGAAAACAGCTCAAAGCCTCCCGTGTGAAAAATACGAGTTCAGAGCTTAATATTTACCTGACGTACAACCCCACATCTTCCCCCCCCCCCTCACACACACACACACACGCACTCCCAGAAAAATACGCCATTTCTCACTTGGCTTTCTTCGATATGAGCATTTTGTGGTATGATCTATCGACAAGACCGGGACGTGAACTATATAAATTTGCGGTGTGTGGAGGAGGGGGTGAGTGTGTGTGTACGTGTGGAGGGATCTTTTCTTTTTGTTTTTCTTTTTCTTTGTTTTCCTTTTAATTATTTTTTATCATCTCCCATTCCTTCATTTCTTCTTTATGTTCTCACATTTTCTCTTCTTCTTCCCTTTTTCATCCTACTCTCCTTCCTTCTCTTTATCATTTCCATCTACCTTTCTTTCTTCTGTCTGGCTCAGTGTGGGCGGTGTTGTGTAGAAGGAAGATGAAATAGAACTCTGGTGAGAAGCTTTGTTTGATAAGGCTTTGTTTCGTGTGTTTATCAGAAGTTTTTTATAATGATTTGCCATGTTAATAACCCTATTCTATAATGCTTTGTCGTGTTCATAACCCTGTTCTATAATGCTTTGTCATTTTTATTATCCTATTCTAAAAATTTTTGTCGTGTTTGTAACCCTGTTCTATAATACTTTGTTTCATGTGTTTACAACCCTAATCTATAATGCTTTTGTGTTGTGTGTTTATTACCCTATTCTATAATGTTTTGTTGTGTATATTACTCCATTTTATAATGCTTTATCTTGTTTATTACCCAATTCGATAATGCTTAGTTTCGCGTGCTTATTAGGATATTCTACACTGATTTGTCATTTTATTACCCTATTTTATAATGCTTTGTTTTATTTATTATCCTATTCTATAATACTTTTGTATGTGTTCTTTAGCCATATTCTATAATGCTTGGTTTAATTTACTATTCTATAATGCTTTGTTTCGTATTCATTACCCTTTTCTATATTGCTTTGTCTTGTTTATTACCCTATTATGTAATGTTTTGTCAAGTCTATTACCTCATTATAAATATTTTGTTCCGTGTGTTTATTACCGTATTTAATAATGCTTTGCCTTGTTTATAACCCTATTCCATAATGCTTTTCTTTTGATTGCCCTATTCTATTATGCTTGGTCTTTTTTATTACCCCATTCTATAAAGTTTAGTTTTATTGTGTTTATAGCTCTATAATTTTGTGCCTCGTTTGTTTGTAAACATTCCTTTGTTTGGTAGTAGCTCTTATTATTCTTTGTTGGTTATGTTTGTTTGTTGTTTATATTAAATACTTGTTATATGTGTGTTGAGAGGAAAAACACCTGTATATGTTCGTCTATAGTTGTACCGAGTCTTCTATCGCCTACGTCAATAACTGTCAACTTCTGTACAGTTGTGGTCAAAACTCATTCTAAACTTGGTAATATCTGACACACTCACAGTTCAGGGCAGTGCAGGGAGGGAATACGGTTGGCACTGCATTCTACCTCTTTAATTTCCCCAAGTGTAGAGTCCGGTATCCATTTACAAGTTGGTGGATTATGATAAGATAGCGAACCTGCGACCCTAAGAACTGGAGGTAAGAGGTATATCCGCTCGGACGCTACATCATTTCCATGAACTGTACATTCACGATCAAAAGTCGGGCGCCCGCCCCCCCCCCCCCCCGCCACCCACACACACACACACATACACACACACACACACACACACACACACACACACACACACACACATACTGATTGTGGTTCCCTCTATCGGTGAAGCGAGGAACCAGGGTGTCATCATAGCAAAGAAATTCCTGTCGTCAGTATCAGTCATGACGTAATGTGACATTATAATCGCTTAAGGGAGTATATATTTCAAGGATTTAGTAACACCTGTAAGTAGGAGGTAAGGAGAAATATGTAATTATTAGTTGAGCCGTATTCAACCAGCAACATGTGATGATTAGCAAATATATATATATATATATATATATATATATATATATATATAAAACAAAGAAGTATGTCTCTGTGTTTGTTTAATAATAATAATAATAATAATAATAAACGGTTTATTAATAGAGTTGCAGCCGGTGGCTGAAAATATACAGACTTACATTTGATTTAGACATAATGATATAATATGCATTGAATACATTTACAGGGCTGTACAGTACATAAATCAGGAGTTGTCTATTATTTTAACAATAGATGGGATGGTGCTGTTCTTATATCTATCGGTGCGGGCTCTTATGGGCTGAATTTTGTTGTAGTGGTGGACTGCGCGAGTTGGGTGGGGGGCTGCAGGTGGCAGGAGGTGGAGATGGCGAGGGTGGTGCAGTAGTCCACGGCCAAACCTTTCCAGTGCTTGGTGGTGGAGGTCACTGAAGGATGGCATTTCCAGGGTGGAGAGAGCGGTGGTGTAGCCGGAGTATTCTGCGCTGAGCATGATTCCGCAGGCCCTTTTCTGTACCTTCTCTAGCTGACGTTGTTGGGTGGAGTTGAGAGAAGACGACCAGGCTGGTGACGCATACGCTAATTTGCGGAGAATAAAGGCGGTGTAGATGGTTCTCAGCTCTGGCGTGGGTGTCCCAAGTGACCTAAGTCTTCGTAGCATGTTTGTGTGTTTGTGTTGTGTGTGTGTGTGTGTCCGCACGAGAATCTCGGAAACTACTTTACCGATCTGTAGTGATGATGGATGGTGTTATATGTAGTGATGATGGATGGTGTTATATGTAGTGATGATGGATGATTTTATATGTAGTGATGATGGATGATGTTACATGTAGTGATGATGGGTGGTGTTATATGTAGTGATGATGGATGATGTTATATTAATGATGATGGGTGATGTTATATGTCGTGATGATTAGACAATAAAATAATAACAGTTTAATGCTAAAAAAATCTTTACATACTTGCTGCTAATGGCAAAACCAAAAATGTGGTCTACCCTAATGCACTACAGTGAGATAATGTGGAACCTCCCGGAGAGTGGCGTCCTACCGTGGCATTACAATGGTCATTGCTGGAGACTTTCGCCAGAGCCTACCTGTCATTTCTCGAATGCGTGCCTCAAGGCATTATACCTTTGGAGAAGTGTTCAGACACTCACTCTATCCAAAAAAATGAGAGTACATCTACAAGGAGATCAGGATGCTGGACGGTTTGCAAACCTTCTACTACAGATTGGGAATGGAACTTTCCCTGTTGATTCAGAAGGACGAATAATTATTCCTCAAGGATGTGGAAATGTTGTAAAGTCCTCAACTGAGTCCTCAACTGAGCTCACTAACATGGTCTACCCAAAAATTATCCATCACTACAAGGATCACAAGTTTTCTTTTTTTGAACACGCAATTCTGGCACCAAAGAATGAAACGGTGGCTGAAATCAACATGACTCTACTCAGACAGCCTCCAAGCAGTGAGACCTCATTCAAGTCTGTTGATACAGTAATCAACCAGGACCAAGCAGTCCAGTACCCTGCATAAATCCTTAATTCTTTGGAGCCCGCTGGAATGCCTTCTCACCACCTCACTCTCAAGATTGGAACTCCTATAATGCTCTTAAGAAATCTTGAACCACCAATCCTCTGCAATGGCACAAGACTGGTGGTGAAGAACATGATGCCACATGTACTGGAAGCTACAATACTGACAGGAAAAGCTAAAGGAGAGGACGTGTTTATACCAAGGATACTTATCATCACCACTAACCTGCCATTTGAGTTCAAGCGACTTCAGATCCCGGTTAAAGTGAGCTTTGCCATGACCATCTACAAAAGCCAGGGACAGTCCCTAAAGATGGTTGGCCTAAACCTGGTGTTTCCTTGCTTCTCTCTATGTTGGATGCTCCAGGGTGGGAACTGGCAAAAATCTGTACATACTTGCTCCTAATGGCAAAACTAAAAATGTGGTCTACCCTAATGCACTACAGTGAGACAATGTGGAGCCTCCCGGAGGGTGGCGTCCTACCGTGGCCTAGCGAAAGAAGTATATCTGTTTGTGTGTGTGTGAGTACGCACGAGAATTTAGGAAACTACTTTACCGATCTGTAGTGATGATGGATGGTGTTATATATAGTGATGATCAGTGGTTTTATATGTAGTGATGATGGATGGTGTTATATGTAGTGATGACGGGTGGTGTTATATGTAGTTATGATTAGACGATAAAATAATAACAGTTTAATGCTAAAAAAATATACTTTGCTGTACCGTTGTACTGAAAAACATGGCGGAATTCACATACACCGTTAATGAACTATTGATGGAAGAAGAAGTTTTGGGACTGAACAGTGAGACAAAGTGGAGCCTCCCGGAGGGTGGCGTCCTACCGTTACCTAGCGGATGAGCCGCCCGGAGGGCGGCGATTCTGCTCGCATACAATGTTATTTGAATTTCAAAACAAGGAGAACCGTAATTACTAGTTCTACTTTTTTGTTCATTTCGATAATAAACATCAAGGATAATACTACTCTTATTATAGGCTGGAATGCCAATCGAAGAAATTACTTCTGTAGAAACGTTCACCAGTATTTTATCATAACCAGTGCCTTTAACTTCCCGTATCTATTGTCTGTGGAGGATAGAGGCTCCCTGTGTATGGAAACCTTGTGTGTATGAAAGCAAGTTTGGGACATGGCTGAGCATTCGTCAGTGAGGATGGGTGAAACGTGAAGGAACTGGGGGTGGGGGCGGGGAGTGAGGGATTGAGGCTCAAGAAGTGAAGTAAGACGGTAAAGGGAGTGATGGAAGGAGATGGGGAGGATAAAGCAGCGAAAGGAAATGCAGTTATAAATAGATATCCAAGCCCAAAGGAAATGCTAATCACAGCATACTAAAATGCAGTGATACAAGATCATGAGGACCATGGATCGAGTTGGTTCTGGCCCTGAGTATCCCGGGGGCAAATTGTCTTAGATGTTAGCAAACCTTAACCTAACCTAACCTAATCTAACAGTGAATAAAGTGAATGATCGCGTCCTTAATGACATATGAGGTATGTAAATTGTTTTGAAAGAACCGTGACAGGATGGAAGTTAAGGAAATATTAGGCCGGACAGGGTAGATACACAAGGGGGAACACACGTGCACACTGTGTGCTGTTGGGTGGGCAAGGTGGCAACTCGACTCTGAGCAGCGTTGTGGGAGCTTGAACCACTTGTGTGCACATCCATCACTACGGTTATAGTGGGGATTGGTGGCGTAGCTTTAGATGGTCATTTTGTTCATTCTCCTGATAAGTAATAATAAATTGGCTTGGATTTACATGATTGCGTTAGTGTAGTCAGATGAGGCAGCGGACCCTGGTAACGCAAGGAAAGGATTACAAGTGGGTCAACTGCTCCTGTAATCTTTATGAATCAATGGATAAGAAACTATATCATGTGATACATGCTCGAGGAGGGGGGAGGGGGGTCGAGTTCCTATTGAGTATGATGTCTAAAGGTGAATAATACAATTACACTAGGCAACAAATTTAAAAACAAATTCCGTAACGTGGTTCAGAGCAGCTTCCTTTTGGTAATTTTGAGGTGCTGATTTCAAATCTGGCAATAAAATTTCTCAGGCACGGACAGTTTATTTTTTATGCAAAAAATAAATTTTACAAATACAAAAACTGATAATACTATTTTTCCTGTTTTTCCTGTTACTTTTTTCCACGTCATCACTAAAATTCATTAAAGAATGAAAACAATCATAATAAGACACAAAAAAGTATTAAAGTAGTCAGTGCATGGGTATTTGTTATTTTATTTCATCCTTTTATGTGTTGTATTGTCCTCCGATTCTAAAAACCAGCAATCGTCCCCCATCATGGTAGGATCCCATCTACCTTGGTACCTTTCCTCCATACGTCTATCGTCCTGATGGAATTCCTTTCCCTGTTCATCACTAACCGCCCCAGATTCTCAGGAAAAACGTCCAAATGCGAGTGTAGGAGGTGGACTTTCAGGGACATCCTGCATCCTAAGTTTTGTAGCTTTTAAGAGTTCCTCTACAAGTTGGCAATACTGTAGTTTTCTTCCTTCTTGTTTCTAAGAAACCCCTTGACTACAAATGTGATGGATTTCCATGCAGGTAGCTCATTTTTCTTCAGTTTGTTTTCAAAGTCGTCATCACGAACTGTGGGAATTTTCCCGTTAAGTAAGCGAACCCATCACCTTGTTTGTCCATAGCTTTCATAAATTCTTCATTAGTCCCAGCTTGATGTGTAAAGGAGGTAGAAGTACATATAAAATATAACTACATATAACAACAGCCATCATCACTACATATTATAACATCATCCATCATCACTACATATAACACCATCCATCATCATCACTACATATAACACTATCCATCATCACTACAGATCGGTAAAGTAGGTTCCGAGATTCTCGTGCGGACACACAAACACATATACTTCTTTGTTTTATATATATTAGATATACGGTGCTACATAACACTCCCCCCTTTAAGATAAAACACCTATGTTTTATTTTCAATCTGCTTTACGAGATAGAACATCTGCAATGAGATTCCCTTTCCTTTAATATGTCTGATCTCAATATTATATGGCTGCAGAGTTAAACGCCATCTAGTAAGTCTCTGAGTCTTGTTTTTCCAATGAGTCACCAACTGTAATGGATTATGGTCACTGTAAACTACAATTTTCTGATTGGTGCTGCAAAGATATACAGTACATTGAACTTTCCCAATGCCATAAGCTGAGCTACAGCTTCCTCCTCTATAGTAGAGTAATTGCGTTGATGAGGTTTAAATTTTACAAACATATAACATATTGGATGTAAAACTTCACTATCATCTGCCTGTACTAATACTGCACTAGCCCCAGCATCACTGGCATCAACTTGTAAAATGAAGGGACACTGAAAATTCGGAGCACGAAGAACCGGTGCTGATACTAGTAGGGGACGGATCTTGTCAAAGGCAGTCTGACAAGCAGTAGACCACACAAAGCTTTTCTTTTGGCTGACAAGATCAGTCAGAGGGGCGGCTACTTGAGAAAAGTTCGGGCAGAAACGTCGGTAGTAGCTGCCATGCCCAAGAAACGTTGCACTGCCCTGCGATTTGTGGGAACAGAAAGGTTATTAATGGCCTCCACTTTAGCCATGATTGGTTTTACTGCTCCTCCGCCTACTTCATGTCCAAGGAAGATTATTCGGGCATGCCCAAACTCACTTTTAACCAGGTTTGGCATCAGACAAACGTTGAAACAGACCCTGTAATGAAGACAGATGCTAACTCCACGACGAAGATTAGATCACTAAGTCATCCAGATAGACACGCACTCCTTCCAAGCCAGTGGGAACAGCAGACATTAGCCTCTGGAAAGTAGCTGGGGCATTTCGCATACCAAAAGGCATAGCAGTATATTGATACAAGCCTTCTGGGGTGACAAAAGCAGAGACCTTCTTAGCATTTCCTGAAAGGGGCACTTGGTAGTACCCATTTAAAAGGTCTTGTTTGGTGACATAAATGGCATCACCAACAGCGTTAATGATGTCGATTCTGGGTAGCGGGAAGCAGTCGGCCCATGTGAGTGCATTAACTCGCCTGTAGTCAGTTCACATGCGTGACCTCCCATCTGGCTTGGGTACGAGTACACACGGCGAGGCCCACTCACTTTTGCTCGGCTCTGCCAAACCATGTTGTAACAGGAACTGGATATCCTCCCTCAGGATCTTCAGTTTGCTGGGAGAAACATGATAAGGAGCCTGCTTCACCGGACTTGCATCTTCTATCAGCTCTACATCATGAGTGACTATTAGAGTGGGCTGAGGCACATCTGCAAATATAACTTCAAACTCTTGCAGGAGAGACTGGAAACCAACCCGCTGTTTCTATGGTAGATGATGGTTACAAGTGTTCCCCGAAGAATGCAGTGATGGGTAGGGAAACATCGGGTAACACTGAAGTCCGTTTATTAACGGATAGCAGAAATACAAGTGGTGACTAGCGTGTGCCATGCACGGCTCACACAGTCAGACTGAGACTGCCTTGCCATATGGCAGCCTCGGGGCAATGTTGCCACATAACACGTGCAGTGTTGCCACGTAATTATATATATAAATGCTACTCGGCACAGTAGCTTATTTACAAGGTTGCTACTCGGCACAGTAGCTTAGATGCATAACCTACAGTAGTTGAGAGGTCTTAGTACATAGATCACTTAATATATCAAAGTTCTTTAATTTGATTTCCTTATCACCCACTATAAAATCGTCGCCAGTTGCACACGTAACCCCATTCTCAGTTTCTTCCTTGGCATCACCAAATTTACTATCTCACTTTTCCTGGAGTGGTACTCTTTTAACTGATTTATTTGCACCAATCTCTTATCTTTTCTCCTTCCAGGTGTAGCTATTACATAATTTAAATCACCTTTTTTACTAAGCATTTCATGGGCCCTTGGTACCTAGCTTGGAGTGGGAACCTTCTCATGGGCAAAAATAGCAACAACTTGTGTTCTGCTCGGAACTGTCCATCCACTGTGTCTTTATAATGGTTTTTCATTTCCTTCTGAGCCGCAAACAAATAATGTTTTGCTAGCTCTTGTGCCTTTATTAACCTAATTTTCATCCTTAATACATAATCACTAAGGGCCACAGAGTCATCTACGTCATGCCAATTTTCTTGTAATAGTTTCAAAGGACCTCTTATATCTCTACCAAATAATAATTCATAAGGAGAATATCCTAAACTTGCTTGTTTTGTACTCCTATTAGCATATAAAACATAGGGGATTCCTTCATCCCAATCATTTGTGGTCTCCAAACAGAATTTTGTACGCATGCTCTTGAGCGTTTGGTGAAAGCGCTCGAGAGCACCTTGACTTTCAGGAAGGTATGCAGATGCCAAATATTGAGCGACACCCAAAGTTGTCCTTACTTGTTGAAATATCTCAGAAGTAAAATTTGTTCCTTGATCAGACTGGACAACCCTGGGAAGACCAAACTGGGTAAAAAAGCGAACCAATTCAGGTATTATTGATTTGGAAGTGATACGATGCAAGGGAATTGCCCCTGGATACCTAGAAGTGACACACATAATAGTCAAGAGAAACTGATTACCATTTTTGGTCTTACGGAGGGGACCAACACAGTCTATGATTACCTTGGAAAAAAAATCACCCACCACAGGAATTGGCTTTAGTGCTGCAAGCTTGATTATTTTATTTGGCTTACCTGCCATTTGACAAATATGACAAGACTGACAATATTGTGCTACATCAGACGTAACTCCTGGCCAATAAAAGTACCTAAGGATTTTGTTACAATTCTTTTTTACTCCAAGATGTCCTCCTACAAACTCATGAGGCATACTTAAAACATTACCTCTCTAGCAGAATGGCACCACGATCTGATGAACTTCTCTCCAAGTATCACTAGCTGGAACTTTCGGTGGTCGAAACTTACTCATGAGTACGCCGAGCTAACTTTACTCTCCGACTCTGCAACAGTTCTAGTATACAAAGAAATTAACTCAGGATCAGCCTTCTGTGTAACAATTAACATATCACGTGTGACAGAAAGATTACTAAGCTCCATAGCGTCTACTAGTGCAACTGAGTTAGATAATTCATTAGGATCAACAAGAACAACAATACCACCAGAATGGCTATCAGAAACAAGGGGCATATTAGTCGTTCCTGCATCCACAGTCTTAAACTCTTCTCTAGTCTTTGCAACTTCGCTATGAGGAAGGCTGGCATTACGGTACGGTACGGTACGAAGTACGGTACGGTACGGTTGATATTTCGTCAGAATGTACGGTACGGAATTACGGTACGATATTTTCCTTGAAGTACGGTACGGTACGATTTAGGTACGGAAAAATGAGCAAAATTCCGTACCATACCGTACTCCAGGCTTAAAAACATGATCATGCAATTATTAACCCCTTGAGGATTGTGACGCATTTTGACAGTTTATTCTGGCTATCATGCTTGGGAAGGATTTATGGAAATAAACAGTATAGACTAGCTGAATTAGCCATCTGTCTATTGTCTTTCATATACCCTTCCAAAATTGAATAAAATCATCTAATAATAGTCAGAAAAGAAAAAAGAAATGTTTCATCGATCTCGAACATAAGGTGAAAAATAAAAATATATACTATAAATAATATTTATTATATTTTCTCAATATTCATTATTATTATTATTATTATTATTATTAGTAGTAGTAGTGGTAGTAGTATTATCAATATTATTGATATTTTTCTTATTATTATAAATATTATTCTTATTACAATTTATTATTTTTCTGGTTATAGGCTAATACAATTTATCTCCAGTGTCCAGTCAAGTTCAACACAGCACATTAATATCTATAGTCACTTCGTAAATGTTCCTTTTCAAATCCACACATGTACTCTAATAAATTGCTCACAAATAGAGAATTATTTTGATGTAAATATATTTTGCTGATGGTACGATAAAAGTACGGAATTACGGTACGGTATTTTTTCCGTACTGTACGGTACGGAAAAATAATTGGGGGTACTGTACGAAATTACGGTAGGGTATTTTAGCCAGGTACGGAGTACGGAAAAATATTCCGTGCCGTACCGTATTACCAGCCTTGACTATGAGTCACTGCACATGATGGGTAAAGATCAGAGTACACTGCCTCGACATCGGCAGTTGGATTATCACTCAATGGTTTGAATGTAACAACGGGATCAGTCACAATAAGTTTACCAGAAATATCTTTCCCCAACAAGAATGAAACACCTTCCACTGGCAAGGAATCCGGCACCCCCATAATCACTGGCTGGGAAACGAGATCAGTTTTCAGAAAAAGTCGGCACAAAGGGACAGTAATGAATCCGCCAATTCCTTGCAGAATAACATTCTCACCAGTCAAAGTTTCTTCCGAAAAGGGTACAGAATCTTTAAAAACCATACTGTGAGAAGTTCCTGTATCTGTCAGAATTTCAACAGGTACCGCTGCACTATCTTCTGATACTGACAAAACGCCACTGAACCTAAACGGCTGGAATGGCAACTGGGGGTCCTGACATCCTGGCTCTCCAAGAGAACTCGACCGATTGACAGTTTCTACCTAGGCACTAGCTAAATTAATACTTGCTTGCTCACTACCTCTATTCTGCTGGTTGTGCTGTCTCTTAGGACACCCTGCAATCAGATGGCCAGGCTTCTTACAGTAGTAACACACTACAGACTTACTGAAATAAATAGTGCTCTTATAGTCAGGTGGGCCACTAAATGTTGCTCCAGAACTAATCACTGATTGGCCGCTGCTTGCAGAAGTGCCCTGATTCCCTAACATTTGCTTATCCTGAACTTGAAAAACAGACGAGACTGGCTTGGCTGGGACTGGACTTTTCTTTCCAATATTATGAATCAAATGATAATTTTCAGCAAGAGAATCTGCTCTATCAAGAGTGGTCACTTCTTTTTCACAAAGATATATACGGACATCAGGATGTACACCTTTTAAGTACTGTTCAAGGCCAATAAGCTCACTTAAT
This sequence comes from Homarus americanus, assembly GCF_018991925.1. Classification (NCBI taxonomy): domain Eukaryota; kingdom Metazoa; phylum Arthropoda; class Malacostraca; order Decapoda; family Nephropidae; genus Homarus; species Homarus americanus. The sequence goes on from NW_024716703.1 coordinate 6,010,479, forward strand.
TCGTCAAAATCATTAACTCTGCTGGAAGAACACATCTATTTTTAAGCTTAGTAATCAAGTGGGCATATTCAATATACGTATGGCTGGGGTCTTTCTTAGCATTTCTAAATAAAAATCTATAATACATTGCAGTTAAGAACATAAGAACATAAGAATGGAGGAAACTGCAGCGGGCCTATTGGTTACTTGATAACATTTTAGAATTGCCTCCTTAACTTTGTTATAGTTTGATTGTTGTGTAGAACACAAAGACAAATAAGTAGAACGACATTTACCAATTAAGACTGTTTGTATTAGTAATGGGCAATATTCTCTGGGCCAATTTAAACAATTTGCTACCTTCTCAAATCGTAGGAAGAATTCTTCAGGATCAGTTTCTTGAAAATGAGGTACACGTTTCACATGCTTTTGTAATGAGGGGGATTTGGGTAGAAAGCATAGATAGAATTTATGGTTGTAGGATGTAAAGTGAGGAAGTTTGGTAGCGTGGCCGATTCGTTACTTAACTGTAAATACGTTCTTAGGGGAAATGTTTCTAAACACCAATTCTAAGTACAGCTATTTATTATTCACTCAATGACACAGGCACATTAATAGCACATTGTATTTACGTTACTAGACACTGACTCTCGGACATAAACATGAAATGGGTGCACTTCCCACCGTAAGTAACTCATCCGATGGATAGCTCTAACAATGACTCACGTGTGACCTGAGGGAAGCCCAGCGGGCGCTGCTGGACTTTGTCTCCTATGGGAGACTCTGATAGCTGGAGACGAGGTGCTGGGGAGGGAAATCTCCCTCCTTACCTCGACTAGTGATGTGAAAGTAATGCCCCGTGGAAGGAGCTGCAGGGCCCTTGTATTGGAGGAGAGACGGCAGATGACCTCTCCTAATTAACACTAAACTGTGTTTGCCCAGGTGCGTGGTCATGTCGCAGGTAAGTAATGCTTTGTCATTATTATCACCCGGGTGTGTCTTGGCTAGGTGTGGTTTCTTTAACACGGACATAACGCCTGGTTAACTAACATACCTTGTCCGTGACCTCTTTTGGGTCAGGTCTTACTGTCACTGTAGGGTGTGTCAGCCTATGTGGGTTACCACGTGGGCATCCACTTACTGTTATATGTGTTGTATTTCTCTCGGCCGCAAGCTGTGGTCTAATAAACAATCATTACACTTTGTATTATAAAATTTTTTCCGAATATTTCCTCTATCCTCCTCCTCAGAACTACATAACAATATATATATATATATATATATATATATATATATATATATATATATATATATATATATATATATATATATATATATATATATATATATATATATATATATATATATATATATATATATGCTGATAACCACAAGGAAAGAAGAAAACACGAAGATCCCAAGCGCTTTCGTGTAATTCACATCTTCAGGGGTGAGTACAGACTAAAGAGAAGTACAAAACAAGGTGTATATATACAGAGGAGGGTGAGACCAGGTCCACAATGGTCAGGTATTAGGTAATGACCCTACTAAGCTTTAAATAGCACCGCAACGGTCGGTAGTCAGGTCAGAGGGTAAGGTGACCCAACCTTCTCACCTGGTTACAAATCTTCTTAATTACAAAATTGTCCAGTTTGTACATGCCATTACTCAAATTCATGTTGAATGCTTCTGTATGTTTAATGAGACTAGATTCTATGATGTTCCTACTATCAGTTGAATTACAAGGTAATATTGAGGAGGCATCATCCCAGTCAATGCAATGCTTGTTATCCCTCAAATGAACAAACAGAGCATTGGATTCCTGGCCTGTCCTAACACTATATTTATGTTGTCTAAGTCTAGTTACAAGATCTTTACCTGTCTGGCCTAAGTAAAACATATTACATTCCTTGCAAGGAACATTATAAATGCAACCAATTGTCTCACTCTTTGTCGCCCAGTAGGGAATGATTTCCTGTGGTCAGCAACTGCCTGCAGTAGATACTGCAGTTGCTGTTCGTCCTTGGTGATGCGGCCTGAGAAATCTTGGACTAAGGCTACTCCTCTTTCTGCATGATCATTGATCACAGACAAAGCTTGTACACTGGCTTTTGCATTTTGGAAGCCAGGATCATCTTTCCACTGTTGTATTGGGAGGGCCAGGAAATCTGTATTCAAGTTGAGCTTTTTGAAAAATGACTTTGTGTTCTTTGTCGTGAAATCTTATAGGTTCTTCACTTGGAGTGTGTCTGGATTGATTGTAACCCGTTTGACATGCTTTTCTTCTCCAATAATGATGTTCATAGCTTTTGTGGAAAGTTGCCTTTGATATGGTATCGCTGATGGTACTGTAGTCTTGTAGAGCTTTAAGCAACATCAGATCTCTTTTTGGTGCTTTTGCAGCATGTGGAGCAGTTGTCCAAGCCTTCACATATATTCTGGCAAAGAAAATGCACAAATCTCTTAGTCCTTTGTTCTCCTTTGGAGTAAGCTTAAACTGAGAACGGAATAACCACACTTTGAAGGAATAAATGGTCTTTGCCATCCATCGTGCTTGGTGCATTGCACCAGGAGCAGAAAATCGTACTCCCCGAGAAGGTGATGTGCCAAGGAAGATGGAGGCCAGCTCTAGCAGCTCTCGATAATCATCTCGAAGCTGTGTCTCCAATAAAGCCTTCTCAATGAAGTTGGTTAGATCGTCCCTAACAGGTCTGACCGATTCTTCTGCCAGATCGTCGGTGGAGGAGTCTTCAAACTTCTGCTTGTCAATTTGTTCCCATTTGGCTTGGAATCTTCGGAACAGCTGTATGTCAGGAGCAGCTGAGTACCCCATTACAGCTTCAAAAGCAGCTCCAGCTACAAGTTCTAGTACATGGTGGCGGCAGTCAAAATATAGCAAATCACGACCCAGCACCTGCTCAATTTTGACACACGCACCCTTGTGGTGACCAGTATTTGAGCTTGTTGTATCAAAACACATGCCATGCATGATGTCTGCAATGTGCCATTGCTGCAAAGCCTTCACAACAACTTTTGTTTGTTCATCACTGGTACCAGAGAGAAGGTTTGGAACAGCAAGAAGTTGGGAGGTGCCATTGCCTGAGACAAGAACTGGGAGTCTGTCAACATGGCCCCCATGCCCCGTCAAATTAGGCATCAATTTACCATCCCAGTGAACAATTAAAACTGACTCTGGTTTGAAGTTTGAAAGGATTTTAGTTACCCTGCTACTGCGATGATGCTGATGTTTCCTCCTAATGCTTGATCGATTCAGAAACAATTCACTGACATCATGGCCCAGACTCCGAGCAGTTTGAGTGACAATGTGCATGGCCATTCTATCTGAGGACTTGGTCCGATCTAATGCTGCAGAAAGTTCTGGAGTTAGAACTTCTTTTCGCCCACGCTTCTTGACAGTAGGTGGAGTTTGAAGTGCTGATGGGCGAGGAACTGGGTTGGATTCCTCAGAAGACGTACTACTGCTGTCCAAGACAACGATGGCCTGGCATTTTTTGGCTTCTTCCTCTGCACTGTCTGCAGCCAACTTCCTTTTCATTGCTTTCTTGAGAGTTTTTCTCGTCGTTTCTGTCTTTTCAGGAATACTTTGTCAAGAGATGACATTGCCCCACGACGCCCTTTTTCTCGTTGTGCTATTAAGAAATCCTTATCCTCCTGAACTGTCATCATATTCAAAGCATTCACATGTGCAATGTCAAAGAGATCTTCAAATGTAACAGTGAACTCTTTCTCCTGCTTTTGAGTTTCTGTCTTTCTTGAAGAATTTTTTTTCAAACTACTCCACTTGTCAAACATTCTGTGCACTTAATTCACACAATCTGGTTTGTGGTGTGTGGGAATGTTTGCTTTTGTCCAAAAGAACCAGTAGTTGCAAACAGTGAGTTGCTCAGAGAGACAGACTACTCAGTTGAAGTTCTAGTGAATTTTCTTGAAGACAATGAGCCTCACCTGGTGCCTGATCAAGCAAATGCTTATGAACAGTTATTTCAAGCGATACAAGCCGAGCAGGGAGGAATGATCTTCCTCCATGCACCTGGCGGGACAGGAAAAATATTCCTGATCAACCTTCTGTTGGCCAAAGTACGTTATCACGGGAAACTTGCTCCTGCTGTGGCATCCTCAGGCATTGCTGCAACACTACTAGAAGGAGGACGTTCTGCACACTCAACTTTTAAACTGCCTCTCAATCTCGCTCACAATAAGAATCTAGTGTGCAACATCAAAAAATAATAGGCAGAGGCAAAACTCTTAGAAAAATGCCCCCGCATAGTCTGGGATGAATGCACTATGTCTCACAAGTTAGCATTTGAATCATTGGACAGGACCTTGCAAGATATACGAGAAAATGACCAGCTCAAGGATGGCATTACAATGGTCATTGCTGGAGAATTTCGCCAGACCCAACCTGTCATTCCTCGAAGCACTCCAGCTGATGAACTGAATGCGTGCCTTAAGGCATCATACCTTTGGAGAAGTGTTCAGACACTCAACGTATCCACAAACATGAGAGTACATCTACAAGGAGATCAGGATGCTGGACGGTTTGCAAACCTTCTAATACAGATTGGGAATGGAACTTTCCCTGTTGATTTAGAAGGACAAATAATCATTCCTCAATGATGTGGAAATGCTGTAAAGTCCTCAACTGAATTCACTAACATGGTCTACCCAAACATTATCCACCACTATAAGGATCACCAGTGGCTGCGTGAACACGCAATTCTGGCACCAAAGAATGACACAGTGGCTGAAATCAACATGACTCTACTCAGACAGCTTACAGGCAATGAGACCTCATTCAAATCTGTTGATACAGTATTCGATCAGGACCAAGCAGTCCAGTACCCTGCAGAATTCCTTAATTCTTTGGAGCCCGCTGGAATGCCTCCTCACCACCTCACTCTCAAGATTGAAACTCCTATAATGCCCTTAAGAAATCTTGAACCACCAATCCTCTGCAATGGCACAAGACTGGTGGTGAAGAACATGATGCCACATGTACTGGAAGCTACAATACTGACAGAAAAAGCTAAAGGAGAGGACGTTTTTATACCAAGGATACCTCTCATCACCACTGACCGGCCTTTTGAGTTTAAGCGACTTTTGTTCCCGGTTATAGTGATCTTTGCCATGACCATCTACAAAAGCCAGGGACAGTCCCTAAAGATGGTTGGCCTAAACCTGGTGTTTCCTTGCTTCTCTCATGGACAGTTTTATGTTGGATGCTCCAGCGTGGGAACTGGCAAAAACCTGTACATACTTGCTGCGAATGGCAAAACGAAAAATGTGGTCTACCTTAATGCACTACTGTGAGACAATGTGGAGCCTCCCGGAGGGTGGCGTCCTACCATGGCCTAGCGGAAGAACCGCCCTGAGGGCGGCGATTCCGATAGTATTGTATATTTGTTATATTACGAACCATGCCATCAATTGTGTCATGATCTAACTACCCAGCACTACCGAGCAACTCCATCTAGGGACGCGACCCGAGTATGACTAGTCTTAGTCACTACTCGGGGTTTCCTTTCTCCATATCCTGGTTGTTGCGTCACCTCCTCCAACTCTTCCTCATCAGCTCCGGATCGAGGAGAGTTCAGTTCACTTTGGGAAGTGACCACACTTGGATTACCTATCCTGGAAACCTACGGCACAGTGACTACCTACCATCTTCTTCAATACTCAGCCCTACTCGTCAGACACTTCAGCACTGCACTTGAGTATTGTAACCCTATATTACCTCCCACCTCCACTTGCTTCAGATTGTTGTATGTTGTATAAATATGTATATGCTGTTAAGCCCATGTTGCGTATGTTTAAGTTAAGTATGGTTAAGGGTAAATTATAGAAAGCTGGATATTTTGTTGAGGAATTTATTGTACTATATTATACACAACAAAAACTCGTATCCTTTGTCTACCCTTTTATAGTCCGATTGTCTTTGTTTGTTTAGTTTTTTATTGTTGTTGCCTGTTGGGATCTGGGTAGACGTTTAACTATATTCTAAACCAGTTTCTAAATCCCCAACTCGTAACAAATGGCGACCTTGCCAGGATCCGACCTTAAGTGCCATATTTCTTCCCCCCTTGTTACTCCTTGTTAATTATTCCTCCCAGTCACTTTTGTCCACAATTTCTTTACAGTGGTTTAAAGTTCCCTTCATATGTGTATGCATATATTGGTATTATCGTACAGTAAGAGTAACAGACGTAGGATATTAGGTTCCGAGTGTCATAAGGCTTACCTGTTATTACAAGTAGGCAGTCGTGTAGTAAATCTTATCGAGTGTAGGGAAGAATCCGGATCTGTTTAATGCCGTACCCTCGCTCCAGAGTAGGCTGTTCCATACTCACTAGTTTAGGGTGAAGTGATATCTTGGGACGCCCCTCTCTACCAGGACCCCATAATTATAAAGCCTCAATTATTGTTCTTCTCATTATCTCATTCGGGGTCAATAATAAAGTAACTCAAGGGTTGTTTAACCGGATCTTTATATTAATGCCGTAATACGCCCTTCCTGTTTCAAGTATCTTTCTAAGTCTCTTATCCTTATCTAAGGATCTTATCAGAAGAACAATATTCATAAGTGTAATTTCCCTAGGTATAACTTGGGTTGTTTCCGGGACTTTCTGGTTATCCACTGCCGTCATATTTTCTAGGGTAATCCACTTATCTTATCTTTTTGGCCATTAGTTAATTTATCTAGTTTTTCTTAACAATGACCACCTCAGGTTTTGATCTCCAGGATTTTATTGAAAATCCTTCCGTATCTAAATTACTTGTTAATATCCTGAAGCCACCTATTACAATATCCCATATTCACAGCAAATGACTAAGGAAGTGTTAAAGAATCAGGTAATTGAGATGTTGGTTCAACAAGAAGTTTTAGAAGAATCCGCTGTTGACCAATTAGCGCCCATGTCCAATACACTTCAACCACTATCTACCACCCCTGCTCACTCAGAAGTTGCCTCAGGTCTGGCTAGCCCTCAAGAAAAAACACAAAGACTAGACGCCTTAGAAATAGAACGAGCTAGGTTCGAGTTCCAAATCAAAATGAAAGAACTCCAGTTGGAGCATGAGTTGGAACAGGCCAAGTTGGAGCAGGAGGTTAGACTGAAAGAACTACAGGTGAAAGAGATAGAAGTCACCTTAACATCGGAGTTTAAATTAAAAGAAGTGGCATTAAAAGAGAGACTAGCTGCTTTTAACCCTGCTAATGCTTCTTCCCTTGTTCCCGAGTTTGATGAATCCGATATGGACGGGTCATTTAGGACTTTTGAGAAAATATCCGGGAAGAATGAGTGGCCTGAGGACCAGTGGGTGTCGGTGTTAGTTCCTAAATTATGTGGTAAGGCTCGTAGAGTTTATAACTGTTTAGACCAGACTGATGACTATGATAACGTAAAAAAGAATATCCTCACCTCTTATGCTATCACGCCAGATAGATATAGGCAGAAGTTTCGTAAACTAACCAAAACATTTTCACACACCTTTGTTGAGTTTGCTCAAGAAAAGCTTAGGTTTTTCAAGAAGTGGTTAGAGGCTACAGAGACCTCCACATTTCAGGATTTGTTAAACTTGGTAGTCCTGGAGGAGTGGAAGAGCAAGATACCATTTCACATCTTGAAGCCTGTGGAGGAGCGTGGAGAGGTTAATTTAGGGCGTGCGGCTGAGGTGGCTGATGCGTACGCCTTGCTGGTGGAGTCACTGGGCAGTATGGAACGTGGTACTTTCCAGCATGTTAGGTCCTCCTCTGATGATAACCTTGGGGACGTGAGTGGTAGGACGAAAGGTCCCAACACCTACCCCCCCCTGATGCAACCAAGTTTTATTGTTCTTACTGTAAAAAACCAGGCCATACGATCCAGTCTTGTAAACACCCAAAGTGTCGAACTTCTAAAAGTAGTTCCCTGGATCCCAAATTCAAACCAATAGCAACCACCAATGTGGAAAGGCCCCATCAGGATCTCTTGTCTTCATTCACCTATGAGGGAAAAATTTCAATCATAGAAGGGTCTCGTTCTTTCCCTATTCGTATACTACGTGATACGGGCGCAGCACAATCTATCCTCCTGTTTAACGTTATTCCTGATATATCTACAGCATTTACTAATGAGAGTGTTCTAATTTCAGATCTCTCATCCCATTCTTCCTATCCCTTAGCTAAAGTGCACCTCCACTGTCCCTTGATTACTGGGGAAGTGCAAGTAGCCATTAGGAAAGATCCAATGCCTGTGAGCGGCATTCATTTATTATTGGGTAATGACTTGGTAGGAGATCTAGTGGTTCCCAACATAAAGACAGTCGACTGTCCCTTACCTGTCAACTCCACCACTGACCTTGAAGAAACTATTCCTCACCTTTTCCCATCTTGTGCTGTCACCCGGTCACAGAGTGTGCGAAATGGGCCCTCTTCATCTAAAACCACCTCCAATATCTTCCTACCCACAGAAGATCTGTACAATAAGACCATTAGTATGGATACCAGTACACGTTATCCTGAGGCTTTTCCCCTTAAAAGCATCACTTCAAAATATGTAATCAAACCTCTTTTGCACCTTTTCACTTCAGCGGGCATTCCTAAAGAGATTCAATCCGATCAGGGCACCAATTTTACAAGCAATCTTTTCAAACAGGTGATGAAAGACCTCAGTGTGGATCATTGTACATCTTCGGCTTACCACCCACAATCCCAAGGTTGCTTGGAACGGTTCCGTCAAAACTTTCAAATCAATGCTAATAAACTATCTCCCCTCAACTATATAGTCCATACTCCTGATCGCAGAAAAGATTCACAACTTGTTCACATTAATCTCATGAAACTCTACAATTCCAGGCAGTCAGAGGAAGATATCCCAGAGGCTATAAGCCTACCTGTATTGCATACGGCTTTGTCAGGGCCGGAGCCGGAGACAGATGACATGGACCTATTGGAGAATTTAGACTTTCCTCTACCTAAAGAAAACCCTGCTAACAGTCACATACTCAACAACTTGGATGAGTATTTTTCTGTTCTGAATCCATCTCAAGCAAAAGATCTCACTAAGTTATTATCAACATTTCCTAAAGTCACGTCAGACCTCCCAGGGTTTTGCAATATACTTAAACATGATATTAAGCTAATCTCAGATAATGTACAACCCATTAGGTAATCAGCATATCGACTAAATCCACAAAAAAGAGAGATTATGAAAAAGGAGGTAGATTTTTTGTTAAAACATAACTTAGCTGAGCCTAGTACCTCCCCCTCGGCTTCACCTTGCCTTCTCATTCCAAAACCCGATAGCAGTTTTCGTTTCTGTACCGATTATCGTAAAGTGAACCAGGTCACTGTCTCAGACTCCTACCCTTTACCTTTGATTGAAAATATAATAGACAGCATAGGCTGTGCAAAATTTATTACAACGGTGGACTTGATGAAAGGATATTATCAAGTGGGACTCACGGATAGGGCAAAAATAATCTCAGCATTTATAACTCCATTTGGTCTTTTTCAATATTGGTTATGGCGTTTGGCTTTTCTAATGCTCCGGCCACATTCCAGAGGGCAATCAATTACCTGATCCAGGACCTAGATGGGACGTTCGCCTACCTGGATGACCTGGTGGTGGTGTCGGACGGTTGGGACGAACATCTGGTGCGTTTGGAGATACTGTTCGCACGACTGCAAGAGACTGGATTCACCATAAACCTGGCTAAATCTGCTTTTGGCTGGGTCTCAGTGACTTACCTGGGACATATCGTTGGGCATGGTATGGTGAGACCCAAGGACGCAAACGTTAAAGCCATCTTGTCCTTCCCCACTCCAAGGACGAGGAAGGAACTCATGCGCTTCCTGGGGATGTGCGGCTACTACCGCCGGTTCTGCAGTAACGTCTCCGGCGTGGCCGGACCCCTCACACCCCTTACCAGTTCTGCGGTCCCCTACATTTGGAACCAGAGGTGCGACCAGTCTTTCCACCGCCTCAAAGCCTTCCTTGCCTCCAAGCCTGTAGTCCACCCACCTGACTACACCTTGCCCTTCCATCTGCAAATCGACGCAAGCGGTGTCGGAGTGGGGGCTGTGCTCCTACAACCCGACCCAACCACTGATGTGCTTCACCCTGTGGCATACTACTCCGCCAAGTTGAAAAAACATCAGACCAACTACTCGACCACAGAGAAGGAGGCCCTGGCTCTGGTGTTGGCAATAAAGAAATTTGAATGTTACCTCCAATCTCGCCCACAACAACCCTAGTCTTCACCGACCATAACCCGCTCACGTTCATCCAAACCAACAAGACCTCCAACCAGCGAATCCTCCCCTGGGCTCTCCTCACCCAGCCCTATAATCTACAAGTCCGGCACATAAAGGGGGTGGACAACCTGATTGCGGACTCCTTATCCCGAGCTCCAGTGGAAATGCAGCAGCTACTCTCCAGACGCACCAGGTGACCACCTCCTTCGCGCCCGCGCTACGGAGGTCTTTGGAGGGGGGTGTATTACGAACCACGCCATCTATTGTGTCATGATCTAACTACCCAGCACTACCGAGCAACGCCATCTAGGGACGCGACCCGAGTATGACTAGTCCTAGTCACTACTCCGGGTTTCTTTTCTCCATATCCTGGTTGTTGCGTCACCTCCTCCAACTCTTCCTCATCAGCTCCTGATCGAGGAGAGTTCAGTTCACTCTGGGAAGTGACCACACTTGGATAACCTATCCTGGAAACCTACGACACAGTGACTACCTACCATCTTCTTCAATACTCAGCCCTACTCGTCAGACACTTCAACACCGCACTTGAGTATTGTAACCCTATATTACCTCCCACCTCCACTTGCTTCAGATTGTTGTATGTTGTATAAATATGTATATGCTGTTAAGCCCATGTTGCGTATGTTTAAGTTAAGTATGGTTAAGGGTAAATTATAGAAAGCTGGATATTTTGTTAAGGAAGTTATTGTACTTTATTATACACAACAAAAACTCTCATCCTTTGTCTACCCTTTTATAGTCCGATTGTCTTTGTTTGTTTAGTTTTTTTATTGTTGTTGCCTGTTGGGATCTGGGTAGACTTTTAACTATATTCTAAACCAGTTTCTAAATCCCCAATTAGTAACAGTTAACTACATCATGTTGCCGTTCCAATATGGCTCAATTAATAACATATTTCTCCTTACCTCCTATAACAGATGTTTCTAAATCCTTGAAAAATATATTCCCTAAAGCGATTATAATGTCAGATTACTTACGTCATGGCTGATACTGACAACAGGAATTTCTTGGTCATGAAGACACCCTGGTTCCTCGCTTCACCACAATCAATGGGGGTATGCGCCCGATATTTGAAGGTGACTGTACGTCAAGTTAAAACTCATATTTTCTCTGAACATCCGAAAAAATTGTATTTTTATAACATCCAACCTCTTACCTACTTACAGCCGCCCTCTTTTCAATCAAACACATTCACCCAAATTTCCATCATCAGTTCAACCTCCAGGTCAACCTTGGTCATTCACCAGTGCAGCCCCGACCCAGCAATCTTCTTCCCGGGACACCTCAACACGATGTGTTTCTCGCTCATACAACTTGCCACAAAATGTTCCTCAGTGTGTATTAATATTACTCGGCTCTTGTTTGTTGTCTGTGAGCATATATATATATTTGTTTATGTACAATATGCTCTTTTATATCACTAAGGCACAAACAAGATCAGAAACAAATATTAAACGATAAAACTTTATTTGATAAGGCCATGAAGAAAAGTATAACACAGAGCACTATAATAGGGTAACAAACTAACGTATATGAAAGTATTATTAAATGGGGACATAAGTAAATATAAATATACAAGGTATTATAATTATATACATAAAATTCAGCTTGTAACACAGAGCCTTATAGAACAGTGCCACAAACCAACATGTTGCATAACGTGTTATAAATTAGGTCCACAAAACAAACACAGAAAGACAGTATTATGAAATAAGACCATAAACGAAAACAAAAAGGAAACTATAATCTAATTTAATCTAATTATAGTAGTATACCATAAACCACCGCGTAACACAAAACATTATAGGGTAAGACCACAAGCAGACGTAAAGCCTTGAAAGATAAATTGTCGCACGATTTTTCTGGTCAGCAAAACACTTACTTTCCGCTTCATGTTTGCCCAAGAAGAAAACTCAAGACGGCTCACAAAAGCTGAATGGTGAGTGTGTGTATTTGCTTTCCCTGGGCATATATCTCCAGCTTGTTGCTTTCACGCTAGAGAGAGAGAGAGAGAGAGAGAGAGAGAGAGAGAGAGAGAGAGAGAATATAAAAAAAACCTGAGTGAGATATAAAGTGACTCACGGAGAGAGTATGTGAAAGTTGCTAGACGGAGAAACACACGTGAATCTAACTTGTATCTTTTTGTGTGTATTATTAAAGAGAAAATAAACTATGGAAAATATCGAACGAAAATAAAAGATAACGAAGTGAAACATAAAAATATAAATAAAATAAAAACCGTTGATGGACACTTGCCTCACCACAAAACGATCGTAAATTTGGGATTGCACAGCTATGAAAAGTTAAATAATCTTCTCTCTCTTTCTCCCTCTCTTTACTTTCCTATCAATCTATATATATTGTTTCTCTATCCCTAACCAGCCAATTCACTTTTTGCTAATTACTTTCCCGGCAGCTTAATTATCAAAGTATAGTAAATAGGCTCATGGGGTGCGCTGCGAAAGCATGTTAATATGCTCTCTCTCTCAATCACTCTATTTTTCCATCACCATCTCTCTCTCTCTCTCTCTCTACTCATACTACCTATTCAACATTAGCCTGCCGCCAAGTAACCAAATTATTAACCCATTGCTGTCACTAATTAGGCATACTAATTTTCTAGGAAGCTGGCGAAGGGTGGACGGACTGTGCTAATGAGATTAATTGCCCAAGATTTTGACGGAAAGAACAGGCGAGTTATTGAGATCGGAGGTTAATTGGCAACCTGTTATGGATTATTGAAATACTGGTGGGAGGACTTTTTTTCCAATTTGGGTCCACTTTAGAGTACTGTACATGGGATTTCGTCAACTTTAAGGCACTGCTGGAGGGGTTTTTCCACTATGGAGTACTTGCAGAGGAATTATGTCGACTTTAAATTACTATCAAGGGATTTTGTCCTCTCAGGAGTATTAGAGGTGTAATTTTGTCTTCTATGGGTTATTAACAAAGTTTTTGTCCGGTGAGAACGTGAAGCGATTGTTAGAAAGGTTTTGTCAGGTATGAGATGTCTGCAGGGACGTTATCCAGTATTTATCGGTGATGGGATTTCACCCTCATGGAAATTGCGTGGAGGAATTTCGGCCACTTTAGTACACTGGTGGTGGTGTTTTGTCTAGAATGAAACTGTCTGGTGGAATATTAAAGGAATTAATGTGTACAACGCATATAAATATGAACTGCGTCAATACGGTGGTGGTGATGGTGGAGGTAGTGGTGGTGGTGGTGGTGGTGGTTCCCATTGTATTACTTGCAAGTCCTGCAGGTTCCAGTACATGTAACCTACATCATACGTGACATGTCCAAACTTGGTCAAGGGGCTCATCAAACCCAGGAATCCACGAACTGGAAGTTGTGTATTCTGTGCCAATCTGATGATGCGAGGAACAACCCAGAATAAACTGATATCAGCATCTGTTGGAGACCATTCAAAAGAGAGCCAGGTTGCTTGATGGGTACTACGCTCAAGCGTAAAATTGACTACAAGAATGCATGAAAGAAAAACTTCTCATAGAGAAAGCTATATGGCACCGTACTTGCTACTCCAATGCAACTAACAAGGACCAGGTAAGGCATGTAGGAGACCGCATATCCCATCCATTATCAACTGGATCCTATTCGGCCGTGCACAGTGCCACTGGACAAGGACCGGTGCTTCTTCTGTCAGTAGGATGATGGTCAGAAATTTTTCAAAGTGAGGACTGAAAGCGCTAATAAAGATATCAGAGTCGCTGTAAAGATGACCCAATCTGCCTCATTCAAAACGAGATTGAAAACTTGTATATCACTCTGTGAAGCACACGCAGTTGTTGTTATTTACCACAAACTGTGTTGGACTGAACACGTGTTCCATGTTTTGCGAGACAGAAGCAACAGAAACAGTGCACACAAAGAGAGAAAGCTGCAAAGGGCTTGTCTGATTGAACTGATCAACCTCGTTGATGTGCAAACTCAGAGACAAGCTTACCTTTCAATGGATGACATCAAAACCATTTATGTCAATATGCTTGGTACAGGCGACTTGGAAAATCATTCTTCTGCATTCAGTGAACAGTAGCTGAAAGACAAGCTCCACACTGAGTTGCCAAATTTGGTGTCTATTTTATAAAAGAACTGAAGTAAATGAACTGACCCTTACTCACCAGCTGCATGTGTGAAAGACCTCGTTCATTCAGCTATCAAAAGTGAGAAGGTGATGACAACCAATATGAAGGCCATCTGCAAAGCAGCACAAATGATACGCAAGTGCATTGCTGAACTATACAACCTGACTCGATGGATCATGGTGTAACCTGTGAATGGCATGGAAACCGAAAAAAAAGATCAATGTTGACAACAGGACACTACTCACGGTGAGCAAAAACATCCTGAATGGATTTATGTCTCAAAGACAGTTGAAGAAAAAACCAAGCAGAGATTCTGCAACTTTCAAGCCACACCATTCAAGAGAAAACCCCCAAGTCCTGGGACTTGCTCTGACTGTTCACCATGGCACAAGAAACAAAGTATTAATGAGTCCTCTCAAAGCACAGGGTTACTGCCGTGGAAGATACCAGAATGTTCCAAGGCCTCTATGTGCCACCGTTCCTGAAGAAGGGAACCTGCGTGTTCTTTGCTGCAGACAACACAGACTTTGCCGAAGACATTGCTGATGGTAATGGAACCCACTGTAGTGTACCAGAAAATTGATGTTCCCGGAGAACCGATTGCTTGGATGGGTTGTCGCTTCTGTTTTGTCCATGATGAAAGGAAATTCCAGGTTTGGCAGGCTATAACTCCCTGTTGTCTGCAAGCCAGTCTATCACTCAAGTTGGAGCCATCCCATTACACCCAGTGGTGGCACATGAGTGATCGACCCTACTGTGAACGAATGTATGAAAGGCGGTGAAGATGAAGAAGTTGATGGGTCAGGCTCATCTATTTCGGTGCTTCCTCTTTTATGTCTACATTATTTGACATTGTGGCTCTCTCTTAAACTGTCTCCAATAGATGCTGATATGAGTCTATTCTTGGCTCTTCTTCACATCATCACACTAGCACAGAATACACAACTTCCAGTCCGTGGATTCCTGGGTTTGATGAGCCCCTTTACCAAGTTTGGGAATGTCACTAATGATGTACACGTACTAGAACCTGCAAAACCTGCATATAAAACAAAGGGAACCACTATAAATACACCCACCACCATTCCAACACCACAGTTTGGACACAGTTCATGTTTGTATGTGTTGTACACAATAATACCTTAAAAACTGTTTGCCGTAAGGCACAATGGCCTCATAAGAGGTTATAGTACATTATACCTGGTAGCATTGGATTCTTTGCCCCTGATTATGTATGTTTAGCAGTTAACATGAAGACCCTGGATGGTTTAGAAGCTGAAATAATGAGAAAAATGGCCGCCATACTACTTCTGGGAAAATGAAACCACTGGTTTCCCTCAAAAAATTATGTTTGAAAATCTCCAAATAATCTAAAAATAAACTAAAATTTTAACATAGTAAGCCGTACTAATTTGTAGATAGCGAAAACGGGGAGTAGAACACAAACAACCAGAGGAGGTAGAATATGAACACCTTAGAGGGAGTATAAACGAACACCAGGGAACAGAAAACGAACACCATATGAATCTACAGTATATGGAAATTTCGGTTTTTCCTGATTCGACTATGTACAGGTATATAAATTGTTGAATCTGATATTCCGATTCATATGGAGTTAATTTTACGGTCGTGATTTAGAGAAAACTTATGAGAGCTTTATTTTTATTCCATTTTTTGTCTTTATTTTAGTACTTCTTTATTATATTCCTAAATTGCTTTAACACGGGGAAGAATTTCGATAGATGAATTCCTTTGTTTCCGTTTTCCATTGCTCACCATTTTTTTTCTAATGTTAAAGGCGTTTGATTCCTAGTTACTTTTTTTAAGTTGGTAATACTTTCCAGTCTTTTATGTTAACGGTTATTTATTTGCAGCATTTTAATGTAGACAGGACTTAATTTTTAGCATTTTAAAATGCGTTATATTCACGTGCCATAATTTTAAAGAATTTTATTCTTATTTTATTATTTATTTGGGGATAGCCCACTCGGGCACAGGTCATCGACCCACAACGAGGCCTGGGGGGCGAAACAAAATATGAGTAAAAAGAAATTAAAAATATAAAAGAAAAATATTATATTAATCTACACCACGAAGATGCCGGTAAACCAGCTTTTAGAAGTGAGGCAGATTGTACGAGTATAGAAACACAGAAGAAGGCAGAGCATTCCACAGTTTGGCTGTGTGAGGAAAGAAGGATGTACTATAACGGGTTATTCTAGTGTTACGAGCCCACGGCCTTGCCGGCGGTACACAGGGAGGCCAATCCACCGATCAGTGCCCGTTAAAGTACGTGTAAAAGAGAGAGAGTGAAGCAAACATTGCAGGGAAGAGAAAGGGAAGCAAGATTATTTAATAAAGGAGGAGAGTTAATAAGGCTAAATGCCTTTAATGCCACCCTATCTAAGAGTTGGATAGAAGAGGAGCCACCCCAGATATGAGAGCAGAACTACAAGTTAGGACGAATGAATCCCTTATAAACTTGAAGTAACTGCTCAGGAGTGAAGAAGCTACAGCATCTGAACAGCATTCCCAGCATTCGGGATGCAGCTTTAGCAATGTTGTGGATGTATGGCTTCCATAACATATTAGAGGAAATGGTGAGGCCTAGCAAATCTATTTTAGATTTTGGAAGAATGATTGCGTTCTGAAATGTGATTGGTAAGAGATCATCTAATTTGAAAACTGAAATTCATAAATATTGAGTTTTATTACTGTTGAATTTAACCAAGCCTCACATCCCCATTAGGATATGTTGCACAGATCTGCATTGATAGATGAAATGATATCAGCTCTAGAAACAGATCTAGTTTGAGAATTAGGGGGAAGGGAAAAATGTGAAGAAGAGTGAAGAGTAGAATCATCAGCGTAAGAATGGATAGAATTAGTCCTAGTGTGAAGTAATAAGTGATAAAAAGAAGGAAGAGAGTTGGTGAAAGAACAGAACCATGTGGTACACCACTATTGGGAGAGGAAGAGTGAGAGATCGATCCCTCGACAACAACTGCCATGGATCGGTTCTCAAGGAAGCTAGAAATTAGAGAACAAAGTGGAGGAGAGAAGCCATAAGAGAGAAGTTTAGAAAACGAAGACTTGTGCCATACCCTGTGTAATAAGTTATGCTACACTTGTACACTTGAACCCATGACTTCTATGTAATTATGTGTGTTATTATGTTAAGTTTCTTATCTTCGTGTTTTGTTTTGTTTCGGGTTATATTATATTAGATTCTTTTGTTCTCTTCCAGATGCCATACTACACTTGGTCAGTAATATGAACAATAAAGCTTAGAAAAAGGTCGACTCTAGTCTTCTTTCACCACAATTTATTGTTCATAACTGAAACTGGGTCATGATGGAGAAGTTCTTGAGGCCGGAACGTTTGGATGCTACACTGGACTCTCCCACCGCTTCAAATGAGTGGCGCTACTAGTTCCGGACCTTCAACATGTTCCTCACCTGCATTTCTGCTCTCGCGCCCGACAAGCTCGCCACTCTCTGCAGCTTCGTCTCCCCATCTGTGTACGAATACATAGCCGACTGTGTAACGTACGATGCCGCCATCCTGGTTCTGCAAGACTTGTACATAAAGCCGAAGAACGAAGTGTTCTCCCGTCATCTACTAGCTACCAGGAGGCAACACTCGGGCGAGAGTTTGGACGAATATTTACAGGAACTTCGTCGGGTCAGCAAAGACTGCAACTTCAAAGTTGTCACAGCAACGGCGAACAGAGACGAGTATATCCGCGACGCTTTTATCAACGGTCTACTATCTTCTATGATCAGACAGCGACTCTTAGAAAGCAAGACTCTCGATTTGGCTACTGCGTTCGACCAGGCTCGCGCGCTCGATCTGGCTCAAATAAACTCCGAGTCCTATCTTCGTCTTAGGCTCGTATGAACGCTGCCGCTGTTACTTCACCTGAAAAATTGACAGCGATGACTCTCCCCTCTTAGCTGCCACTCAACAACCAAAGTGTTATTTCTGTGATGGAGCACGGCATAACCGACTTCAATGTCCTGCGCGTGATTCAACTTGCCACAAATGCAACAAGAAAGGCCATTTTGCGAAAGTAGCCAGATCATCTCATTACTCATCTGCTACTTCATCTTCCACTTGTGCGGTCTTACACTCTCCTACTTTGGCTGCAATATCTGCGACTTCCCCTGGCTGTCTCTTTCGATCTACCATATATGTGCTTGTTAATGACGATACAGCTACAAACCTCGTTGATACCGGGAGCTCAAAATCGTTTGTATCAAACCGCCATATCCAGTAGAAGTCTCTGAAGTGTCATCCAGGGTCAGGTCTGGCCTCATCTTCCCTATCATCGCCAGTACTAGGTCACTGTACTGCAGACATAACCCTCAAGGGGAAACTCTATCCAGATACTCGACTAACTGTTCTTCCCGACCTATGCAGTGACGTTATTCTTGGTCAAGATTTCATGAGCCCACATAGTGGTGTTACTATTGATGTCGGTGGACCTAAAGAGCACCTCATCGTAGGAGATAATACAGTTGCTTGTAGCCTAACATCTGCTTTGGTCGATCCACCATCTCTTTTCTCTAATCTGACCTCCCCCGGTAAACCTGTTTCGACGAAGTCAAGGTGAAGTCGATAAGATGTTGTCGGAAGGAATAATCGAACCCAGCACTTCACCGTGGAGGGCGCAAGTCTTCATCACTACTAATGAGCGGCACAAAAAGCTGCTTGTTGTCGACTACAGCCAAACCATCAACAAGTATACCCAGCTGGATGCTTATCCCTTGCCTCGGATAGACGACTTGGTGACTAGCCTATCTCGTTACAAGATATTCAGCACTCTCCACCTAAAGAGTGCGTACCATCAAATCCCTATACGGGAGTCAGACAAGCCATTCACTGCCTTTGAGGCGAACGGTAAATTGTACCAGTTCCGCAGGGTCCCATTCGGAGTGACGAACGGCGTGGCTTGTTTCCAACGATGAATTCATAAGTAGAAACGAACTGCTTGGTACTTTCTCGTACACTGACAACATCACCATCGCCGGTTCGTCTCAACAGGAGCACGATGAAAATCTGTCCAGATTCCTTGAGGCAGCAATGAAGTCAAAATTCTCCTTCAATGACGACAAACCTGTCTTCTCAACAACGTCGATTGATTTGTTGGGCTACACCATATCGCATGGTACTCTCTTTTTTTCTTTTTTTTTTTTAGGTTAAGGTGGGGAAAGGACGGAAGGCATGCTGGGGCTCAAGGCACAGCCAGACATGAGGGATGGAGAAGTCACAACATATAGTCGTGGGGGGAAAGGTTGGAAAAGAAGTTTAATGAGTTAAACAGAGGGGGACGACACACCTTGTTTTACATATTACAGAGTTTGTTGCCTAACTAAGCTAACCTAGGATTTAGGATGAGGTTGCACAATGGTTATTTTAGTAAACAATGACTAGATTTATTTTACAATTACAAGTTTATTAAAATCTTATACTGTATTACGTTATAGACTCACTAGATTGTGACTTGTTAAATGTGAATTTATATCATCTAAGTTTTAATCTAAAGTGGATCACTGTGGCGGACATAGATGGGTCGCGGGTTGGGTTGTTGTAGTGCGGGCAGACTCCGGGGCCACTAGGCGTGGGGTCTCCCTCCGTTGATGTCTTCCCCGCGTAGGTGGTCTGGGCTGTGAGGGTCGTCCAGGAGCTTGTCCCAAACCTTCTTCCCTAGGCGATGGAACCTGAAGTTGAGGGCCTCTGTTTTATTTCTTAGGTGGATGGTTTCCACTGTCTCCTGGTAGGATGGCGCTTGGCCACTGGCTGACCTCAAACACTTGTTTTGGAAGCTCTGTAGTTGTTGTAGTCTAGTCTTCCCGAGTGTGACGAGTGGTATAGATGGGTACTCCAACACAGGCCTCACCAGCGCCTTGTACAGGTGAACTTGTATCTTCTCAGGCATCAGTTTAAAACGTTTTAATTTGGCTGCGGCGACTTTGGCTTTATTTAGTCTGTCCTTCACGTGGGGAATGATGCCCATCCGAGAAATGATGAGGCCGAGCAACCTGCCTTGCTTAGAGTACTCAATCTCTTCATCGTCGATCATCAATGGGGCCGACTTGAATTTGGCTATGGGCATGACCTCAAATTTCGTTTTGTTTGTTTTTATTTTCCATTTATTTTCATACTCCGAGATATCCTCTATTGCCCGAGCAGTGAGTCGCGCCATCCTTGCTGTGGACCTTCCTGGGCAGGTGACGATCTGTGTTACATTGTCGGCATACATGACGTACTCGCTGCCGACGATTGGGGTGGCAGGTCAGCCGTGTAGAGTGTGTAAAGGGTTGGTGAGAGACAAGAGCCCTGAGGCACGCCGCTCGATAGTGAGAATTCTTCTCCAAAATGTTCTTGCATCTTGATTTTGGCTCTGCGGTCCATAATGAAGTTGCACAGCAGGCGCGTCAGATTTTCGGGTAGCCCCAGTTGTATGATCTTATATTGCAGCCCTGCGTGCCAAACTTTGTCAAACGTCTTGCTGACGTCCCTCAGTACTACATTGCACTGCAGGCGGCCAGCATTGGCGATCTGCTCGTAGGCCTGAGCTATGGCGGTGGATGTGCCTCGGTACTGGCGGAAGCAGAACTGGCGGGGATTATGCACGTCTTCGTCTTCCAGATACATCCGCAATCGCTTGTTGACTATTTTTTCGAAGATTTTGGCAGGTACCTCTAGCAGCGATATTGGTCGAAAGTTTTCGACTTTGTTTGGAGGCTTCACTGCTTTTGGTATGAGGCGAATAACGGCGATTTTGAACATCTTAGGGAAGTATCCAGAGGCGAGGCAGGCGTTGCATATGTGAGCAAGCCTCTCTATCATGTTGTCGGGGAGTTGAGCCAGGATCTTCTTGTTAATGTGACTTTGGCCAGCTGATTTGTTTTTAAACCCTTTTATGACGGCTGACAAATCTGCAGGAACTATGCGCTTCGTCAGGTAGATTCCGTCCACCAGTCTAGTGAAGTCAGTCCGTGGGTGCGGCTGGAGCAGGTGCTGATGGTCCTGCAACTGACCTAAAATGACCTCCTCAAACTCCCTGTCGAAGCCCTCGTTCTCCTGTTCACTAATGGTAAAGATCTTTCGTAAATATCGCCGATGTAGTTGTTCTTGGTTTTCTTCCTCGAATATTTTCACGTTGTTTTGGCCGAGCAGGTAAGGGACCGTGCTAGAGGTGGAACCCGTCAGTCGCTTGAACCCTTTCCAGAATGCAGCAGAATCGCAGTAATTGTTGGCTGCCTCCCACACCAAGGCGGCCCACTTTTGTTCATGTAGACGTTTGCTCTCGTGCTGGATGTCCGTCTGTAGCTCTCGGTACCGGTCTCTCAGCTCTTGCGTCCACCCGCGGATACTAGCTAGCTGTCTCACGTGAGCGTACTGGACACTGAGCTGCCTCAGCTGATGACTAGTGTGAGGGTGGGGAATGGTCCTGTAACTGGTGGTCGGGATGTTGTTGTCCATCTCCGTCTTCACATCCGTATACCATTGCTCGACCGCGTCGTCGATGTCATTGGGGCTGGCTTCTTCCAGGTTTCTCCCCTGCTTGAGACTGAGAGACTCCTTGAAGGAATCCCAGTCTGCCCGTTTGAGGTTTGACCTGGTGTTGGCAGGAATTATAATGGGATTGGATGAGAGCGTCACGACGACTGGCAGGTGATCGCTGGTACTGATGGGTCCGGCGGTAACGTGCCTGTTCAGGACGGCCTTGTTGTTAGAGAGGATTATGTCGGGTGCTGTGGCACTGGCACGTCTGATCAATGTCGGGAAATCTGGCCCGAGGTGTTGCAGTTTTCCCCTTCTGGTGTTGTCATACAGCGCCACACCGACGTTGTTCTCATTACCGTGTCCTAGTATGGCGTGGAGCGCATTTAAGTCCCCTATGATGTACGTTGGTTTTCTGTGGCGTAGCAACTGGTTTAGGTCTTGTTCGGGTAAGTAAGGACGTCTGGGAGGTAGGTACATTGTGCATATGATAACAGGTCCCCTAGCTGTCTCCACCTGCACTCCCAGAACTGAATCCTCGAAGTCTGGCAACACTCTGTGACTCAGCCGTGACCTGATGGCCACAGCGACACCATCGTTCAGCTCACCCGTCATGTTCCTCTGGTATACAGTGTAGCCAAAAATTTTCAGCTTACTTTCGTCCTTTATGCCAGTACTGTTTAACAGAATGATGTCTGGGTCTAATTGATAGTATAAGTTAGACAGTTCGTTACGTCTATTAAGGGACCAGTGTAGGACATTATGTTGGACAATTTTCATCCTGCTAACGACTGCCATTTCGGAGATTGTAGCTTGGGGCGTCGCTTGGAGTGTTTGCTCGGCTTCTGCCATTGCTAGGGGGACGGAACTTCTTAGTAGAACCTTCGGACATCTGCTTGTCAGTCAATGGCGAGCCCTCGAACTTCTCGTCACCCGTGTACAGGAAGGTGTTCAGGTCCTGGGCCTGCGTGTCGTAGTAATCAACTGACGCTGCAGCTCGAGGGTCTTGTTCCTCTGTGGAGTGAGTCGTCATCATCTGGTCGCAACCAATGACGGTTGCAGTCTGATGGTCACTGTCGTCGCTGGGAGTGCATGTAATGGGATCGCGGGCATTTACGGTGTCGTTGGAGCTGTGATCCCAGGGGGACTGGCTGGCCACGTCGGGATTGCGGTTATACTGACTTTTGCCTAAGTCAAGGAGGTCATGGTCTATTTCTGGCGTGGGTTGAGGTCGTCGATAAGTCGTTGAGTGGGTTACTGAATTAAGGATTTCTTTTGAAGGGACTTTGTCGCTTATTTCAAGAGGTGCAAAGTTTTTCCTGGTTAGTGTCTCGTTGAGGTGTTTCGAGAATGAACCTGGAAGAACCATGTTCATGTGATGGGCATGCAGGTAAGACAAGTATATAGTGGTGGCTTTGGACTCGTCCAGCTGTGGAGAGGAGACGCTCCTGATGCTCTCGGCCACTGCGTCCCTCATGGGGCCCAGTGACTCAGTAACTGCCTGTTTTATTGAGTCCTTGATAGTTCTTATCTCTGATTGCAGGACTTCCATGGTCTCGCTGACATTGTTGAGCTTTTGGGAGTCTGCTTGAGTTTCTTTTAGAGCGTCTTTTAGGGTTTGGGTGTAAGCCATTATCGTCGGCTGAGTGGTCCTTTCTATGGTGTTAGATATTTCCCTGGTTTCTTTTTTTTTTGGTTATTTCGGTCAGTTTCTTCTCTGTTTCTTGAAGTACCTGTTTCCTGACCAGTCAGGTGGCAGAGAAGGTCCTGTGGTCACCCTCGCAGACGACACACTTTTTTATGGTGCTACGGCAGTCTTTGTAGAAGTGCTGATCAGATGAACACTCAGAGCATATGACCCCTTGCATGGGACAGTTCTTGGTCATTTGGTCATTGTATTTATAGCACTTCATACATTGTTGGATGGGCGTATACTTTTCATATTCTATTTGGTGTGATGAGATGGAAGTGCCATATGCATAGAGCCCCTTCTCCTTCATTCTTTTTGCATCCGTTGTGTCTGCAAAGCGAACCTTGATTATATTATGGGCATACATAGTATACACCTCCACAACCTTGAGATTATTTTGCTTTTGTATTTCATCTCTTATTTCTTCTGCGTTATTTTCCACTACATCTTTGTCTAACTTCTTACATACAAGGGTGAGCTTGGCGCCATATTCCCGTGGGACAATGACCTCGTAACCGTTAGTTTTCATTTTGTCCATGGCACTAGACTTCAGTAGCTTATCAGCATCTTCATCTGTTTCTGTGAGGATGATGTAACCATCTCTCAGATCCACAAGTCTATTTATTCTCACCCTTAGGTCGCTCAATAGCCTTTTTAGCCCAATGCGAGACCCCTGGGTCGGGGTTCCGGAAATCTTCACTCTCACTTTGGCCATGGTCAGTAACATACATGAATGAATGAATGAAAAGTCTACCTAATCTGTCCACCTCAGCTAAGCCCCATGGATGCCGCTCCTTCTGTCCGCTTGCTGGGCGAATAAAGACGGGTCTAGGGGTAGGGTGAACAGACAATCCCCTGACTGGGGCCTAGCCAAGCCCTAACACCAAACAGTGACAGGTTATGAAGCACTGTCGAATCCCTAACAGAAAATGTTGCCACCCTTACTGTCTCGACTCAGCAGCCCTATGAGGGCCCCCCTCAACGCTCTGCCCGCAGGGTTCGCGTCGTTACCAAACAGCAGGGACTCTAGGCGAAAGGATAGGATAGGGAAGAAGCGCAGTGTACAAGAATAATAATATCCATGTACAACTACATGATAAAGCAGTCAGAACGGACCCAACGTGAAAAACAAGGCAGACAGTTGTAACGGTCAGCGATTTGAACTGAGCAGGGAGCGACGCGAGCACGTACGCTCGCTATGAAGGTTGGGTGTGCTCTGATGGTACTCTCAAGCCAGACGCCGATCACTTGCGTCCTCTGAAGGAATTGCCTCTTCCGAAAGACTTACCTGCTCTACGACGCGTGATAGGACTATTTTCATACTACTCTTAGTGGATCTCACATTTTTCTGACAAGGTTAGACCTTTGGTCAAGGCTCAGACATTCCCTCTCCAAGGGGAAGCAGTCTCCACCTCCGAAAATCTTAAAGAGGAAATAGCAAGTGCGGTAGTCAGCTCGATTGACTAGACGATTCCATTCGTAGTAGAAACTGACGCTTCCGACTCTTCTATCGCTGCCTCCGTGAATCAAGCCGGTAGACCAGTTGCATTCTTCTCGAGAACACTCTCAGACAGTTAGTGCAGACACTCTTCTGTCGAAAAAGAGGCCTACGCTATCGTTGAAGCAATAAGGAAATGGTTAAGCTTCTGGAAGCCAATCCACAGTACGCCCACGTTCGGTTTCCTGGTGGACAACAGTCTACCGTGTCACTCCGAGATCTGGCCCCTGCTGGACAAGCTGTTACAGATACTGCCGATCCCGAACCTGAATCTACCTCGGTGCCCCTTGAACCTACACCCGGCACCCCAACACCCGGCACTCCAGTGACTGAATCTCCTGTCAGGGACGACCCTTCAAGTGATGCTCGTCTGCATGAAGCTGTTTTGACAGATTCACCCTCGCTTCCTCGTCGATCGGGTCGTGTACGTCGGAAGCTTGATTTTTACGGTTGGCCAGATGTCTAATTCAGCAAGCTGGGTAGAATGTAATAAGTTATGCTACACTTGTACACTTGAACCCATGACTTCGATCTTGTTATGTGTGTATGTACACATGCTATGTTTCTTATCAATGTGTTTTGTTTTGTTTCGGGTTATATTATATTCGTAATTTTCATTGTTCCTTTCACTTACTAGAATATTCTTTTGTTCTCTTCCAGATGCCATACTACCTTGGTCAGTTATATGAACAATAAAGCCTAGAAAAATGTCGACTCTAGTCTTCTTTCACCACACACTGTCAAATGCTTTGGAGATGTCGAGAGCCACGATGAAAGTTTCCCCTTATCCCAAAGAGAGGATGACCAAAGATGGGTGCAGTATGAGAGCAGATCACCAGTAGATCTCGCCTTGCGAAAGCCATACTGGTGATCCGACAAAACAGAATGGCGTTCAAAGTAATGGAGGAAATGAGAGTTTAAGAAAGTTTCGAAAATCTTAGAGAGGGATGAAGTTAGGCCAATGGGGCGATAGTTAGAAGGATTGGAATGGTCGCCCTTCTTCGGGATGAGCTGAATCGAGGCATGCTTCCAAGAATAAGGACAAGTTTGGGTTTTCAGACAAAGGCAAAAGAGGCGAGCAAGCACAGGGGCCAGAAATTCAGCACACTCCCTCATAACACTAGAGGTATTCCGTCCGGTCCATGCGCCTTACTCACATCCAACCTGGATAACACACCAACAACACGAGTGGAGATTATAGGAAAGTGCATAGGTTTAGTGGGAGGAGCAGGAGTAGGAGGGATAGAGTTGGAATCGTCTAAGTTGTAGATATAAGAGAATAAGTGCCATAGAGATTGGCTTTATCAGGGAGAGAGTTAGCTATAGAGCAATCAGGTCGGAAGAGAAGGGGAAAAAAGGGAGTGCAGTAGTTATTACAGATAATTTTGGTTAGGGACCAGAAGGATTTACTCGAAGAAGAGTTAGTCAGGACAACGGCCTTTCTTTTTATAAAATTCCGCCTGGCCCTACGAAGAATAGCCTTACTACGATTCCTAGAAGTAATGAAAGAGGAGTGGGTAATAGGAGAAGGAGATAGTCTCATAACTTGATATGCCTTATCTCTCTCCCTGCATGCAAGAGAACAGGAGCGATCAAACCATGATTGCAAAGTGAAAGTTTTGGTAGAAGATTAGATAAATGCACTCATACCACCCTGTATAACCCCAGTAATGCTGACAGCACCTACCGAGGCGTTCCGAGTGGAAAAGCAACACTCATCCCAAGGAAAGTCGGAGAAGATTTCTCGCAAGGATTGCCACTTTGCCCTCCGATAGTGCCACAGTTGGCTTTTAGAGGGGGCGGGGGGTGGTGGAGGTGGTCGAGCCCGATTTGATTTAATAGAAATAAGATTGTGATCAGAAGACCCTAAGGGGGCAGAAATTGAGTATGGATAGTGTGAGGGGTTGGAGTTCAAACAAAGATCAAGAATGTTAGCAAGTTGATCGTGCCAACCAAGAACGCGTGTAGGGTGTTTAATTATTTGTTTCAAAACATTAAGTAAGGAAAACGAGAGTGCCTCAGCTCTACCTGGGTCATGCCTTGCAGAACCAAGCCACTCTCTGTGATGTACATTGAAATCCACTAGGTAGAGGATCTCGGTGTTGGGGTGTGTGGATAGTAATGACTCATGGCAAGAAGTGAGATAGTCAAAGAGTTCAAAATAGTTGGCAGAGTTAGGAGAACAGTATAGGAAACAAAGGAAAATAGTCATAGTTGGGAGAGATATTTTGAGCCATTGTTAATTTCCAGCATTTTAAAGTAGTCAAAATCCATTTTCCAGTATTTGAAAGATTTTACTGATCATTTTCCCAAATTTTAGAAAACCTTGTGTATATTTCCCAGTATTTAAATGTAGTTATCTATTTTGCAGCCTTTCAAAGTAGAATGTATCCATTCTTTCAGCATTTTAAAGAACTTATTGCTTATTTCTAAGCTATGTAAAGAATACAATACGGTACTTATTTCCCAGCTTCTTAAAGTCTTGGGCCTTTATCTCCCGTCCAGGATTACGGGTTAATCCCTCATCTTCTAAAGTGGTCAATTAATACGCTTCACTAATAAAAGACTGTAATTGTAGATCTACGAGCTTTTAAACTAAATATTATGATACCTTCAATTAACTTCTACTTCTGTCATACTCATCTTCGTATTTCTTCTTCTATCTATTGTTATTGTTGTAACCAGTTGTCTTAATTTACTTCCCTCTCCTCATCTTTCTGTAGCATTTTTCTCTTCCGTAACTTTTTTCCTCTTTATCGTCATTTTATTAATTCTTCAAGGACAATGGTTGAATTCCTTCAAGAATACAAATTAGATTATCGTCCTTAAAGCATCGTCCTCATAGGGTTAAACACCCAGGTGTTATAGACGTCTTAGCGATAGACTTAACTCACGCCTGAAGAGTAGGAGAGAGAGAGAGAGAGAGAGAGAGAGAGATAGAGAGAGAGAGAGAGAGACTTCTGACACTCCGGACGGAATTTACCCAACAAATCCTCCACTGAGTCCATATTTAAATTTGACTGATATCTTTCACATTAATGAGCAGATTTACCTAATATTAGTGGCAGATTTGCCTCACTAACAATAGCAGATTTAGCTACCACAATTAGGGTTGCCATATCTGAACATTCAAAAAAGAGGACGCTCCCGAAGACATCCCCCCCCACCCCCGCCCGGCACACACAGGCTAATATACAACATACATGGTATAGAAATCTTAAAAAAAAAAAATTACCTTTGCTTAAGGCTGAACATCTTTAATCCCTTAGCTGCAGTCTTCTTCCCCCACTGTGTGTGTGACTTGATGTGCCCATGCATACTTTTCTGTAGATCAGATCTTTTTCAGTTTTGGCTGATTGCTCTTTAGAAAGGTATAGAAGTCACTGCAAGATGTTTCTCGGAAGTTGTACTGTACAGTCAGAGTGCCTTTCATTGTTTCAACACTCAATTTGTTCCTTTCCTTTGTCCATTGACTTTTCATCAGTGAAAAAACTCTTTCTACATTTGCATTGTGAGATGATATAGCAAAGAAGAATAGTGCAATTCTTAGCAATTCTGAGTGGCATTCAATGTTCTTTGATTTTTCAAAGTATCTGGTCACTTTTTATGTGTTGGCAGATTACTAAATTCTTCATCACTCTTGTAACTTTCCACAGGTTACTAACTTGGTCAAAGCACATCATCAACTTCTACCCCTTATCAATCAAATATTTGACAGCTAAGTTGACAACACCGTACAGGCGTACAAGTGACTTATCAGCTGACGAAAACTCAACGAGATCTCTACGGTTTCTACCTTCCCTCTCTCTCTCGTCATTACAGTTTCATGTTTTTTCCGTGGAGAAAATGATGGAAGCTGAAATTCCGGACTTTTGAAGAATTTTAAAAATTCCTTCCGGATGAAGATTTCGAGACCTAAATGGAGGACATGTCCGGGAAAATACGGACGTATGGCAACCCTAACCTCAATAGCAATGACAGATTTACTTCATCACCTCATCAGCAGCAGATTTACCTTATATATACTATATTCTCATTTGCCTTTCCACAAGGCACTCAAATACACACCTCTTTCATACTCTATAAAATAAGCTGCATGATGATGAAATAAACTTTATAAAACAAGAAACAGAAAACAAATAACAAGACGCCACACAGTGGAAGCAAGTGTTTCCACAGCTGTTGACTCTTACCCAGGTGTGAAGCACTCAGGAATTGGGCGAGATGTTTCCCGGGAGTCAGAGTTGCCAGTGTTTACTTGCAAGTCCATCTGTTGCCTTATAGAGCTCCGCATAAGAAGTAAACAAAATTTGGATTTCAATTGTTCGTTTAAATATTTTTCTTGATTCATTGGAGACATGAGAACGTGTCAATTTTCTTTTTTGTGTGTGTTTGTTCATATCGAGACTAAAGATAAGAATAAGAATATTTAAGTGTTAAGGTCTGGGAATTCTTTACCAGTGTTTCGTCTTTTAGATTTTATTTTCCCTGTGTGTGTGTGTGTGTTGTGTGTAAATCCCCATAACTAGTATATTGTAACGATAGTGGCCGTCTGGGTGTCTGAAATTGTCCATCACTCACCATCTCTCCCAGTCTACCTGCACAAAGAAACTATCCTTCAGTTTGAATCTTTTTTTGGTAATTGTATTAGTAGTAGGATTAAAAGTAGGAGAATTAGTAGTACTAGTAGAAATTGCAATGATAGTAATCGTAATAAAAGTAATAATAATAATAATAATAATAATAATAATAATAATAATAATAATAATAATAATAATAATAATAATAATAATAATAATAATAATAATAATAATAATAATAATAATAATAATAATAATAATAATAATAATAATAATAATAATAATAATAATAATAATAATAATAATAATAATATTGACACATTACTTGCAATTTGTTCATATATCTCAGAAAATTTACTCCAAAGTAGAATATTACACACCACACATAATAATCATCAAACTGAACATACAAAAGAATTGACTCTCTTTATGATCGTGACTTCCGAAAGCTGCAGAGACATCCATTACATCCCTTACCCTTATTAACTTGCACTACCCTTCCTTACCACGCCCATTTCACGGTTCAAATAACGAGAAAAGAAACATTCTCTCAACTTTCTCCACTCCTTCATTTCTTAACGAGAAAGAAAATAATATTTTTTCAGGGAGGTCCGTAATCTATATCATATTTTACAATCTCTGGGGGACGGGGACTTAATGATAGGTGTGTCGTGTTTGTGTATCATCGAGCTCCAAGAATCGTGAAGTTCCCCCCTTCCATGAGTGACGTTTAATTTGCAATGTCTTACAGAGTTTTCTTCCCCGGCAGGATACCTCGCTCACCCAATTTCTGAATCGACTTCACAATTTTTTTCTTTTGGTAGCGTCTCCCAGAGTTGATTGATGTCATGGAGATAGAAATGCAGAGTAGTGAATTTTTTTGCTCTCTCTCTCTCTCTCTCTCTCTCTCTCTCTCTCTCTCTCTCTCTCTCTCTCTTTTTCTCTCTCTCTCTCTCTCTCTTTCTCTCTCTCTCTCTCTCTTTTTTTTTCTCTCTCTCTCTCTCTCTCTCTCTCTCTCTTTGCCTGTTGATCTAACTACCCATCTCGTCCTATTTGTCAATTTCTTCGTCTTTCATACCGTCTTCGTTTTGCTCTCATTGAAGTTCTCCTTTTCGATCTTTTTATTTCACTCATTCTCATTATCCCTCTCTCTCTCTCAGTGAATAGAGAGTAACTGAAAAGAAACTATGAACAATATGGCACAAGAAAGAAGGCACAGCTGCTGAGAGTATAGAAGAAGCACAATTGATGATGAAAGAGGTGAAACATAGGTGAGGAGAAAAGATGGAAGATGTGAAACACAGGCGATGAAGAAAGAGGCGAAGCAAAGGCGATAATGCCAGAGGTGAAGCGCAGGTTATTAAGGAGAGGTAAAGCAAATGTGATAATGAAAGAGGTAAAGAACAGGCGATGAAGGACAGGTAAAAGCACTGGTGGTGATGAGAGAGGTGAATCACAGGCGATGAAAGATACGTAAAGCGCAGTGATGATGAAATAAGTGAAGTACAGATAATGAAGGAAATGTAAATTGCAGGTGGTGATGAAAGAGGTAAAGCACAGATAGTGATGAAAGAGGTGAAGCCAAGTTGATGAGAAATAATGGAAGATGTGAAGCACAGGTGATAATAAAAGGGGTAAAGCAGCGGCGTTGAGGAAAGAGTTGAAGCACGGGTGTTGAAGAAAGAAATAGAGGAGAGTGTTACGACCGTGTCGTATTTTTCTATTTTTTTATATATAACATGCTTCCATGTTCCATATTATTCCTGTAATGATATGTTGTGTTTACTATTATATAATCTAGTCACCTTAACCCTGTGCTGTTAAGGTTTTAACTGTTATTATTTGTTCAAACCCATTTTGTATTGTAACCAGCATTCTTTGTTCTCTAACGACCATCTGCATCGTTAAACGACCCACCGGCGGGTCGAGTGGCGGGAACCGACCTTATAGGACCCACCAACTGAAGGAGTTAGTTCAGTCCTCTTGTTATACAGTCCACATCCTTTGAGTGACACTCGTCTCCTGTTATTTATACTTAATTTTTTTGTGTTGTTCCTGTCGCCACCAATGTGGTATATCTATGCCAGTCTCTATTTATGTTCATCAGTATTTGCTTAGATACATTTAAGTAATTCAGTGTTGTTTCACGTTAGTTAATTTCAATGTTAGTTTTTATATGTTTATGCAGTGTTAACGTAATCCAATGCTTTATTTTTATTCTTTTGATGTTTCGATGTTTAGTATCATTTGTGTCTTAAAAGTTTCGATGGTGAATCAATTTGTTGTGACAGCCTACGAGGCTCTTTATTGTGTTAATATTTAATTAATTAAATTCTTAAAGGTTTACTTTATCTATTTTTATTCACTTTTAATTTACTTCACTTTTTTTGTTTGGGTACGCCTAGAACCTGGATATCTAAGTAAATTAAGAGACGGCTTAACAGTTTTGGCGACCTTGCTAGGATTCACTAACGACTTTTTGACACTTGTGATTTTTTTTTTCAGCATGCTGATGGATTTGTTTTGAGGCATGGTAGGACTAACAATGGTAATTTTGTGCGTAATTTTGTGCATGACAGGAGGAGATGGACTCGTTCGCCACCTAATGGGGCGTCCTAATTTTCTAATTTACTTGTAGTTTCTGTGGAAAGCCGGGTCATAAGGCGGATTTTTGTTGGACAAGGCCGCAGCCAAATAAGGTGAAGCACGAAAGGTTGCAGTTTCGGTTCTCGCCTCACGAGACTTTGATCTTTTCCAGGAGAGTTTTGCGAAGGACCCAGACGTTGGTACCTTTCGTCCCTTTTTGTCACAAGGCACGGTAGAAGTTGATGGTGTCGAAACGCCAGTCAATATTTTGAGAGACTCGGGTTGTCACCAAACTCTCATCAAAGAGGGTGTTGTTTCGGCGAGGAAGACTGACAAAGCGTCGTTTTGGGCGCCCTTTTGGGGTAAAGGTGCAGCTCCTTTGGATTTCAGGTATAGCTAAACGTAGCCGGTGAGCACGAGCTGCCTGTGTTAGTACGTGTCAAGTCTCCTTGTTGCTAGAGTGGACCTCATACTCGGTAACGATTTGCTGCAACAGCTTGAAGATGATATGCCCAGTGTTTTCCCTTTGTGTGCTGTGACTCGTTTTATGTTAATGACTAATGATCAAAAGTGACTCCTGATGTAGATGATTCACTGTCCTTAGAAGGACTTTTTGCTAACCCAATTGCTTCAAAGACATTTCTTCCGCAGTTAATGCTGTGACCGGGAGAGTTGCTTTAATAGCTGCGCAAGAGCAAGATGTTTCATTACGGCTCTTGTTTGACCTGGTGTCCGATCCTGCCAATGTTTCAGGCCCTACCACGAGATATTTTCAGTCAAGACGGTGTTTTGTGCCGCCCCTGACTCCCACCGACTATGTCCGAGGAAGACGCGGATTGGGCGTCTATCACTCAAATAGTTCTCCCACACACTTACAGACAACATGTTCTTTCTCTGGCCCATGACGGTCGCTTTTCTGGACATCAAGGTGTCCGAAAGACGTTCAACAGGCTGGCCAGAAAGTTCTATTGGCCAGGTATGAGGAGAGATGTCACTAAATATTGTAAGTACTGTCATTTTTGTCAAAAGGTAGGCAAAGCCAATCGGGCTATTCCACCTTTTCCACTTGTAAGAGTACCTCACGTACCTGAGCCCTTTACAACAGTACAGTGTGATATTGTAGGCCTGCTTAAAACTTCTAGTGGGTTTGAATATTTATTTAGTCATTGAAACCTCCACTAGGTACATGCATGCTGTAGCAGTGCTGTACCTCTTAGGAAAGTTACTGCTAAGGCCCTTGTTAAATGTTTGTTTGACCTGTTTTAGTCACTTTGGGTGGCCGTACCGTGGTGAAACGGACGGTGCTTCATAATTTGTAGGAAAAGTTTTCAAGGAAGCCCTAACAGTTGGGACTAGTTCATTGTTAGGTAGTAGTGAAGAGAGCATTAATGTATTAAGTTTAGTAGATGTTAGAGAGAAGCTTCTAAGATGTTGGAGCCTTGCTGCAGACCACTTAAGCAGTCGCAGACCAAGACATGGTACGACAAGCGTGCGAGACACAGTTCCAGATAGATCAAGTTCTCATTCTCTTGCCGAGAGATGGACAGCCGCTCCATGCGAAGTTCAGTGGGCCATATAGAGTGGTGAAGAAGGTAAGCCCCACGAATTATATTATCTCTACCCCTGACAGGCGCCGACTACAGTGCTTATGTCACGTCGACACCATCAACCTGTACCACACATGCCCAGCACCCCCATTTGTTGCTGATGATCCAGTTCCCGTGTTTGCCGTTGACACTTTCTTGGTAGACGGTGAGAAAGAAGAGGAAAGAGAAGGGGCAAGTCCACTCGCCCTGTCATCAGTCAGGATTTGGCAGTCCAACTCCGTGGAATTGCAGGGGAAGCTACAGCGTCTACCGGGACACCAGAGGGTTGACGTGCTGGCCGCCATCCAACAACATCCTTGTTGTTGTTGTTGTTAAGATTGTCGGACCGTAGTCCGACACGGGCCTTTGCCTGTAGGCGGCCCGTTTGGTGGTTCCGGCTGGAGCTCCTGGAGCAGCAGACCGGATTAGGATTGGAGGTGGTCCCACCTGCAGATTGGAAGGATACTGCAGGTTGCAAGTATGAGCGGACCCCCGATTAGTGGACGCTTACCACCAACCCCCACTCTTGGACGTGGTCAGTTTAGGAGTGGCGCGCTCCCCCAACTGGGGTCCGCACTTAATGGGAGAGGATACTTTCTAAGCTATCTGGGTGGTGGGTATCGTGTGATGACCCGGAGTAGGTGGTGAATGTGGTCTGTGTGGGCCTTTCGGGTTAGAGTGGCCGCTGGTGTTGTGTGTGCTTCTTGGGAGATTTGAGTTCTGTTTCGGAGGCTGTGTGTGACTTTGCAGTCGAGGAGATAGTGTTCAAGTGGGTTGGCTGCTGGCTCCTGACAGTAGGCGCATTCCATGACGTCATTTCCGATCATCTGCCAGGAGCACTTGTTCCCTAGTCGTAGTCGATGAAGGCTGACTTGGGTTTGTCTTGGTGTTTTCTTGTCACCGAAAGGTGGTTCCCCTTTTGTAGCCGCCAGGTACCATTTGGCTGATTGGGAACCAGCGTTGAATGCGTGAAGGAAGCTCTTTTTGATGTGGAGCTTGCTAGTCTTTCTAAGGTGATTCTTGATCTGTTGCACGCTTGCTGGAACTTGGATGTGTACGTTACTAGAACGTGTAGCTGCCTTGGCTGCTTCGTCTGCCACGTCGTTTCCTCCGATCCCTACATGACTGGGAATCCAGTGTAAGACGACTGGGCGGTTTTGGCTTTGGAATTCCTGTAGCTGTTCGAGGATCGAGGTTATGATGTGGACGTTGTCTCTTGGTTGACTGTGTTGCAGCGCCTGCATGGCCGATTTCGAGTCCGTGTGAATTATGATGGACTTGTGTTATGTTGCAGCGTGTTGTAGGGCCTTTGAGATTGCTACCAGCTCTGTTTGTAGGGTGGAGCAGTCATTGGAAAGTCTCCATCGGAGGGTCTGACCTTTGGTGTAGAAGGCCGCTCCGGATCTATGATGTTTTGGATCCACCGAGCCGTATGTGAAGTATGATGCTGCATCAGCCGGTGTCTCGGTGGCTACGGCTTCCAGAGTTATATTTTTGAGGTCCTCCTTCTGGAGGTTGGCTTTACTATCGCCTAGGTCGGTAATTTTGAATGTGGCTGGTGGAGGGCTCCATGGTGGAGGAACAACGTAACCATTGTCTCGTGTGTCTTGGTTGTTCTTGACGAGTGTTTCTGCTTGCAGGTTTCGGATGACCTCGCTTGCCTCGTGCGACCAGGTGGCCCCTCACACTCTGTGGTCGAGGTGGAGGGAGGCACTGATTCGAATTTTGGCAACTGTGGGCTTATCTGATCTACATATTTTGGCGAGGAGACCGGCTGTCACCTGCTTGACTCGTACTGCCAGGGGTGGTAGTTCGGTTTCCATTTGCAAATTGCAAATTCTGGTCCACATGGGTGCTCCGAGCATGGTCCTGAGAGCATTATTTTGGATGACTTCTAGCTTGGCTATTTGGTCTTCTCTCAGTCCAATGAGTGCTGGAGCACTGTAATCTACCAGCGATCTGATGGCGGCCGTGTAGTAGGCTTTGAGCACATGAAGGTTTGCTCCTGCGGTTGTGCTGGTGAGCGACCTCATTATATTGTCTGTTCTTCGTCCTGTGCCTGAGATACTCGAGTTGCGGCTTGAAGGTGAGTTTCTGATCAAACCAGATTCCAAGACACTGGTGGGTGTTGGTCCAGACTACCGGCGTGTTTTGTATGGAGAGCATCTTCTCTGGTGTGTCTGTGCAGATGGCCATCGCTTTCGACTTGGCTGGATTTATCTTGAGTCCAAGTCTGTTGCACTCCTTTCTATAAGTTGGAGTGCGTGTTGCGTGTTGGCTAGTCTGTTTGATCCTCTTACTATAAGCTGTAAGTCGTCTGCATAGCATAGGAGCTTGGCTGTTTGTCTGAAAGGAAGTTTGACTAGATTTTCCATCAGGACATTGAACAGCATTGGACTGAGGTTGCCTCCTTGTGGGGTTCCGTTTTCATGGACCCTGTAGCTTGAGGTTGCTCCCTGAAAGCGTACTCTTGTGAGGTAGTTCTGGATCCACCCCAGCAACCTTCCTTTGACGCCTTTTTCAGCGAGCGTCGTTGTAATGGCCAGTGGATTTGCTAGTTCGAAGGCCTTCTCCAGGTCGAGGAAGACCATCAGAGCTGGTTTGTAGTTCACTGTGCTGAGTATCTCGGCGATGTTGTTGCCGGTGTTCTCGGTGTAAGCAAAGATGTGAGGGTGTGGGCTACCTACTTTCCACTCGAGTCTATTGAGAGCCATTCTTTCTCCCGTCTTCGCTATGCAGTTGAGAAGGGAGATGGGCCTCGGTTTGTCTGGTTCTCTGGGCTTCGGAATGGGCTGTATATCTGCCTTCTTCCATTCCGGTGGGAGTCTTTGTGCTGTCCACGAAGCATTGATGGCTTGTAGCAGAGCCTCGTGTCCGGCTGTACCGGCATGGGAAAGCATGGAGTAGGTTATCCTGTCGGCCCCTGGTGCTGTGTCCTTGCTTCGTTTTATCGACTTCTGGAGTTCTTGCTGGTTGAAAGGTCTGTCGGTGTCATCTTCACTGTTGCAGGCCTCTTCGATCATCTGGAGTTTGACCTGTCGCAGACGCCGTTGTGTCTCCTCCGCCTGTCTCGGGAGGTTTTTCGTTTTTCGGTCAGAGAACAGTTTTGCAAGTCTCTCGGCTTCCTCTTCTGGGTTGGGATGGGTTGGTAGTGGTGGTGGTGTTGCCTTCCCAGATGCCCTTCGGATCTGGGCCCACATCTTGCCAAGGGAGGTGTGCTCGTTCAGTTCGGAGCACCACTTGAGCCAGCTTACGTTTTTTATTTCTTCCTTCTTTTCCCTGGTATCCTTAACTATGACTTGCAGGAGATGTCTGTTGGTTTCCGTGGGATGTCTCCTGTAGTTTCTTCGGGCCATGTTCACTCTGTGGTTGAGTTCTTTCACCCTGGGACAGTAGTACCAGTAATCATTGTACTGTCTTGATGTGGGTTTTGTTTTTGGGATAGCCTCTTCTGCCGCTTGGTGAAACGCCTCGACCAATTGTTGGTGGAGGATTGTCTCGTCGACGGGTGATGCGCCGGCCGGCTGTGATTTTTCGCGCTACTTAGCCAGGTGTTTCTTAAAGAGTCCCCAGTCTGCCTTTTGGGTATTGTATCTCCATCTTGGGGGGGGGGTGGAGTGCGGAGTTTGTTCACCTTCAGCGTTTTTAGGGTGGCGAAGTGGTCGCTGGTCAGCGTGGGGTGTAGCTGGCAGGAGGCCGAAGGCTGTAGTGCACTGGAGACGAAGGTTAGATCTAGCCTTCCTCCCCTAGTTTGGGTGGGCTCTCCGGTGTTCAGGAGGCAGATCTCGGGTGTATCTTGAAAGGTGGTGTATAGGTGTAGGCCGTCTTCATTTGTGGATGCCCTGAGCATTCCATGTTAGGATGTTCACGGTGCTGATGTTTTCCACCACTGTTTCATCGGGGACTTCTGGTGGTCCTCGATGGAAGTGTTCAAGCCCGATTCCAACTGGATCAGGTCCATGTCTTCTTGTTCTGTGGTTTTTGCCTTCTGGGCCGTGGTTCGGTTCAGGAGAGTTGAAGCGTCCAATTTCTTTCTGGGAGCTGTCGGTATCTTGGGTTCTCTGGTGGCCTTCTTCGGTGTAGAGTGTACCTCGGCTGTCACTCGTGTGAGGACCGGCGTGGCTTCCTCCACTGAGGTGGCTGGAACTGTGGCGACTTGCCCGAGGACGCTCCCCATGAGTATTTAGAGCTGTGTGGGTTGGATCTTGTGGCCCAGTAGTCCAGCTAGGCCCTCCGCGAAGGTTGTCAGTACCTTGGCTAGGTCTGATACGTGTATCATTCCTTCTGGTGCCTTGGTGTGTGCCTCTTCTGTCTTTTTCGTGGTTGTCGTTGTCTGCTGCTTGGGTGGCTGAGGTGTGGCCGTAGTGAGGCCAGGAAACTGGGCTGCACTTTGGGTGTTGACCGGCTGAGGAGGTTGGCTTTGTTGTCTTGGCCTTTGGGTTCCCCACACGAAGGTACTTGGTGGGGCTGGTGTGCAGGCGGTGGGGGCCGGTCTTGCAGCTGGCCGCTTTGCCTGGACCCTCTTTGTCCTCTCGGAGCATCCAGGGTTCCAGGCGTGGTGTTTGCCCCCGCAGTTGGCACACTTGGGGGCAATTTTTTCTCCATTTTTCAGCTTGGTGAGGCAGGAGTGTGTGCCGTGCTTCTGTGCGCAGATTTCCTTGTACGTGCACCTTGTCTGATGGTGCCCGTATTTCTGGCATCTGAAGCACCGCAGGGGCTCTGGGACGAAGGGCCTCACTTCGTAGATCCCCAGGTTTTGAGGTCTATGGTGCTGGGGGGTGAAACGTAGTGCTTTATGAGCACTTGTTTTGTGGTGGCCATCTTGTCGGACAGGGGAGAGCATCTCTCGGCTTTTAAGATCTTCGGGTGGTTCTCCAGGGGTTCGAGGGGTAGTTCCTTTGGGTACCGGAGGACTACCGACTTCATCAGTTTCTGGGCGGGGTCTAGCTTGGTTGATGCAACGGTGGTAGTGTTTTGCAGGTAAGTGTCGAGGGTGGTGGTGGAGTCCTTGTCTTTGGGGTGAATAATCATCTCCCCCTTTAGGTTGGGCCGCACTGAGAACTTGGCCAGAGGACTTTGCTTTTCTATCTCTGTGATGGCGGCATATGTCGTTTTTGTGTCCGTTTTCGTGATCCGGAATTTTGGCAGTGTCGTTGGAGGTGAGCTGGTGGTGGTGATGGGTGTCTTTTGGGCTGCTTGACGACATTCGTTTCCCGAAAAAGCACGTCGGCGTTTTTTATTTTCTACCTTCGTCCAGTTGTCGTCCTCAGTGGCGGTAGTAGTGGTGGTGGAGTTGTTGGAGGTGGTGGCAGTGTTCCTGCTTTTCAGGGCTTCATTGAAGGCGCGTAACTGGTCCGCTTTCTCTGTGCGGAGCCTGTCGTAGTTCGGGTCGTCAGGTTGGCGGTTCAGGAGGGGGTCGCGGTTAGGAGGGCGTACGCGCTCCATAACCGTTTTTTTTTTTTAATCCTACCTATTCCGGTTGAGTAAGTAGCAGAGGAATTTCAGCACTCCCCACTGGCTGGTGGTCGTAGAGTGGTTCCTGAGCTTCTCTCCCGGAGCCCCGTTGGGGAAGCCTACTTCCTAGTGTATGTGACTGCTCACTTATAGACGTGAGCTAAGTGTGCCTATTGGGGAAGGATAAGGATTGCTACCCTCTTTCCAGGTGGAACCGCACGATCACGGTTTTCCTGGAAAGACTCGGCTGGGATGGGTTTTGCTCCAACCCCCTTTCGTGTTCACAATCTCCTGGGAGGGAGGTGAACAGTTACAGGGGGGACCGCAGGACGAATACATTTTTTGAGGGTGCAGGTCCCTAGGCCAGAGTGAAAAAAGGAAAAATAGCAGTAGAAGGAAAAGAGCTCAAACCACGTCGGGAATATCGCGCTATAGCTGCTCTCCAGCTGGAGTGTGGGTCACTCACACCACCAGTGGGGAGGGCAAGCTAATGCTAGATAAACCGAAAACGCTCGTGAGTTGTTGTCGACGATGCCAGCCTATCAAGCAGGCTCCCTACCAGCGAGTGGTGCTCACCAGTCACTCTGGTACCAAAGAAGGACGGCACTCTTCGATTCTGCATCGACTTCCGCACGGTCAACGCCGTCACCAGCAAGGACAGCATTCCCTCTACCAAAAGTCGACGACTGCATCGAAGCAATCGGGAACGCCAAGTTCCTCTCTAAGATTGAGTGCCTTCGAGGGTTTTTGCAAGTACCAGTGACCCATCCTGTTAAAGACATTTCCAGTTTTGTGACATTAGGTAAAACCTATAAATTTAATATTATGCCTTTCGGGCTTTGCAATGCCCCTGCTTTCTTTTAAAGGCTGATGTCACAAGTCACGGCCAATTGGCTTGGTTGTGTAGTATATTCAGATGATGTTGTATTTTTTGACACTTGGTCAGACCATTTGTCAGCTAGACTCTCTCTTCACTGAGTTAGAAAATGTAGGACTTGTTATAAACTTTGCCAAGTCAGAATTTGTTTGTGCTCAACTTTTGTATCTGATACATGTAATTGGGTTGGAAACTTGCTCCTCCCACAGCAAGGTGTGACACTATTTCTCGGATGCCTGTTCCATGTAACAAACGACAAGTCCGCAGATTTTTGGGTTGTGTGGGTTATTACCGGATTCTTTTCAAAACTTGAAAAATGTATTATGCTCATATCCTATTTTGAGAGCCCCTAATTTTTCTAAGCCTTTCAAGCTAGCCTGTGATGCTAGTGATCTGTTATCTAGACCCACAGAATGAACACTTGTCATATCAAAATTTGTACAAGCAAAATTTTATTTTATGGGGGGAAGTGTTACGACCGTGTCGTATTTTTCTATTTTTTTATATACAACATGCTTCCATGTTCCATATTATTCCTGGAATGATATGTTGTATTTACTATTGTATAATCTAGTCACCTGAACCCTGTGCTGTTAGGATTTTAACTGTTATTATTTGTTCAAACCCATTTTGTATTGTAACCAGCATTCTTTGTTCTCTAACGACCATCTGCATCGTTAAACGACCCACCGGCGGGTCGCGTGGCGGGAACCGACCTTATATATAGGACCCACCAACTGACTGAGTTAGTTCAGTCCTCTTGTCATACAGTCCACATCCTTTGAGTGACACTCGTCGCCTGTTACTTATACTTAATTTCTTTGTGTTGTTCCTGTCGCCACCAATGTGGTATATCTATGCGAGTACCGATTTATGTCCATCAGTATTTGCTGAGATACATTTAAGTAATTCAGTGTTGTTTCACGTTAGTTAATTTCAGTGTTAGTTTTTATATGTTTATGCAGTGTTAACTTAATCCAATGCTTTATTTTTATTCTTTTGATGTTTCGATGTTTAGTATCATTAATGTCTTAAAAGTTTCGATGGTGAATCAATTTGTTGTGACAGCCTACGAGGCTCTTTATTGTGTTAATATTTAATTAATTAAATTCTTAAAGGTTTACTTTATCTATTTTTATTCCCTTTTAATTTACTTCACATTTTTGTTTGGTCACGCCTAGAACCTGGATATTTAAGTAAATTAAGAGACGGCGTAACAAGAGGTAATAATGAAAGAACAAAACACAGGTGATGATGAAAAAAGTAAAGCACAGGTAATGACGAAAGAGGTGAAACACAAGTGATGATGCAAAAGGTGAAGCACAAGTAATGAGAAAAGATGGAAGCTGCAAATTTCAGGTGATGATGAAAGAGGTGAAGCAAAGGTTTTGAATGAGAGGGGAAGCACTATTGATGATAGAAGAATTGAAAAATACGTAACGAAGGAAATGTAAAGCATAGATACTGATGAAAGCGGTGAAGCCCTGGTGATGGGAAATGATAGCAGATGTAAAGCACAGGTGATGATAAAGAGGTGAAGCACTGGTGTTGAAAAAAAGATGAAATATGTAAAGCACAGGTAAAGATGAAACAAGTAAAGCACAGTCGATGATGAAAAAAGTAAAGCACAGGTGATAATTAAAGAGATGAAGCACAGGTAATGACGAAAGAGGTGAAGCACTAGTAATGAGAAAATATGGAGAAAACGAAACACATGTGATGGTGAAAGAGGGGAATCAAATGCGATGATGCAAGTGGTGAAGCAAAGGCTATGAAGGACAAGTGAAGTATAGGTAATGATGAAAGAATTGAAGCACATGTGATGAAGGAAATGTAAAGCTCAGGTGATGCTGAAAGAGGAAATGCACAGGTTGATGATGAAAGAGGTGAAGCAGAGGTGATGAGAAAAGATGGAAGATATGAAGAAAGGGTGATGATAAAAGAGGTAATGCACAGGTGATGATGAAATAGGTGAAGCAGAGATGATGAGAAAAATGAAAGATATGAAGCACAGGAGTTGATGGAAGCGGTAAAGCATAGGTGATGATGTGAAAAGTGTACCAAAGAGTTGATGCAGGAGGAGAAGCACAGGTAATGATGTGAGAAGTGAAGCAAAGAGTTGATGCAGGAGGAGAAGCACAGGTGATGAAGGAGATGTGAAGCACAGGTGATTATGAAATAGGTAAAGCATAGGTGATGAAGGATATGTAAATCACAGTTGATGAAGAGAGAGGTGAAGCACAGGTCATAAAGAATACTGTTGTGGCACCGAATTTATATTGGATTTAGAGGCAAATTACCTACCTAGGTAGGGATATATTTTATGTTACTTTGTTCCTTTATGCAATTGTTGTTTGTTATATATATATATATATATATATATATATATATATATATATATATATATATATATATATATATATATATATATATATATATATATATATTAATTTACAATATGTATGTATTAAGTACACCAGCCTATATTGTATATTAGTTTGGGAAAATAGTTTGATAATTGGCGACATGGTATCAGCACTGTGTGGGGAAGACGTAGTCCAGAGGAAACTGTTAAGACCCGATGGGTAAGCCACCTCTGCAGTGGTCGGTTTCCTCGGCATACTTCCCAAAGAGGTATACTGGGAAAGGACACCGTTCCAGTCAAACCATACATACCTAAACCAAGGAGATGGATGGAAAGCATACTGGGGCTCAAGGCACAGGCAGACATGGAGGATAGAAAAGTCACGACAGATAGTCGTGGTGGGAAAGGTTGGAAAAGAAGTTTAATGAAATAAACAGGGGGACGATACCCCTTGTTTTATATATTACAGAGTTTGTTGGCTAACTAAGCTAACCTAGAATTTAGGATGTTGCACAATCGTTACTTTGGTTGACAATGACTAATTTGATTTTATAATTTCATGTTTATTAAAATCTTATTACTGTATTACGTTATGGACTCACTAGATTCTGACTGGATAAATGTGAACTTATATCATATAAGTTTTAATCTAAGGTGGATCGTTGTGGTGGACATAGATGAGTCGCGGGTTGGGTTGTAGTGCGGGGAGACTCCGTGGCCAACAGGCGTGGGGTCGCCCTCTGTTGATGTCTTCCCTGCGCCGGTGGTCTGGACTGTGAGGGTCGTCCAGGAGCTTGTCCCAAATCATCTTCTCTTGGCGATGGAACCTGACGTTGAGGGCCTCTGTTTTATTTCTCAGGTGGATGGTTTCTACTGTTTCCTGGTAGGGTGGCGCTTAGTCACTGGCTGACCTCATACACTTGTTTTGGAAGCTCTGTAGTTGTTGTAGTCTGGTTTTCCCAAGCGTGACGAGTGGTATGTGTGAGTACTCCAACACAGGCCTCACCAGCGTTCTGTACAAGTGGACTTGTATCTTCTCAGGGATCAGTTTAAAACCTTTTAATTTGGCGGCGGTGACTTTGGCTTTCTTTAGTCTGTTCTTCACGTGGGTAATGAAGCCCGTCCGAGAGATGATGAGGCCGAGCAACCTGCCTTGTTTAGAGCACTCAATCTCTTCGTCGATCATCAATGGCGCCGGCTTGAAATTGGCTATGGGTATGAACTCGAATTTCGTTTTGTTTGTTTTTATTTTCTATTTGTTTTCATACTCTAAGATATCCTCTATTGCCAGAGCAGTGAGTTGCGCCATCCTTGCCGTGGACCTTCTTGGGCAGAAGACGATCTGTGTTGCATCGTCGGCATACATGACGTACTCGCTGTCGACAATTGGGGGTGGTAGGTCAGTTGTGTAGAGCGTGGAAAGGGTTGGTGAGAGACGAGAGCCCTGAGGCACGCTGCTCGAGAGTGAGAATTCTTCTCCACCATATTCTTGCAATTTGATTTTGGCTCTGCAGTCCGTAATGAAGATGCACAGCAGGCGTGTAGCCCCAGTTGTATGATCTTATACTGTAGCCCCGCGTGCCAAACTTCGTCAAACGCCTTGTTGACGTCCCTCGGCACTACGTTGCACTGCAGGTGGCCAGTCATGGCGTTGGCGATCTGCTCGTAGGCCTGGGCTATG
Organism: Homarus americanus; assembly: GCF_018991925.1. NCBI lineage: Eukaryota > Metazoa > Arthropoda > Malacostraca > Decapoda > Nephropidae > Homarus > Homarus americanus. The sequence continues at coordinate 6,054,666 of NW_024716703.1, forward strand.
GCGGTGGATGTGCCTCGGTACTGGCAGAATCCGAACTGGCGGGGATATGCATGTCTTCGTCCTCTGGATACATCCACGACCGCTTGTTTACTATTTTTTCGAGGATTTTGGCTGGTATCTTACGTAGCGATATTGGTCGAAAGTTTTCGACTTTGTTTGGAGACTTCCCTGCTTTTGGTATGAGGTGGATAATGACGAGTTTGAACATCTTAAGGAAGTCCCCAGAGGAGAGGCAGGCATTGCATATATGAGTGTAGTATTTGGTCCAGGAAAACTCAGGCTACATTTATCAGTTTATTGGTGTTGCTCAGCGAACTAGTGGACGGAGTCGGTTGGTAGATGCATCACAGAGCAACGTCTTGCCATTGGGGAGAGGAATGTCACGAAGCTGGAGCCCCGTATCCCCGGTCAGTAGCTGTTGTATGTTGCTGTCGCATTGTTGAGAGTCAGCAAGCAGCGTGCAGTTCAGTTTTGAGGCGTCAGAGTCATCAGCCGAGAGCGTAAAAACGCGCGAAAGGGCATCGGCGACGTTATTGGTTTCACCCTTGATGTGGCAAATGTTAGCCGTAAACTGGAGGATGAAATCCAGGTACCGTTGCTCCCTTTTTGAGTGCCGACCTGAGGCGAGGCGAGGCGAGGCGAGGCGAGGCTTGTGGTCGGTGTAAAGGCAGAAATCGCGCCCCTCTAGGAAGCAGCGGAAGTGCTTTACAGCCAGGTATACGGCGAGCAGCTCACGACCAAACGAGGGTATCGCTTTTCCTGTGGCTGCAGGCTTTTTGAGTAGAAGGCCAGTGGTTCGGCGCGGCCGTAAATGTGCTGGTGAAGTACGACGCCGACGTCGGTATCAAAGGCGTCCACTATTAGGCTGAGAGGTGCACCAGGGTGAAGATGGCTCAGTAGTGTGGCGTTGGCCAAGGCTTTCTTCACCTCCTCGAAAGCTTTGTTTTGCATCCGTCATCCAGAACATGGCTCTCATTGCTATCTTGTCTTTCTTCGGTTCAAGAGCATATAGCGGGCGAGGTAAGGCAGCGCAGCGAGGGACAAAACAATGGTAATATGCCACGAGTCCCAAGAACCGCCTGAGCTGCTTCTCCGTTTGAGGCAGTGGGAAGGCGGTGATGGCTTCGACCTTATTATGCAGGAGTTTTGTTCCATGTTGCGAGATGTGCTATCCTAAGAACGAGAGCTCGGGAACACCAAACTGGCACTTTTCTTTGTTGATGGTGATCCCGTACTGGCGGAAGTCGAAGATCTGGCGAAGATGCTGCAAATGCTTGTTAGGTTTTAAATACAAGAAAGTTTTCTTACCGTAGAACTCAGATACCTTCACACTGATTACTCACCCAGGAGATTTTGGTGTATCACTACCTAGAATTTCATTCTGCGTCCGGCATTCAATGCGTTGTGTACATGATAAATGATGATTTAATGAATTCCATTAACTTCCAACATCCATCTAAGTTATTGGTTATACTTTGTCATAATCAATCAGTCATTATCTTAGATAATAATAATAATAATAATAGAGGGGTCACAGATACGGGCAGATAATTGCACTTACGTTTATTTGGCGCAATTCCATACACTGGACTTATAATTTGCATGGATAGGTCAGTCACTCACATTCGCGCCACAGTACCGTAAGTTATAAGGGAGAGTTTGTCAACCTGGAGAATTAATCGTTTGATCTATTAGGCCGGCCTGGAGTGCTCTTGTAGCAAACAGGCCCTCACCAGTGATCACTTCCTTTACAGGATGCATTAACTTTCGCTGGACTTAACAACAATCTCGGGATTTTGAACACACAGACTCGTAGCACTAGTAGGACTGTATGGCCCCTGTTCTATTGTAAGTCCGCGGAGCAGGAGGTCTTCTCTCAACCAAGGTCTAAGGCGTAAAATGACCCCTATCGGCTGGCCGGGTACCTTATTTCTACCTAAACAAACATTTGGGATGGGTTATGCGGGAGGCCCAACGCAACCCATGATAATCGCTGCTACTAAGAAAAACATTTTCTTTGGCGAATAAATTTTTAGCACCTGTATACAATTAAGAGAATGCCTATCCCAGACACACAATTCAACATTCACACTGTGGTGTATGTGTAACACTAACACTGCAACGGAATGTAGTCGCCAATCGCCACAGGGAAAACCTCAACATTTACTTTAGTTTTTCTGGCTGGAGGAAAACTCCGCAGCGAGGGTGACAATTCCCGAGCAATAGTTCATGCTAAGCGTAAGCACGATAAATTTACATTACAGCAACGTGTTGTGTGGTGTAGGGTATGTAGACATTGTTGAGGTGGCATAGGTGTTGTGTTATGTTCTCAAGTGTAGAAAGGTGTGAGAAAAATACATAACGTATGACGAGCCGTCAGACGCTTGGATGCTCGAGTCGACTGGAGTCTAGACCAACTCCACACTCATTTGGGAAGATGACTTCTCAGTCATCTGCTCTGGTTCCGCTTCAAGTCGAGATAGGAGGTCAGCCCCCACATTCAGGCTGCCCTTGATGTACGGGAGGACGAAGTTGAACTGCTGGAGATACAGTGCCCACCGCATCAGACAAACATTTGCATTCTTAGATGGTCGGAGACTGGTGAGCGGCATGTGGTCTGTCTCCAACACAAACTCACCTTCGTAGAGTTAGTAGTAGTACTTCTTGATGCCTTCCACCACTGCCAAAAGTTCATTCTCAATCGTGCTGTAATTCCTCTCCGCAGGTTTCAACTTCAGACTGTGATACGCAACTGGAGGAACCTCGCCGTCTGCCTCTTGTAGTAGCACTGCGCCAACCCCATCCTGTGAAGCATCGGTCCGGAGGATGAAAGGCTCTTCCTTCCTCACCAGTTGAAGGATGGGTTGCTTGCATAGCAGGTTCTTGAGGGCACTGAAAGAATCCTCTTGTTCAGGTCCCCATTGCACCTTGTTAGATGCATGTTTCTTGAGCAGGTCGGATAAAGGGAGAGCCACCACGGCAAAGTTTAGGATGAAGTTCCGGTAGTACCCTACGAGGCCCAGAAATGACCTCACTTGTTTTTTGTAGTGGGCCGTGGTGCATCTTGGACCTTTTTTATCTTTTCATTCTGGCAAGTGCAGCGTCCTCCGCCGACAGTGTGTCCGAGGAACTGTACTGCGGCCTGACCGATCTCGCACTTACTTGGTTTCACGGTCATTTTTTTTGTTGGAACCTCCGGAACACCTCCTCTAAGAGTTCCAGGTGTTCCTCAAATGGTGTTAAATGGATTAACACATCATCCACAAATGCTTCAACTCCCTTGATGCCGTTTAGGACTTGCCTCATAACGCGGTTGAAGATGGCAGGGGAGTTTGTGAGGCCAAAGGGAAGGACTCTGTACCGGTAGAGGCCCCCTGGCGCACCAAAGGCTGTGATCTGCCGACTCTTCGGGTCCAGTGGCATTTGGAAGAACCCCTTGGTCAGGTCAAGTTTGGTAAATAACTTGGAACTAGCTATTCTTGAAAAAATAGTTTTCTGATCACACATAGGTTCAGCATCCACCTGGGTAATGGCATTTACTCTTCTATAATCCCCACAGATCCTGACACCCTATCCTTCTTTCGGACGACTACCATAGGACTACAGTATGGAGACGATGATTTCTCGATGATTCCTACTGCTTCCATTTCCTCAATTTATTGTTTGACAGTGTCAAGTAGTCGCATAGGTATAGGATAGGGCTTTACCCGAACAGGTGTAAGGCTGATCAGTTCAATAGTGTGACAGTCGACCCGGGCAACTCCTGGCTTATCAGAGAAGATGTCCTTGTAGCGATGCAACAGAGAGCCGATGGCATCTCGTTCCTCTGCTGATAGATTTCCGTTCACCTCAACGTCCGTGAAAGTCTCACTCTGGCGGGAGTGTGCAGTGACAGGCCCATCCTCCTCATCACTGGCAGAGATCACTGTGGTAACACAAGTTACCCCTGAATCACACTGGGAAGGCTCGTCCCTGTCTTCCTCAGTGGAGACTAAACCCCCGATCGGTGACTGGAAGTACTTTTTCAGCATGTTGATGTGAAATTTCTTTCGCCGAGATCCCACCTGGACGATGTAAGTCAGATCCGAGACACGCTCTGCAATGTCGAATGGGCCTTTCCACTGAGCCAGTAACTTATTGCGCATCGTAGGCAACAGAACCAAGCACTGGTCACCTGGCTGAAAACAACGAAGCTTGGCCTTCTTGTCATAGTAAGTCTTCTGGACCTCTTGAGCCTTTATCAGCTTTTGCTTTGCCAGTTGACAGGTTTCTTGGAGACAATCAACTAAGTCAATGACGTATGTTTAAGTGGTCTTGACTTCCGGATCTGGTTCCTCATCATCCCACAGTTCCCGAAGAACCTGTAGAGGTCCCCGGACGGACCTGCCATACATAAGCTCGAAGGGAGACACCTTGAGTGAGCTCTGTGGCACCTCCTGGCACGCGAACAGAAGTGGGGCAATATAGCGCAGCCACTCCTTAGGTTGTTCAGCTGCCATCCTCCTGAGCTTTTTCTTCAGCGTCCCATTAAACCTCTCACAGAGTCCGTTGCACATCGGGTGATAGGGTGTTGTCTTTAGCCCCTTTACCGATAACAACCGCAACAACTCCTCCATCATGGCAGAAGTAAACTGGGTCCCCCTGTCACTGAGGACTTGTTTGGGGATACCGACCCGACAGAAGATTTCCAACATGGCTTCTACAACAGTCGTGGCCTCAATGTTCCTCAAAGGCACAGCCTCGGGCAACCTCGTGCTAAAGTCAACGAAGGTGAGAATATACTTTGCCCCATCTCTTGCCCTTGGGTTTATCGGCCCCACAATGTCCACCACCACGCTCTCAAAGGGTACAGAGAACAGTGGAAGGGGCTATAGTGGTGCAGGTGGGACTCGGCCTCGATCACTGGTTTTCTGGCAAACATCACAAGAGCGGACTAGCCTAGCGATCTCCTGGCCCATCCTTGGCCAGGAGAACGCTGCACTGATGCGATCAAAGGTCTTCTTTTTACCCATATGGCCGACAAGAGCAGTGAAATGACCTAGCTTGAACACAGCCAGGCGGTACTTAGAAGGAACCACGAACTACAGTCGTGTTTCACCCAAAGACGTCACAGTCTCTCGGTAGAGACGGTTCCTCTTCTTTACGAACCTTGTTCGATTCCCAAATGTCTCCTTGATGGTCTCAACCATCAAACTCTTGTGTACTGAAGTGAGCGTGCTGTCATGCCCTTGCTTTTGGACGACATCCTGACTATTGATGAGGTCAGACGATGTGGCAATAGCCAATGGGATGACTTGAGGTTTTGTTTGAGCCATACCCCGAGTGACTGCAGCAGCATTAACTTGGGTCAAAGCGGCAGCATCAGTTTGGGTTGCAGCATCCACTGCACAACTGTTTCTCGCTCCCTTGATATTTCCAATGATGAGATCGTATATAAGTTCCCTCAGGACTGCTGCAGTGACCCAACCTGAGAAGAAGGGGGTGTCCACCTCAATCTTGGCCACTGGAACCGTTTGAATGTAACTATTGGCTAATTTAACACTTACTTGTGCTCCGGTGTATTGATGTGGCTTCACAAATTCCTTCCTGACAATACAGCCTGATGCCCCACTATCTCGCATGGCAGTCACTGGAACTCCTCCAGCATATCCAGGCTTAACAAGAAAGGTGGAGTGACCCCTCGAGGAGACGGTGGAGGCGGCAGTTAGTCAGGAGGTGTGGTGGGGTAGACCTGATTCGGTATGAGCCCCTGCTTCAGGTTGCATGACGATCGGCCCTGCTGGAAGGTCAGGCCAATCCCCGTCCACAGTTTGAACATCGGCGGCTTCCTGCTGCTGGTTATTTCGTGGATTATTATTGCTGGCACCTTGGCCTACGAATTGAGCCACGGCGGCTTCCTGCCGCCGGTCCCATCGTGGATTGTTATCCGGGCGCCAACTGTCCTGGTAGTTCGGGTGGCCTTGGTACTGCTTCTGAAGCTGTTTCTGTTGCTGCCTTTGCGGTTGTGGTTGCTGGTTATTTCCCTGTTGCCTGGGTGAGTTCGGTGGCTGTTTCGTAGGGGTTGTTGACTTTGTTGGGTACCTGCCGACTCCCGAGAGCGCTGAAATTTGCGTCTGCTTTGCTTGCCATTTCCTTCGACGTCTTAACTCCATTGGCCCTGATTTGAGCCAAAACTTCAGGAGGACAAGACCTTTCAAACTGCGTGCGCATCATTAAGTCTATAACCCCTTCCATGGACTTGAGGGTTTCATCCCTACTCATCCACTGAGCCACATAGTCCCTTAAACGTTCCCGGAACTGTGCAGCCGTTTCATTTTCTTCCAACATTGCCCTGTTGAACTGATGCCTGGCCTGCTCAGTAGTCAGCCCATATGCCCGCAGCAGTGCAGACTTCATGTCAGGGAATTTATTTTCAGGACGCTCTAGTCGTCGAAGAATCCCTAAAGCTTTCCCATCAAATAGCCTCAGGAACTCAAATTCCTTAATGCTGTCATCAAGCTCGTAGGCTTCTGCGAGATGCTCAAACCGGGAAATGTACATTTCCATGGATTTGCCCTCCTTAAAGGTGGGCATCTGGGGAAATTTCCTATAAGTGACGTTTTGAGTGGGAGTTCCTAACGGAGAAGAATTTTGGTTCCTTTCCGCTTAGGCCAGTTGGAACTCCCGTTCCCTTTGTCTCTCTTCTCGTTCCAGCTTCTTTTCTTCCTTCTGAAAGTCTAGCTGGGCTAAGAGTTGTTCGTGCTCGCGTTGCTTGTCTTCTCTCTCCTCAGCCTTCTCCATGTATCCAACCGCCTGAGCCCCCTCCAGCCCGAGGTCACGTGCTTCCTCAAAAGCCGCTGCAAGAGCTGACATAGTGTAAGTGTGGGCGATAAAATTGTGCAATTATCCACGGTCTGTGTCCCTTTTCGGGCTCCAATTATTAGGTTTTAAATGCAAGAAAGTGGTTTTCTTACCATAGAACTCAGATACCTTCACAGTGATAACTCACCCAGGAGATTATGATGTATCACTACGTAGAACTTCACTCTGCTTCCGGCATTCAATGCGTTCTGTACTTGATAAATGATGATTTAATTAATTCCATTAACTTCCAACATCCATCTAAGTTATTGGTTATACTTTGTCATAACCAATCAGTCACTACCTTTGACAATAATAATAATAGAGAGGTCACATATACGGGCAGATAAGTGCACTTACGTTTATTTGGCACAATTCCATACAATGGACTTATAATTTGCATGGATAGGTCAGTCACTTACATTCGCGCCACAGTACCGTAAGTTATAAGGGAGAGTTTGTCAACCTGGAGAATTAACCGTTAGATCTATTACGCCGGCCTGGAGTGCTCTTGTAGCAAACAGGCCCTCGCCAGTGATCACTTCCTTTACAGGATGCGTTAACTTTCGCTGGACTAAACAACAATCTCGGGATTTTGCACACACAGACTCGTAGCACTGGTAGGACTGTATGGCCCCTGTTTTATTGTAAGTCCGCGGAGCAGGAGGTCTTCTCTCAACAAAGGTCTAAGGCCCACTAACTAAAATGTGGTTTGAGGCGTGAAATGACTCCTATCGGCTGGCTGGGTACCTTATCTGTACCTAAACAAACATTTGGGATGGGTTGTGCGGGAGGCCCAACTCAACCCATGACAATGCTCTTCCTCAGAATGGCTGGCCACGAGGCAGTCAACGACATAAGAGAAGACAAATGGCAGTTCTCTCAGGACGTTATCGATAAAACGCTGGAATGTCCTGCTGGCGTTTCTCAAGCTGAATGGAAGCCTAACGAACTCTTACAGGCCGAAAGGAGTAGTTACAGCAGTTTTACAAACGTTAGCTGGGTTGACGTGTATCTGGCTGTACGCCCTCATGAAGTCTAACCTCGAGAAGATGGTGGCTCCAGCGAGATTGGTAGCAAAGTCATGGATATGTGGTAATGGATAGCGGTCGGGGACTGTCACCGCATTGATTTCGTGGTAATCACTACAGGGGCGCCAGCTTCCGGGCTACTCTTTGGGCACCATTTGCAGCGCCGATGACCAGGTGCTCTTTGATGGGCGGACTATACCCAGGCTGAGCATCTGATTGAACTCCCTCCTTGCGATGTGGAGTCTGTCTGGTGCTAGGCGCCGAAAGCGGGAAAAGACTGGCGGGCCTTTGGTCTCAATATGGTAGACCACTTCATGTTTGAGCGACAGAGGGCTGTCACTGTAATGAGTCAGAGACAGAAATTCCTCCAAGAGCTTGATATAAGGAGAATTTTCTGGGTAGTCGGCTATGAGCCCAAGAGATGCAATGGACCAATTGGTGGTTGGCCGCCCACTAACGCAGCGCTGAGTGGTTAGGTCGCAGATTTTCTGGTGCTGCATGTCGATTGAGAAGCAGCAATGCTGCAGGAAACCCATGCCTGTGACGGAGAAACCGACATCAGCTACTAAGAACTTCCACGTGTATCGGCCAAGGTTAAGATCCAGCGTGACCGGCTTGGAGCTTTAGGTGGTGATGCTGGTGCCGTTTGCCGCCAATAGCTTGGTGGTCGATGTGAGCGTTGCTTGGCCGCTGGGCCTCGGCAGGACACTGAACTGCGCTCCAGTGTCGATCAAGAAGCACATACCGGTACAGTGATCTGTGAGGTGGAAGAGGCGGCCAGGTTCTGGCTCCCGGGCGATTGCCGCGCTCACGACCGGGACGACTCGTTTCCCGACCAGGAACAGGGCATCTGGCAACGGAGGGCCCGGTCACCGAAGCGGCACAGGTTGTTAGATCGTCCTGACGATCTGCGGCCTGCAGGCGAGGGCGATCTGCTTCGCTGCTGGTGACGCTGCCTTGAATTTCGGCTGTGGCTATTTTGGAAGTGTCGACATTCACAGGGACGCCGTGACGCCATCTGGACAGAATTTAGGGCACCCGTGAGAGCGTCTAGCAGATAGGCTGGCACTGTGCGGCTACTAGTTTTTCTCGGGCTATGGAGACAGTAACGAATGGTCTGGTGCCAAGGTAGAAGAGGTTTGTGGTACTGGTGTCACGGAGGAGACATTGGCAGTCATAGAACTATACGCTTCCATGAAGCGGTCAGCAGACTCCGCTATGACGGAGAATGAGCTCTTCCGATGTGGTGCCGGCGGTGGAGAGCATGTGGCGGAGGTTTCGCAAGAGCTGGGAAGGTTTGCTGTCGCCAAGGAATTCATCCCTTAATAGTTGTCGAGACGATGCGCCCAGCAGCGCCCGTAACGCCAAACAGAATTTCTGGAAAGGCTCCTCTGCCAGGGGCGCCGTGAGGATGTCGTGCACTTCATGGCGACAGTAGGTGGTAGCATCGACACGGCATGGTGGTACTTCGTGGCAGATGCAGTTATTCGGCATGCCGTTAAGTAGCTGTTGAGCTGCAGTAGCCAAAGCTCCGAGCAGCAGGACGGGCGACGGAAGACAGCACAGCCGACTCGGCGTCAGCTGGAACAGCACTGGATGTGCCTGGTCCTGACATGGTAACAGGACCGCGTCTTTTGGGTCACTCCGAGGTCACCAATGTAGTTTTTGGTTCAGGAAAACTCATGCTACCTTTATCAGTTTATTGGTGTTGCTAAGAAAACTGTGCTCTAGCATGGAGCGAGAGTCAGTGGCCGTTCCGAGGCCGCCCACGAGTATTTATACCAGTTGACTGAACAAAGCTGTCTCGGCTCAAGTCTCAAACCAAGTTCAGCCACGTCAGCCAGCAGACTCAACTGAATTGCTAGTTACAACAATTATAGTCATTGTTAACTATAACTATATTACATTTCATTACATTACATTTCATTACATTATATTACATTACATTCATTATTCTTCAGTCGCTACATGAGCAAGCCTTCTCTATCATGTTGTCGGGTAGTTGGGCCAGGTTATTCTTGTTAATATGGCTTTGCCCAGGTGACTTTTTTTAAAACCCTTTTATGTCGGCTGACATATCTGTAGGAACTATGCACTCCTTCAGGTAGGTGTCGTCCACCAGTCTAGTGAAGTCAGTCCGTGTGAGCGGTTGGAGCAGGTGCTGATAGTCCTGCAACTAACCTAAAATGTCTTCCTCAAAGTCCCTATCGAATCCCTCGTTCTCCTGTTCACTAATGGTAAAGATCTTCTGTAAAGATCGCCGATGTAATTGTTCTTGGTTTTCCTCCTCAAAAATTTTCACGTTGTTTTGGTCGAGCAGGTAAGGGACCGTTTTGAGGTGGAACCAATCAGTAACTAGATCCCTTTCCAGATGGCAGCAGAATCGCGGTAATTGTTGGCTGCCTCCTACACCAAGGGAGGTTTGCTCTCGTGCTGGATGTCCGTCTGTAGCTCTCGGTGCCGGTCTCTCAGGTTTTGCGTCCACCCACGGATACTGGCTAGCTGTCTCACGTCATCGTACTGTACACTGAGCTGCTTCAAACAGTTAAAAATGCCAGACGTAGCTATTATACAAATAAGCTCCAGTCAGCATCAGGCGACGGTAAGAACACCTGGAATGTCTTAAATTATATTCCGAACAGGAACACTCAACCTTCAGCCCCTCAATCAGCTTTTTATGATAAATGATTCGGTTGTAACAGAACCCTCCCTCATTGCCAACCACTTCAAAGAATATTTTATTAATGTTGGCAAAAATCTTGCAGAGAGCATCCCTGATTACCATGAGGAATTTAGAGCCTACCTGAAAAACAGACAGCAAAATGAGCTGTTCTTATCCCCTGTCACAGCAGATGAATTAATTACTGGCCATCATAAAAATGTCCAAAGATGCAGCAGCAGGCGAAGGCAATATGCCAATGGGCATCATTAAGAAAGTAGCTCACTTATTACTACCTGTTTTACACATTTGTAACTCCTCTTCACTAATGGTGTCTTTCTGGATAAACTGAAAATTGCTAAAGTTCACCCAGCATATAAAAAATCTGGGGACAAAGGTCTCATCACGAATGACCGCCCCATATCAATCCCCCCAGCCTTGAGTAAGAAACTGGAGAAGGTAGCAGGTAGTAGACAAATTCCTTCTGCAATGCCAATATTATCTTTACAGGCTACCAGTTTGGATTTAGAGCTAGAAGGTCGACTGAGAGTTCCCTGATATCCTTTACTAATGAAATCTTAAATTCCTTTGATGACAGTCAGTTCACAGTCGGTATATTCTTGGACATCTCTAAAACCTTCGATACTGTCGACTATACCATCCTCCTTTCAAAGCTTGAACATTACGGCGTTAGAGGCATGTCCCACAACCGGTTTACCTCTTATCTGTCCAACAGGATACAGTATGTCTGCTATAATAATCACCAATCTGACTCCTCGCCAATCTTGTATGGCGTCCTCCAAGGTTCCATTCTCGGTCCAGTGCTGTTTTTGTTGTACATAAACGACATAGTCCACGCCAGCACACTCATAAAATACAACTTATTTGCTGACGATAGTAATCTGTATGCCAGCAACTCGGACTTCCATTCCTTGATGAGAACTATGAACACTGAATTGAGTAAAGTCAGTACCTGGGTAATGCGTAATAAACTGACCTTAAACCTTGAGAAAACCCACTGCATGATCTTTCACAGAAGGAAAAACTTACCCACAGACTTGGACCCCCTGTTCCTTGGTAATACAGTCCTCAAACGCGAACAAAATACTAAATTCCTCGGAGTTATTGTTGATGAGAAATTTAACTGGGGAAACCACATACAAGCTATTCACAGTAAAATCGATAAACAGTGCGGTATCATGAATCAATCTCAACAGTCACTCACTCTCACAGCAATGAAAGAAATCTATCATGATCTTGTTTACCAACACCTGATACACTGTCACACACTATGGAGGGCCTCTGGTTTTTCAAAAACACAATCCCTGGTTACTGCACAAAAGAGAGTTGTACGGACAAATACCTTCTTGAAAAAAAACAGATCACACAAACGAAAAATTTGATAAATTTAAAATGTTAAAATTCGAAGATATTAACACCTACTGCTGTGGCCTCTTTGTTTACAAATCTACCAATCACTTGCTTGACAATAATTATTTCTAGTTTCGGAATAATCAGAGATACAATTTTAGGAACCCAGAGCTACTAAGACCACCACCCATGCGCTCCTCTCAGTCCCAGACCTCCATAAAATATCATGGTGTGAAGATGTGGAACAACTTACCCCCACCCATCCGAGCAAAGACTACGCTCCCTTCCTTTAAATCAGCTCTTAAAAAATATCTATTGTCTAAGTATTAATATTTCTTGTAATACCTACCTATGCAGTACTTGCTTTTATTGTACCATCAAAACCGTTTTATCGGAAATTATCATGTAAATAGATAAGAGATTACCATTGCAATGAATGAATTTGCCAACTAGACATAATCCTGACAGCTCTGTCCTCTTGTTCAATCTTAATACTGTACAACAAATGTTGTACTGCTTCCCCATTATATTTATGTTTTTCAATTCCACTGCAATTTATGTATCTACTTATAACATAAAAAATAGAAGTGATAACCGTGGTAACATTATGAGATGTTCGAATTACCAACATACTATTATACTATAACAGATGTTACTATCTGTTACATAATACTTCCTTGAGGTAAATGTACAGTATATACCAGGTGCCTACAGGAGAGCTTAGGCTCTCAACTGGCTCAGCCATGTTAATATTGTTATCATTATCCACTCTGAATCTGTGTTTTTCTGGCTAAATAAACTGTATAAATCCAATTCAATTCAATGCAGCGAGTTACTAGTTTGATGGTAGGAATGGTCCTATGGCTGGTGGTCGGGATGTTGTTGGCCATCTCCATCTTCACATCAGTGTACCATTGTTCTACCGAGTCGTCGATGTCATTGGAGCTGGCCTCTTCCAGGTTCCTCCATTGCTTGAGACTGAGAGACTCCTTGAAGGAGTCCCAGTATGCCCGTTTGAGGTTTGATCTGATGTTAGTGGGGATCATAATGGGATTGGATGAGAGTGTCACGACGACTGGCAAGTGGTCGCTGGTACAGATGGGCCCCGTTGTTAGAGAGGATTATGTCGGGTGTTGTAGCACTGGGACGTCTGATCAATGTCGGGAAATCTCGGCCGAGGTGTTGAAATTTTCCCCTTCTGATGTTGTCATACAGCGCCACACCGACGTTGTTCTCATTACCGTGTCCGAGTATGGCATGGCACGCATTTAAGTCCCCTATGATGATTGTTGGTTTTCTGTGGCGCAGCAACTGGTTGGGGTCTTGTTCGGGTAAACAAGGATGTCTGCGAGGTAGGTACATTGTGCATATGATAGCAGGTCGCCTGGTTGTCTCCCACCTGCACTTCTAGAACTGAATTCTCGAAGTCTAGCAACACTCTGTGACTCAGCTGTGACTTGATGGCCACAGCGACACCATCGTTCAGCTCACCCGTCATGTTCTTCAAGTATACAATGTAGCCAAAAATGTTCAGCTTACTTTCGTCCTTTATGCCAGTACTGTTTAACAGAATAATATCTGGATCTAATTGATAGCATAAGCTAGACAGTTCGTTACGTCTATTAAGGGACCAGTGTAGGTCATTATGTTGGACAATTTTCATCCTGCTAACGACTGCCATTTCGGAGACCGTAGCTTGGGGCGTTGCTTGAAGTGTTTGCTCGACTTTTGCCATTTCTAGGGGACCGGAACTTCTTAGCAGAACCCTCAAACATGCATATGCTTGTCAGTTAATGGTGGGCCATCGAACTTCTTGTCACCCGTGTACAGGAAGATGTTCAGGTCCTGGGCCTGCGTGTCGAAGTCATCTACTGACGTTGCAGCTTGAGGGTCTTGTTCCTGTGTGGAGTAAGTCGCCATTTTCTGGTTGCAACTATTGTGGTTGCAGTCCGATTGTCACTGTCGTCGCTAGGAGTAGATGTCTTAGGGTCACAGAGATTTATGGTGTCGCTGGAGCTGTGATTCCAGGGGGACTAACTGGTCACCTCGAGGATACGGTTATACTGACTTTGGCCTAAGTCAGGGAGGTCATGGTCCATTTCTGGTGTGGTTTGAGGTCGTCGATAAGTCTTGAGTGGGTTACTGCCTTCATGATTTCTTTTGAAGGGACTTCGTCGCTTTTCAACAGGTGCAATGTTGTTCCTGGCTAGTGTCTCGTTGAGGTGTTTCGAGAATGAACCTGGATGAACCATGTGAAGGGCATGCAGGCAAGACAAGTATATAGCGGTGGCTTTGGACTCATCCAGCTGTGGAGAGGAGACACTCCTGATGCTCTCCGCCACTGCGTCCCGCAGA
>NW_024716703.1:6069021-6079396 GCF_018991925.1 Homarus americanus
AGAAGCAGTTTTGCAAGCAATGCTTTGCAGTCAATGTACCAATCTCCGAACCGAGGCTGTAGAAGTCATTCTAAAGATTAGAGGAACGCTAATAGATGACAACCAGTTGGGAGACTGTTCGTTTCATTCAAGAAAAGTTCCCCCAATAAACGTCAATGCCACCAAATTGTCAGAATTGGTTGACTTGAGTTTGGAAGTCTTAGAGCCACCATTGACAACAAGTCTAACTAGCCAAGAATTGAGAAACCTTAAAGAGACTCCAATGCAGGTGCCGAAGTGGCCTTCCCACACTCAAAGTGTGGAGAGATGTGTGAAAATGGTCACAGAAGCAGAGGGCCATGTTTACAGCCACGAGAGGCGAGAAGGTTACATCAAAGCACAAATAGCAAGCAGACTACTGATGACAAGAAACCAAAGCAAAGAGAGTATGAAGGCATTGGTTACTTTCAAATAGACTACGGATAATAAAATATAATAATTTGAAACTTGAAACAGTAACATGTGTGCAAACGCTGGTTATGTTATAAATTCACAAATATGTACATTTAAAAATCCATTTGATGTAGGTAGGACTTATTATAAAAAAAAATTTATGCCAGAATATTGTTTTGCATGCTTAAAGACTACAATAAATTGCTACCAAATTACTCGATTTTCAATTTAGCCAGTTCACCCCCTAAATTGACACACCCTACTGGGTATACCTAGTTCTTTCCTCATATTAAGTACTTTAGTGCTCATGGGACATCCTAGGATAATTCTGAGGGCTTTATTTTGCATTTTCTCTAGCTTGTCAACGCCTTTCCCGTCACGAATGACCAGGGCTGGTGCGTGGTAATCTATCAGAGATCTTATATAGCCTAGGTACATTGTTTTAACAATTCTAATATTAGCACCATAGTGCGGGCTGTACCCCGCTACACTTCTAAGAGGTCTCAGTCTGTCAGTACATTGGCGGGTTAGCTGTTGTATGGCAGGTAGGGTACAAGGGACGGAAACACCAAGATATTTAAAAGAAGAAACATAGTCAATAGTGTTGTTACCTATCTTGAACTTGGCGGGGCCGCGTTTGCGATTACCAGCTTGTTTGTTGAACACCTTAGTTTTGTCAGTGGAGATAATAAGACCGAGGTGTTCACAGGCTGCATATACATGGTTCAGGGTGGTTTGCATTTCACGATGAGTTTTAGTATGTATAAGAATATCATCAGCATAGCTGATTGAGATATTGCTGGGGTTGTCTGGTATTAAATTTAATAATGCATTCATAAGAACATTGAACAAAGTGGGGCTAAGTACTCCACCTTGAGGGGTACCAAGTTGCATATCTTTAACTTCACTTTTGTAACCCTGAAGCAGTGCAGCAGCCCTTCTGTTGGTTAGGTAACCACTTATCCAGTGTAACAGCCTACCTTCTATATCCATTTTGGCTAGTTCGTACAATATCAGTTGCCTATTGGCAATATCAAATGCAGCTTTTAGGTCAAGAAATGTGGTGTATCTGTGCCTTTCATCACCATGCACAGTTAGGAATGTGGTGATGCAATTATGTACACCTTTACCATGGGTGAAGCCATTTATGTTAGGAGACATGTGTTCTCTGATTCTATATAAGAGTCTGCCAAGAACCATCCTCTCAAAGGTTTTACACAGGCAACTGGTTAGTGATATGGGACGAAAGGCATCAGGCTGTCCTGGTTTCGGTATTGGTACAACAATACTGCTGGTCCATGATGTGGGTAGTTGGCCCTCGGCATGACTCATATTGTACAATACCAACAATGGATTGCCTGGCACGCGCCTTAGTAGTCTAATGATGTTGTAGGTGACTCCGTCCTCTCCAGGGGAAGTAGACCTACCCCTGGCGAGGGCGGCGTCAAGCTCCCACTCAGTATATGGAACATCACACTCATCGTGCTGTTTGCCCAGCATAAAGCTAATAAGATTACTTCTCTCTACAGACTTCGCATCAAGGAGTCCCCGAGTCCCAGCTAGTAACATGTCATAGCTCGACACATGAGCCCACTTTGTTATTAGCTCATTCGACTTTTGCAGAGGGTTTGGATGGGAGACGTGTCTTCTGTTTTTACCTCTGATTATGTTTATGTCTTTCCAGGCTTTGCTGAGGGATGTGTGTTGGTTCAGGCTGTTGACATATGTCTCCCATGCATTTTGTCTGAGTTCGTTTACACGTTCCCTGACAGCAGCAAGGGAAGCTTGATACAATTGTAACATTTGAGGTGTTCTAAATTGTCTGTAACCCTTACCCACCCTCCTGACCCTAGCCCTGAGTTTTTCAGCTCAGGGTCATTATAGCACTGCTGTTGCCTGTTCCCATTATGCTGACCACGTTTTCTCCTTTTTTTGGTGGAGTCATTGTTGGTGAAGTATACATAAGTCCTATCTATCAGATCGTCATGGAAACTTTGGTAGTTGTCAGGCTTGTAGTCCTTGTACCAGTCATGGATGAAGTCTATGAACTGGCTTTCATGTTCTTGCTTGACTGTGATTCTACGTCTGTTGAGTTTACCACCAGTGGGGTGTCATTGGCTACATGTATACTAGCTTGGATTGGGCTGTGGTCAGACATAAGATCAGTGACAACATCAGAGCTATGAGTTGTGTATGATAGATTAAAGCCAATACATTTGTCTAGACCCCCACCATAGATGTGTGTTGGTTCATTATTACCTATAATTTGAACATCTTCATATGCGCTGAGAAGTGAGATAAGTCTCCTACCATTGGTGTTAGTGGTGGAGTCACCTAATTTCTTGTGTCTAGTATTCAGGTCACCCATTAGGACAGTGGGCTCAGTGTGTAAAAAGTCTGGGAGATCTGTGTATTGAAGCTGATCTGAGGGAGCATAGGCGTTTAGCACGTTGAGTGTGGAGTTGCCCAGGTGGATAGTGATCCCATGGTACTGAAGGTTGGTAGTCTTTTGGATACAAGAGGTACATGCGGGAGTGACTTCTTAACATACATCAAACATGTGTGAGTAGAACTAGGATCATAATACACATAATTGGGCAGACTGGGTGGGGGCTTACCATTAGGTTTGAGACACTCCTGCAGACACACAATATCGATGTCCTCAGTCACAACTTTGTGGTGTAGGTCAGGGTATCGTTTTCTAAGGGATGAGATGTTCCAACTCATCACCTTCACCGCTCTGTATCTTTGCCTGGTATTAACACTGGCCATTATGAAATGTATTTGGAACTTTGTCTGGTATTAACACTGGCCATTATGAAATGTATTTGGAAAGAAGCAAAAGGTACTGTATGATACTGTTCTTTTCTGCGCTGCCTGTCCCTTCGGCAGGCAGTAGGCCAGTTAACCTTTTGAAACATTTCTGGAGCATGTACGGCTCAACAATTGTTGTATTTCAGTGGCAGACAACAACACACTTTGGTTACACTCGACATCACCACCATTTTCTGTTTGTGCTTGTTCATCTTCACTGACCATGTCCACAGAGGCATCAGTTGAACTGTTACCAGTATCACTATTTTCCTCTGCGTGGACACTAGTTCCTGGTGGGTCTTGAGTTTCCACGTCTGGTACTGACATCTGAATGTCTTCAGTTTGACTGTAATTTTTCCGTAGCTGCTGCACTGTGTTGGTGGTGTTTTTTTCCTTTAGTGTATCACAGAGGCTCCTTAACATTTCAGTTTGAGCTGTAAACTGAGCTTTGAGTTCTTTAATTTCATTTTTCAAATCATTGATCTCTTCACGTTGTGCGTGTTCACGGAGTGTGTTGGCAGCTACCTGTTGTGTCGGTACGTCTGTGTTGCCCCATGCTGATCTTTCGATGACTGCTGGTGATGATCCTGGAGCTTTGGTGGGGAGGGCGGGCCAGGGGTTGGCCGTAGGGAGTACCCTAGCAGCATTCGTGTTTCTTGAGACCTGCCTGGGTGGCGGGTCTGGGCGCTGAAGGGGTGTAGGAGCTCTAGAACAGTTAGGGTGCCATACAGGAACTCCAACTGTTTTGCAGTTAATACACTTCTGTTGGATGACACCCCCTTGAGCAACTGCATCTCTGCAAACCTGTGTTGCATGTTGCCTTGAGCAGAGACCACACCACGGCTCGAGGGGCATAACCGGGCCACATGGCCCCAGTGCTGTCAGTTGTAACACCTCCGGTTAGGGGGCTGATAGAGAGTTACCTTCAGAGTCCGATAGGCACCACGGACTCGAATGGTCTTGGGTGGGTCTTCCGAGCCAACCCAGTCTGCAATGACTGCATTCTTGCCCCTGGGTCGCTTCGTCCTTCTGATGTAGGGATGAGCTTCTAGTAGTATAGGGGTCTGGTACTGGTCGAGCCCTATGATTAAGAGGGTTTTCTTTCTCGATGGTTGGGATGATTGTTCCATGGTTATTCCCCTTATGCTATTGGTGAGGAGATCCTGTATGACTGCTGGGTCGTTTCTAATCAGAACATGATCTTGTGTACCGACTCTGAACTGAAACTCAGCCTCTGGGTGTTTGTCTTCCGCATTGTTCAGCCAGAGATACTTGTCTTCAGGTGATGTACCTTCAGGGAAGTATAATCTTACTCTCATGGGGGGTTGTGGTTGTAGTTGATGGTCTCTAAGTCTTTCTGCCTTTTCGGCCTTCCGCTTGTTCCTGGACTGAACTAGTTGAAAGCCATCTTCTCCGTTGGTGTCAAGGTCAACACCACAGTCGCCTGACTCACTCAGTGCATCAGGAGAGTTAAAGCGAGTAGCTGGGTCTCCAGTCAACTCAGACATGGTGGAGTTACAGGGCTCGACTTATATGCCTACGTCAGAGGGCCGAGGACTGCTTGGCACTCCTAGGAAGTCAGCGGTGGTTGGGAGGCGTAACCCTCTTAGAGGACAAAGGAGATTGGCATCTACTGTACAGCGTATTAGTGGTGTGAGGGGAGGCCATGAGCGGGCCTCCCGCGGAGGGAGTGTGGTGTCGGGGGGACTAAGGTAACAGGAGTTTTCTCAGTTTATAAACACTTTTATTACACTACACTTGTTCTTAATAGCATGTCTGTTTTTCTGGTTAGATACAGTATCAAAGTCAATTTTAGTTTCAAAAGAACTAACCAGCTTGGCACATTATGAGGACGGGGGTTTGTGTAAACAAACCCTCACCACATGGCCTAGCGTGACCACAAGGGCATAGGCCTTGCTTAGCGGGCACCTACACCTACACACGACACAGTGCTCAACACACGGTAGTTCACTTGTTATACAGGCAACATATTTGCAGTTGTTGACCTATCCCCACCCTACTGGGTGGTGTTGTGTTATTTCGAAGTCCAGTGTGAAGCCGACCCACTGTTGTTCTCAGGGTGGACTGATTAGCACCTCCTTGTCAGGAGATGACGGTCAGTTCCCAGCGGTGCTTATCTCACTGGCGGGTCACGGCTCTCACTGGTACTGTCTAGTACTGAATTCACTGGCTTAAACACTGTTCATAACTGTTCAACACTGGTTCCACTTCTTTCCGAAACGAAATGTCACTTTTGATTATGTTGATATCCCGGTGGTGAGGATGGGTCGGGGAGAGGGACGTGGGGAATGGGCCGAGCATTGGCCAAGGGTGAGAGCTGCTCAGCAGGAGCAGCGCCTAAATAGGTCTTGACCCTACGGTGGTCAGGTCATCAGCTTCCTTGGTGGGGCAGCTCCTCGTGTTATGCATTCCTGCACAGATGCCGCAGGTGGCTGTCTTGTGACAGTATTTCGCCACATGATTGACCCCGAAGCAGTTGTAGCACACCACAGGGGGAGGAGTCCACCGACAGATGTTACTAGGGGTACCATACATGCCGAAGAAGCAGTATTCCTCAGGAGGTGGGTCCTTCCTTTTCCAAACAATGATGATCCTACTAAGTTGTGTACCATCCTTATAAAGTCTTCTTGCTCTGAGGACACCCGGAAGTGACAGAGCGCCACTGGCGGGAATACCCTTGGGGAAGTGGGTGACAAGGTAATCCTTAATTTTTGGGGGTCGGACAGGTTCATCTCGCTTAATGAGATGTAGTGAGCCGACCTTTCCATCAATGAAGCATTGGATAACATCCATCTCCTCTCGTCCTACATAGACGAAACGAGGGGCGCTACCTGACATGACAGCATTCAGCATAGTTGAGCAATATTCCTCATTCAGGGCTCTCAATCACTTAATCTTCATCAAATTGGTTGTGTTCTCGGGGAAGGCAAGGCGTAGTTAGTTAGCCCGGGGAGCAATGGGAGGGATGCACCTATTGGCTCTCCTCTGCTTCCTTCCCTGGGTCCTCATTTTGCGTTTCTGCTGATGAGTCTTAAACTTCTGAAAGCCAGCTTCAGTGTCGCCATGACTGTCCTCCTCATCTCCTGCGTTTCCTTCATGAGGAACATCAGCAGAGCGCCGCCCGGCGTCGACTCCTGCCATGGTCAGATTTAAATGGAATCCAGGTCTTATACGCTGGGGCAGAGAGGTGATATGTTGTACTGCGCACATCATGGTCATTCCTAAAAACCCCATTTAATTCATATTACACTACATAACATTCAAATCCACCGCGCTTGTAGAATCTCAGAGAACGGGAAACATTGATAAAGGGTAACTCACCTACTCAACGTTACTGAATCATGTGTTGTGTTGTACCCAGGTACGGTTATATAATATTAATTGTATATATTCATAGCATTAAGGAGAACTCAGGGTATCCATAAGATGATTGGGAAAGTCCAGTTGAGCCGGACAAGTGTACTGTAGGACTAAGTGTGGATCATGGTTTGAAGGTCATACTATTTACGTCTGTGAACGTGTAGCGAACATAACTTCCACAGATATCATATGAAAATACATGAGAACAATGATCTGAAAAAGGATAAATGTATCAGAACTATGTGAAGTGTTAGAAGTGACCCAGAATCTATACTTGAAAGGAAATATCTTGTATGCATCGGTGTGAACTTAATACACCTCGTATCCTCACGTGACATATACCCACGACATGTACAGTGATCAGAGAATCTTATGTCTGTGTTCAAATAGTGCAATGTATGAGAGGAGGATCCCTAATTACAGTTTTAAGTGAAGTGGATATACCCACGCCATGATCATTCGGCTTTTGTTTTAGGGAGGGTCCTGTACCCGCCACGAGTGTGCATCATTGATATTAAAATCCAATGAATTTACCCACGAACTAGCAAACCAGAACCTTACCTTAGTGTGTAATTTAGGATTAAAATAGGTGTTTATAAGGCATGAGTTACAATATACCGGAAAGTGTTCATGTGAGAACCCTGAGAAATAAAAGTAAAAATTAAAAATTTTAAACTGTAGGCCTACGCTGTGATGAGCGACGGGGCACTGCCCTCAGTGTCCTACGATTTAACGTCACCCCTGTAAAAAAGACTTATATCGCAGTTATTACAGTTTAAAGCTTTGCCTGATGTGGCGATCCCAATATCCTTTATACCTGGGGAGTGAAACCTACCCCAAGTTATTATTAAATAAAGGAACAAATAGGGAACACGGCAATAATTATCCCCACAAAAACCTACTCAACTAAATGTACTTGAATAAGTATGAACAAGTTGAAATAAGTAAGTCACAAAAGGGAAGATAATTAATTAATTAAATTTATGTTCTAAAGGGAGTACTGACTATAGCAAACAAGAATTTAAGGGAATAAGTAATTATATATTAAAATAAGAGTTATGCCGGAAGGGTGAAAATACACAGTTAAGGAGTTAGACCAAACGAATACTACTTAACATAACTATATTACACAGACATACAAAATATATATATACAACAATCCCTACAAAATAGTTATTTCCTACCAAACAGGAGATTCCTTACCACCAGGATCCCTTCCTAGGCCTAACTAAACGTGTCACTAATACCTGATACCCCTAGGGCATTGCAGAAGACTGGACAAGGCACTAGACAAGGGTCAAGGCTACAGAACGAATGGACACGTCTACCATATGCCACGGTTTTTCGCTACTGGGGAAGCGTGGGGCACGCCGTGGAGGGGCACGCCGTGGAGGAGCGCGTCTCATATCACGTGATCCAGGACATTTGCTAGATAACTTATATAATTAATTAATACTACTCTTGATTTGACTTAACAGAGTAACACAATGATGCATATTAATAACATACATAAATATACAATTAACCTAAGTAACTAAGAACAATAATAATATAATAAGTACAATTAACAAATTATTAATAGCTTGTGTGAAATGGAGGCGTGAACATATGCCTCACGCTATGCGAGTTCCCGAGCGCCACAGGCACGTGACACCTCCCCCAAAAAAGTGAGCTTACAACTAACTGGAAGCGAAAATGGATATACAGCTACACTGTGAAAGTAATAACTAACACAATCAGTTTAAATCAATATGAAGCAAAATAATTCATAACATAAACACAAGGTACTCAATGACAATAAAACAAAAAAATAATTTGCATATAGACATAGTTTCTAAATAATCAGACTCGAGAAAGTGCATCAGCCAACACGTTCTCTTTTCCGCGGATATGGGAAATGTTCAAGTTATAGGGCTGAAGTGATAGGGCCCACCTCAAAAGTCTTTGGTTGGTATGTTTCATCTTGTCAATAAAAGTAAGTGAGTTATGATCAGTAAACACTTGAACGGAATAAGCAGTGCTGCCAATATATACTTTGAAGTTTTCTAGTGCCATGATCAGTGATAAAGCCTCCTTTTCAATGGTTGCATAGTTTCTTTGATATTTGTTAAATTTTCTAGAAAAATAGTACAGCGGATGAAGCACTTGATCACTCTCACCCTCTTGCAGAAGCACAGCACCGGCGCCAATTTCACTGGCGTCGACATGGAGAGTGAACTGTTTCTGGAGGTCAGGTGCAAGTAGTACGGGAGCATTTGCCAGCAGGGATTTAAGATTCTCAAAAGATTCCTGGCAAGCCGTAGTCCACTTGAAGGTTTTCTTGCCACTCAGCAGGTCAGTCATGGGAGAGGCAACGGAGGAGAAGCTTGGACAAAAACGGCGGTAGTACCCCGCCATACCCAGCAACCTCATCACACTCTTCTTATCGCCTGTCACTGGATACTGTTGAATTGCCTCAATTTTGGCTGCTATAGGCTGGACTTCCCCTTGTCCGACCACATGCCACAAGAAAGTGACGTAGGCATGGCCGAACTCAGTTTTGACGAGGTTCACTGTCAGCTTGCTTGCAGCCAGTACGGAGAAGAGGGCCTGTAGACGACTCATGTGATCTTCCCAGGAACTGCTGAAGACGATAAGGTCGTCTACGTAACAGCGGACACCTTCCAGACCAGACGTGCTGAAATTCATGAGGCATTGAAAGGTTGCAGGGGCGTTCCGCATACCAAACGGAAGGACTGTGAATTGGTACAACCCCTCAGGAGTGACAAAAGCAGAGATGGCCCTGGAGCGTTCAGTCAGTCTTATCTGGTAGTAGCCCTGGAGGAGATCCAACTTGGTCACGTACCTTGCCTGTCCAAGATCGTCGATCACGTCGTCGATGCGTGGCAAGGGATAACCATCAGGTTCAGTGACAGCATTCACCTTGCGATAATCCACACACAGCCGCATTGACCCATTCGGCTTTGGAACTAGAACAACAGGGGATGCCCATGGACTGATGCTGGGTTCGACGAGGCCTAGCTCTTGAAGACGCTGTACCTCGGCTCGCACACACTCCCGCTTGAAGGCATTAAGACGGTAGGGACGCTGTCGGATTGGCTTGACTCCCCTGGTCTCAACATCATGCTCCAGCACTGAACAGGAGAGTGGGTAATCACCAACTATAATAAGATACTCCTGTAATAGAGACTTTATATTATTGGCTTGGTCACTAGAGAGATGGCACAACTTAGCACTGGGGTCCTCCAAGATAGTCGAGTTTTCCACTTTTACACTAGACCCATTCATTATTTCAGAAAAACACTGATCTCTATCATCCTTACACTCTGGCACAATGATACAAATTGGCAAGGATTGATCAACACAAGCAACTGCTTTTCCCAGGGATTCGTTA
The DNA here is from genome assembly GCF_018991925.1 of Homarus americanus. NCBI lineage: Eukaryota > Metazoa > Arthropoda > Malacostraca > Decapoda > Nephropidae > Homarus > Homarus americanus. The sequence continues at coordinate 6,079,043 of NW_024716703.1, forward strand.
CGAACATGATATGACTTTAAAAGATTGACATGGATAAGGCGTTTTTTCTTACGCCGTTCAGGGGTGCTAATCACATAATTCACGGACCCTGTTTTTCTAGTACTTCATATGGACCACTGTATTTGGATTTAAAAGGGTGATCATGTAAGGGCAGGAAGGCCAACACCTGCTCCCCCACTTGGAATTCTCTAGGTTTTGCCTGATGGGCCTTATCAAAATGCAGTTTCATTTTCACCTGAGCACACCTTAAGTTGGACTGGGCAAGTTCTACAGCCAGACGCAACTTCTCCTTGAATTGGACCACATATGAAGCTTAGAGCGTCGCGCTCTGATCACTCAACCAACACTCTTTTA